>NW_027646460.1:0-388000 GCF_951394435.1 Stenella coeruleoalba
GACTTGAAAGCGGGGCAGAATTGCAGGAAACCGATTTCAGGAGGTAGACTGGAATTGCATTGAAAGTATAGGAAAAGAGGCAGAACGTCCACAATGATGCACTTGGCCAAAAAGGTCGTATGCGTTTCTTCCTGAATATATTCAGGAAAAAACGCATACGCACTTTTTGGCCAACCAAGCAAGCTTGCAAAGGAAATCTGCACTACAATGAAGTCTCACTTCCCTCCGGTCAAAAGGGCCATCTGAAAAAAGTGTAAAATCCAGAAAGGCAGGACAGGCCATGGAGAACTGGGAGCCTTGTTATGCTGATGGGCGGGATGTAAATTGCCAACAGCCACTCCGGAGAAGTGTATGGTGTTTCCGGAAACATCTAAAAAACAAAGCAACAGAACCTAGGGCACTTCCACTTATGGTCCTATAGCTTAGGGAAATTAAAATCAAAAAGACACAGCCACCCCAAAGTTTGGAACGGCTCTGTTTACAAGAACCTCGTTTACAGTACAAGTTCAACATCGCAGAAATTGAAAAATGGATAAAAAAGTTGTGGTATTTACTTACAAAGCAATATCACTCAGCAATGAAATCTGTGTCATCAGGCCCTTAGCAGCACAATGAGTGGATTCAGGTATGATGATTCTAACTGAAATAAGTCACACAGAAAAAGAAACATCATAAGATATCAGTAATACACGGAATGTAAACGTGGCTACACAGGAACTGCATTCCAAAACAGAACAGGGTCTCAAATTTAGAAAACCAACTTATGCTTGCTTAAGGGGAAAGGTGAGTTGGGGTGCTGCATAAAACCAGAGATTGAAATGAGCACAGATAAAGTTCCTTAAGCCAAATATGGAATAGACAAGAGCTACTCCTTGCTCAACGAAATGGACTCAAAACCCCATATTAAACGCCTAAGAATGTACCTGACTAGTAAGTATCTTAAAACCTATGGATTGCTATGCCTCCAAAAGAGAATCAAGCATGTGTACAGGGGCATAAACGCAGCAGTGATAGGATTGGAGAGGTTCGGTGAGCAAATGAACACCCTTTGAAGTCATATTGCATGGTACCCATTCCACGGGTTTCAACTACCCAGGTTTTAGGTATTCTTCCTTCAGCTAAAACATGCATGTGGAACCCAAGTATGATCAACCATGTGAACGGGAGACGTGTTCAAATATGTCTCAGTTTTCCTCCCCTGGTACTCGGGTGCAACATTCCAGACGCTTTACTAAAACTCTCCCCACTTGGAAAGTCAGCGCCTTTAACCTCCTGTTTGGCCCAGTTTGCAATTTCTGCGGAAGATGAACAGGAATAGCGAGAACCAATGAGAGGCTAGCTGGAGGTGTCTGGACGGGCAAATTTAACTCTCATTTCCCACCAGGAAGAGGAAATAACCAAAGGCTCAGCATGCCGGGCCGGAACCAGATTAGGGCCTGAAGCCATCCTGCGGTGTTGCGGCCAGCTCAAAAGAAAGCGAGTTGAAGAAAGGAGCTCAGGGGCACTGTAATTCACAAACCTGCAGAGTTATAAATGACAGCTATCGTCCAAAAATAGACTGAAGTAAGGCTGCCAAGAGGACTTGAAAGCGGGGCAGAATTGCAGGAAACCGATTTCAGGAGGTAGACTGGAATTGCATTGAAAGCGTAGGAAAAGAGGCAGAACGTCCACAATGATGCACTTTGCCAAAAGGGCATATGCGTTTTTTCCTGAATATATTCAGGAAAAAACGCATACGCCCTTTTTGGCCAACCAAGCAAGCTTGCAAAGGAAATCTGCACTACAATGAAGTCTCACTTCCCCCCGGTCAAAAGGGCCATCAGAATAAAGTGTAAAATCCAGAAAGGCAGGACAGGCCATGGAGAACTGGGAGCCTTGTTATGCTGATGGGCGGGATGTAAATTGCCAACAGACACTGGGGAGAAGTGTATGGTGTTTCCTGAAACATCTAAAAAACAAAGCAACAGAGCCTAGGGCACTTCCACTTATGGTCCTATAGCTTAGGGAAATTAATATCAAAAAGACACAGCAACCCCAAAATTTGGGACGGCTCTTTTTACAGGAATCTCTTCTACGGCACAAGTTAAATATCCCAGAGAGCAAATAATGGATAAAGAAGTTGCGGTACTTCTGTACAACAGAATACCACTCAGCAATGAAATCTATGTCACCAGGCCCGTACCAGCATAATGAGTGCATTGAGGCACGATGATTCTAAGTGAAATAAGTCACACAGAAAAAGAAACATCATAAGGTATCACTAATACACGGAATGTGAACTTGGCTACACATGAACTGAATTACAAAACAGAACAGGGTCTCAAGTTTAGAAAACCAACTTATGCTTGCTTAAGGGGGAAGGTGAGTTGGGGTGCTGCATAAAAGCAGAGTTTGAAATTAGCACAGATACCGTTCCATAAGCCAAATATGTAATAGACAAGAGCTACCCCTTGCTCAACGAAATGGATTCAACAATGAGGTATCACCTCACACCTGGTAGAATAGGCATCATTGAAAATCTACAAACAAAAAATGCTGGAAAGGGTGTGGAGAAAAGGAACCCTCTTCCACTATTGTTGGGAATATAAATTGATACAGTCATTATGGAGAACAATATGGAATTTCTTAAGAAACTAACAATAGAATTACCATATGATACAGCAATCCCAGTACTGGACATATACCCAGACAAAACCATAAATCAAAAAGAGTCATTCACCGCAATGTTCATTGCATCACTATTTACAATATCGAGGTAATGGAAGCAACCTAAATGCCCACAGACAGACGAATGCATAAAGCTGTGGTACATATATAAAATGGAATATTACTAAGCCATGAAAAGGAATGAAATTGGGTCATTTGTAGAGACGTCGATGGATCTAGAGACTGTCATACAGAGTGAAGTAAGTCAGAAAGAGAAAAACAAATCTTGTATATTCATGCATATATGTGGAACCTAGAAAAACTGTACAGATTAACCATTTTGCAAGGCATAAATAGAGCAACAGATGTAGACAACAAACGTATGGACAACAAGGGGGGAAAGCTGTTGGAGGGTGGTGGTGGGAGGAGTTGAGAGACTGGGATTGGCATGTATACATTTATATGTATAAAATAGATAACCAATAAGAACCTGCTGTATAAAAATATAAAATAAAATTCAAAATTAAAAAGAAATAAAATTTAAAAAATAAAACAGAAAAAACAATTATTCCCTGCACATACATGTATTTATATGAATAAATTATTTCCATGCTTATATCTGTAAATACAAAAAAGGCTCAGCCTGCCTCGCCGGAGCCAAAATAGGGCCTGAAGCAATCCTGCGGGTTTGAGGCCAGCTCACAAAAGAGCAACTTAAAAAATGGAGCTCAGGGTCACTGCAATTCACAAACCTGCAGAGTTATAAATGAAAACTAACGTCCAAAAATATGTTGAGGTAAGGCAAAGAAGAGGATCTGAATGCAAGACAGAATTGCAAGAAACAGATTTCAAGAGATAGATTGGACTCGTCTTTAACGCACATGAAAAGCGGCAGAATTTCGACAATGATGCAGTTGGCCCAAAAGGGCGTATGCGTTTTTTCCTGATTATATCCAGGAAAAAACGCATACGCACTTTATGGGCAACGAAGCAAGCAAGCAATGCAAATGTGCACAACAAAGAAGTCTCACTTCCCACCGGTCAAAAGGGCCATCCTAAAAAATTGTAAAAACCAGAAATGCAGGACAGGCCATGGAGAACAGGGAGCCTTTATACGCTGATGGGCAGTGTGTGAACTGCCGAGAGCCACTCTGGAGAAGTGTATGGTGGTTCCTAAATCATCTAAAAAACAGAGCTACAGAGCATAGGACACTTCCAATCATGGGAGTATATCTAGGGAAGTCTAAAAATCAACAAGACACAAGCACACCACAGTTTAGGGCTACTCTGTTTACAAGAACCTCAACTTCAGTACACCTTAAATATCCCAGGAAAGAGAACAATGGATAAAGAAGATGTGGTACTTATGTACAATGGAATATCTCTTCACCATGAAATCAATGTAATAAGGCTAGTAGAAGGATAAAGAGTGGATTTAGGTCCGATAATACTACTTGAAATAAGTCAAACAGAAAAAGAAACATATCATAAGATATCACTTATAGAGGGAGGGTAAATATGGCTGCACAAGAAATGAATTACAGAACAGAACAGTGTCTCACATTTAGAAAACACACTTATGTCAGCTTAAGGGGAAAGGAGAGGTGGGGTGATGCATAAAACCAGAGTTTGAAATTAGCACAGATACCGTTCAATAAACCAAATAGGTATTAGACAAGATCTACACCTTGCTCAATGAACAGGCCTCAACACACCCTATACACCGCAGAGAAATATATCTGAGGAATAAGAATCTTAAAACCCATGTATTGATATATCTCCATAAGGGAATCAAGTGTGTGCAGAGCGGCACAAACACAGCAGTGAAAAGGAGCTAAACCCCATTATAGAAATAAATTTTAAAAACAAAACGCTGAAACAATGAAAGAGAGAAAAATTCTTACAAAATTCGCTCAGGGGCTGTGATGCAACCTGGATTGACCACATATAAACCCACAGCTGGATAAGACATAAGGCTGGACACTTGGGGCTGAGAGGATTGGTGAGCTTTGGTGAGCAACTGCCGAAAGTTTAATGCAATACTTCATGCTACTCAGTCCAAGGGTCCCAACACTCCAGGTTGAAGGGAATCTTCCTACAGCTAAACCATGCTTGGGAAACCCAGCAACTGGTATACCATATGATTGGGAAAGGTTTCTAAAACGCACCTCATTTTTCCTCTCCTGGGGCTCCGGATCGACATTCCAGCCGCTTTACTAACAACATCCCCACATGGAGTCAATGCCTTTAAGTTCTGGTATCGCACAGTCTGCAGTTAGTGCAGAGGATGAATGGGAATAGGGGGAACCAGTGAGAAACTAGCTGTAGCGGTTTCAATGGGCACATGTCACTCTAATATCACATCAGTAAGAAGAATTAACCAAAGGCACAGCAGGTGCCCCAGAAGAAAAATAGGGCTTCAAGGAATCCTGTGGTTATGGGACAACACCACAAAAATAAGAGCTAAAAAATGGAGCTAAGGGCCACTGCAATTCAAAAACCTGCAGAGTTATAAAGGCCAACTATTTTTAAAAAATATATTGAGGTAAGGCTATGAAGAGGCATTGAAAGCAAGGCAGAATTGCAGGAAACCGATTTCAGGAGGTAGACTGGAATTGCATTGAAAGCATATGAAGAGAGTCAGAAACTCGACAATGATGCACTTGGCCAAAAAGGGCGTATGTGTTTTTTCCTGAATATATTCAGGAAAAAACGCATACGCACTTTTGGGCCAACCAAGCAAGCTTGCAAAGGAAATCTGCACTACAATGAAGTCTCACTTCCCCCCGGTCAAAAGGGCCATCTGAAAAAAGTGTAAAATCCAGAAAGGCAGGACAGGCCATGGAGAACTGGGAGCCTTGTTATGCTGATGGGCGGGATGTAAATTGCCAACAGACACTCGGGAGAAGTGTATGGTGTTTCCTGAAACATCGAAAAAACAAATCAACAGAGCCTAGGGCACTTCCACTTATGGTCCTATAGCTTACGGAAATTAAAATAAAAAAGACACAGCCACCCCAAAGTTTGGGACGCCTCTGTTTACAAGAACCTCGTTTACAGTACAAGTTCAACATCGCAGAAAGTGAAAAATGGATAAAGAAGCTGTGGTATTTACTTACAAAGCAATAACACTCAGCAATGAAATCTATGTCATCAGGCCCTTAGCAGCACAATGAGTGGATTCAGGTATGATGATTCTAACTGAAATAAGTCAGACAGAAAAAGAAACATCATAAGATATCACTAATACACGGAATGTAAACTTGGCTACACAGGAACTGAATTACAGAACAGAACAGGGTCTCAAATTCAGAAAACCAACTTATGCTTGCTTAAGGGTAAAGGTGAGTTGGGGTGCTGCATAAAACCAGAGATTGAAATGAGCACAGATAAAATTCCTTAAGCCAAATATGGAATAGACAAGAGCTACTCCTTGCTCAACGAAATGGACTCAACGCCGCATATTAAACGCCTAAGAATGTACCTGTCTAGTAAGTATCTTAAAACCTATGGATTGCTATGTCTCCAAAAGAGAATCAAGCGTGTGTACAGGGGCATAAACGCAGCAGTGATAGGATTGGAGAGGTTCGGTGAGCAAATGAAGACCCTTTGAAGTCATATTGCATGGTACCCATTCCACGGGTTTCAACTACCCAGGTTTAAGGTATTCTTCCTTCAGCTAAAACATGCATGTGGAACCCAGAGTATGATCAACCATGTGATCGGGAGACGTGTTCAAATATGTCTCAGTTTTCCTTCCCTGGTACTCGGGTGCAACATTCCAGACGCTTTACTAACACTCTCCCCACTTGGAGAGTCAGCGCCTTTAACCTCCTGTTTGGCCCAGTTTGCAATTTCTGCGGAAGATGAACAGGAATAGCGAGAACCAATGAGAGGCTAGCTGGAGGTGTCTGGACGGGCAAATTTAACTCTCATTTCCCACCAGGAAGAGGAAATAACCAAAGGCTCAGTGTGCCATACCGGAACCAGATTAGGGCCTGAAGCCATCCTGCGGTGTTGCGGCCAGGTCACAAGAAAGCGAGTTGAAGAAAGGAGCTCAGGGGCACTGTAATTCACAAACCTGCAGAGTTATAAATGACAGCTATCGTCCAAAAATAGACTGAAGAAAGGCTGCCAAGAGGACTTGAAAGCGGGGCAGCATTGCAGGAAACCGATTTCAGGAGGTAGACTGGAATTGCATTGAAAGCATAGGAAAAGAGGCAGAACGTCCACAATGATGCACTTGGCCAAAAAGGGCGTATGCGTTTTTTCCTGAATATATTCAGGAAAAAACGCATATGCCCTTTTTGGCCAACCAAGCAAGCTTGCAAAGGAAATCTGCACTACAATGAAGTCTCACTTCCCCCCGGTCAAAAGGGCCATCTGAAAAAAGTGTAAAATCCAGAAAGGCAGGACAGGCCATGGAGAACTGGGAGCCTTGTTATGCTGATGGGCGGGATGTAAATTGCCAACAGACACTTGGGAGAAGTGTATGGTGTTTCCTGAAACATCTAAAAAACAAAGCAACAGAGCCTAGGGCACTTCCACTTATGGTCCTATAGCTTAGGGAATTTAAAATCAAAAAGACACAGCCACCCCAACGTTTCAAACGGCTCTGTTTACAAGAACCTCGTTTACAGTACAAGTTCAACATCGCAGAAAGTGAAAAATGGATAAAGAAGTTGTGGTATTTACTTACAAAGCAATATCACTCAGCAATGAAATCTGTGTCATCAGGCCCTTAGCAGCACAATGAGTGGATTCAGGTATGATGATTCTAACTGAAATAAGTCACACAGAAAAAGAAACATCATAAGATATCAGTAATACACGGAATGTAAACTTGGCTACACAGCAACTGAATTACAGAACAGAACAGGGTCTCAAATTTAGAAAACCAACTTATGCTTGCTTAAGGGGAAAGGTGAGTTGGGGTGCTGCATAAAACCAGAGATTGAAATGAGCACAGATAAAGTTCCTTAAGCCAAATATGGAATAGACAAGAGCTACTCCTTGCTCAACGAAATGGACTCAACACCGCATATTAAACGCCTAAGAATGTACCTGACTAGTAAGTATCTTAAAACCTATGGATTGCTATGTCTCCGAAAGAGAATCAAGCATGTGTACAGGGTCATAAACGCAGCAGTGATAGGATTGGAGAGGTTCGGTGAGCAAATGAAGACCCTTTGAAGTCATATTGCATGGTACCCATTACAGGGTTTCAACTACCCAGGTTTTAGGTATTCTTCCTTCAGCTAAAACATGCATGTGGAACCCAGAGTATGATCAACCATGTGATCGGGAGACGTGTTCAAATATGTCTCAGTTTTCGTACCCTGGTACTCGGGTGCAACATTCCAGACGCTTTACTAACACTCTCCCCACTTGGAGAGTCAGTCCCTTTAACCTCCTGTTTGGCCCAGTTTGCAATTTCTGCGGAAGATGAACAGGAATAGCGAGAACCAATGAGAGGCTAGCTGGAGGTGTCTGGACGGGCAAATTTAACTCTCATTTCCCACCAGGAAGAGGAATTAACCAAAGGCTCAGCGTGCCGTGCCAGAACCAGATTAGGGCCTGAAGCCATCCTGCGGTGTTGCGGCCAGCTCACAAGAAAGCGAGTTGAAGAAAGGAGCTCAGGGGCACTGTAATTCACAAACCTGCAGAGTTATAAATGACAGCTATCGTCCAAAAATAGACTGAAGTAAGGCTGCCAAGAGGACTTGAATGCGGGGCAGCATTGCAGGAAACCGATTTCAGGAGGTAGACTGGAATTGCATTGAAAGCATAGGAAAAGAGGCAGAACGTCCACAATGATGCACTTGGCCAAAAAGGGCGTATGCGTTTTTTCCTGAATATATTCAGGAAAAAACGCATACGCCCTTTTTGGCCAACCAAGCAAGCTTGCAAAGGAAATCTGCACTACAATGAAGTCTCACTTCCCCCCGGTCAAAAGGGCCATCAGAATAAAGTGTAAAATCCAGAAAGGCAGGACAGGCCATGGAGAACTGGGAGCCTTGTTATACTGATGGGCGGGATGTAAATTGCCAACAGACACTGGGGAGAAGTGTATGGTGTTTCCTGAAACATCTAAAAAACAAAGCAACAGAGCCTAGGGCACTTCCACTTATGGTCCTATAGCTTAGGGAAATTAATATCAAAAAGACACAGCAACCCCAAAATTTGGGACGGCTCTTTTTACAGGAATCTCTTCTACGGCACAAGTTAAATATCCCAGAGAGCAAATAATGGATAAAGAAGTTGCGGTACTTCTGTACAACAGAATACCACTCAGCAATGAAATCTATGTCACCAGGCCCGTACCAGCATAATGAGTGCATTGAGGCACGATGATTCTAAGTGAAATAAGTCACACAGAAAAAGAAACATCATAAGGTATCACTAATACACGGAATGTGAACTTGGCTACACATGAACTGAATTACAAAACAGAACAGGGTCTCAAGTTTAGAAAACCAACTTATGCTTGCTTAAGGGGGAAGGTGAGTTGGGGTGCTGCATAAAAGCAGAGTTTGAAATTAGCACAGATACCGTTCCATAAGCCAAATATGTAATAGACAAGAGCTACCCCTTGCTCAACGAAATGGATTCAACAATGAGGTATCACCTCACACCTGGTAGAATAGGCATCATTGAAAATCTACAAACAAAAAATGCTGGAAAGGGTGTGGAGAAAAGGAACCCTCTTCCACTATTGTTGGGAATATAAATTGATACAGTCATTATGGAGAACAATATGGAATTTCTTAAGAAACTAACAATAGAATTACCATATGATACAGCAATCCCAGTACTGGACATATACCCAGACAAAACCATAAATCAAAAAGAGTCATTCACCGCAATGTTCATTGCATCACTATTTACAATATCGAGGTAATGGAAGCAACCTAAATGCCCACAGACAGACGAATGCATAAAGCTGTGGTACATATATAAAATGGAATATTACTAAGCCATGAAAAGGAATGAAATTGGGTCATTTGTAGAGACGTCGATGGATCTAGAGACTGTCATACAGAGTGAAGTAAGTCAGAAAGAGAAAAACAAATCTTGTATATTCATGCATATATGTGGAACCTAGAAAAACTGTACAGATTAACCATTTTGCAAGGCATAAATAGAGCAACAGATGTAGACAACAAACGTATGGACAACAAGGGGGGAAAGCTGTTGGAGGGTGGTGGTGGGAGGAGTTGAGAGACTGGGATTGGCATGTATACATTTATATGTATAAAATAGATAACCAATAAGAACCTGCTGTATAAAAATATAAAATAAAATTCAAAATTAAAAAGAAATAAAATTTAAAAAATAAAACAGAAAAAACAATTATTCCCTGCACATACATGTATTTATATGAATAAATTATTTCCATGCTTATATCTGTAAATACAAAAAAGGCTCAGCCTGCCTCGCCGGAGCCAAAATAGGGCCTGAAGCAATCCTGCGGGTTTGAGGCCAGCTCACAAAAGAGCAACTTAAAAAATGGAGCTCAGGGTCACTGCAATTCACAAACCTGCAGAGTTATAAATGAAAACTAACGTCCAAAAATATGTTGAGGTAAGGCAAAGAAGAGGATCTGAATGCAAGACAGAATTGCAAGAAACAGATTTCAAGAGATAGATTGGACTCGTCTTTAACGCACATGAAAAGCGGCAGAATTTCGACAATGATGCAGTTGGCCCAAAAGGGCGTATGCGTTTTTTCCTGATTATATCCAGGAAAAAACGCATACGCACTTTATGGGCAACGAAGCAAGCAAGCAATGCAAATGTGCACAACAAAGAAGTCTCACTTCCCACCGGTCAAAAGGGCCATCCTAAAAAATTGTAAAAACCAGAAATGCAGGACAGGCCATGGAGAACAGGGAGCCTTTATACGCTGATGGGCAGTGTGTGAACTGCCGAGAGCCACTCTGGAGAAGTGTATGGTGGTTCCTAAATCATCTAAAAAACAGAGCTACAGAGCATAGGACACTTCCAATCATGGGAGTATATCTAGGGAAGTCTAAAAATCAACAAGACACAAGCACACCACAGTTTAGGGCTACTCTGTTTACAAGAACCTCAACTTCAGTACACCTTAAATATCCCAGGAAAGAGAACAATGGATAAAGAAGATGTGGTACTTATGTACAATGGAATATCTCTTCACCATGAAATCAATGTAATAAGGCTAGTAGAAGGATAAAGAGTGGATTTAGGTCCGATAATACTACTTGAAATAAGTCAAACAGAAAAAGAAACATATCATAAGATATCACTTATAGAGGGAGGGTAAATATGGCTGCACAAGAAATGAATTACAGAACAGAACAGTGTCTCACATTTAGAAAACACACTTATGTCAGCTTAAGGGGAAAGGAGAGGTGGGGTGATGCATAAAACCAGAGTTTGAAATTAGCACAGATACCGTTCAATAAACCAAATAGGTATTAGACAAGATCTACACCTTGCTCAATGAACAGGCCTCAACACACCCTATACACCGCAGAGAAATATATCTGAGGAATAAGAATCTTAAAACCCATGTATTGATATATCTCCATAAGGGAATCAAGTGTGTGCAGAGCGGCACAAACACAGCAGTGAAAAGGAGCTAAACCCCATTATAGAAATAAATTTTAAAAACAAAACGCTGAAACAATGAAAGAGAGAAAAATTCTTACAAAATTCGCTCAGGGGCTGTGATGCAACCTGGATTGACCACATATAAACCCACAGCTGGATAAGACATAAGGCTGGACACTTGGGGCTGAGAGGATTGGTGAGCTTTGGTGAGCAACTGCCGAAAGTTTAATGCAATACTTCATGCTACTCAGTCCAAGGGTCCCAACACTCCAGGTTGAAGGGAATCTTCCTACAGCTAAACCATGCTTGGGAAACCCAGCAACTGGTATACCATATGATTGGGAAAGGTTTCTAAAACGCACCTCATTTTTCCTCTCCTGGGGCTCCGGATCGACATTCCAGCCGCTTTACTAACAACATCCCCACATGGAGTCAATGCCTTTAAGTTCTGGAATCGCACAGTCTGCAGTTAGTGCAGAGGATGAATGGGAATAGGGGGAACCAGTGAGAAACTAGCTGTAGCGGTTTCAATGGGCACATGTCACTCTAATATCACATCAGTAAGAAGAATTAACCAAAGGCACAGCAGGTGCCCCAGAAGAAAAATAGGGCTTCAAGGAATCCTGTGGTTATGGGACAACACCACAAAAATAAGAGCTAAAAAATGGAGCTAAGGGCCACTGCAATTCAAAAACCTGCAGAGTTATAAAGGCCAACTATTTTTAAAAAATATATTGAGGTAAGGCTATGAAGAGGCATTGAAAGCAAGGCAGAATTGCAGGAAACCGATTTCAGGAGGTAGACTGGAATTGCATTGAAAGCATATGAAGAGAGTCAGAAACTCGACAATGATGCACTTGGCCAAAAAGGGCGTATGTGTTTTTTCCTGAATATATTCAGGAAAAAACGCATACGCACTTTTGGGCCAACCAAGCAAGCTTGCAAAGGAAATCTGCACTACAATGAAGTCTCACTTCCCCCCGGTGAAAAGGGCCATCTGAAAAAAGTGTAAAATCCAGAAAGGCAGGACAGGCCATGGAGAACTGGGAGCCTTGTTATGCTGATGGGCGGGATGTAAATTGCCAACAGACACTCGGGAGAAGTGTATGGTGTTTCCTGAAACATCGAAAAAACAAATCAACAGAGCCTAGGGCACTTCCACTTATGGTCCTATAGCTTACGGAAATTAAAATAAAAAAGACACAGCCACCCCAAAGTTTGGGACGCCTCTGTTTACAAGAACCTCGTTTACAGTACAAGTTCAACATCGCAGAAAGTGAAAAATGGATAAAGAAGCTGTGGTATTTACTTACAAAGCAATAACACTCAGCAATGAAATCTATGTCATCAGGCCCTTAGCAGCACAATGAGTGGATTCAGGTATGATGATTCTAACTGAAATAAGTCAGACAGAAAAAGAAACATCATAAGATATCACTAATACACGGAATGTAAACTTGGCTACACAGGAACTGAATTACAGAACAGAACAGGGTCTCAAATTCAGAAAACCAACTTATGCTTGCTTAAGGGTAAAGGTGAGTTGGGGTGCTGCATAAAACCAGAGATTGAAATGAGCACAGATAAAATTCCTTAAGCCAAATATGGAATAGACAAGAGCTACTCCTTGCTCAACGAAATGGACTCAACACCGCATATTAAACGCCTAAGAATGTACCTGTCTAGTAAGTATCTTAAAACCTATGGATTGCTATGTCTCCAAAAGAGAATCAAGCGTGTGTACAGGGGCATAAACGCAGCAGTGATAGGATTGGAGAGGTTCGGTGAGCAAATGAAGACCCTTTGAAGTCATATTGCATGGTACCCATTCCACGGGTTTCAACTACCCAGGTTTAAGGTATTCTTCCTTCAGCTAAAACATGCATGTGGAACCCAGAGTATGATCAACCATGTGATCGGGAGACGTGTTCAAATATGTCTCAGTTTTCCTCCCCTGGTACTCGGGTGCAACATTCCAGACGCTTTACTAACACTCTCCCCACTTGGAGAGTCAGCGCCTTTAACCTCCTGTTTGGCCCAGTTTGCAATTTCTGCGGAAGATGAACAGGAATAGCGAGAACCAATGAGAGGCTAGCTGGAGGTGTCTGGACGGGCAAATTTAACTCTCATTTCCCACCAGGAAGAGGAAATAACCAAAGGCTCAGTGTGCCATACCGGAACCAGATTAGGGCCTGAAGCCATCCTGCGGTGTTGCGGCCAGGTCACAAGAAAGCGAGTTGAAGAAAGGAGCTCAGGGGCACTGTAATTCACAAACCTGCAGAGTTATAAATGACAGCTATCGTCCAAAAATAGACTGAAGAAAGGCTGCCAAGAGGACTTGAAAGCGGGGCAGCATTGCAGGAAACCGATTTCAGGAGGTAGACTGGAATTGCATTGAAAGCATAGGAAAAGAGGCAGAACGTCCACAATGATGCACTTGGCCAAAAAGGGCATATGCGTTTTTTCCTGAATATATTCAGGAAAAAACGCATATGCCCTTTTTGGCCAACCAAGCAAGCTTGCAAAGGAAATCTGCACTACAATGAAGTCTCACTTCCCCCCGGTCAAAAGGGCCATCTGAAAAAAGTGTAAAATCCAGAAAGGCAGGACAGGCCATGGAGAACTGGGAGCCTTGTTATGCTGATGGGCGGGATGTAAATTGCCAACAGACACTTGGGAGAAGTGTATGGTGTTTCCTGAAACATCTAAAAAACAAAGCAACAGAGCCTAGGGCACTTCCACTTATGGTCCTATAGCTTAGGGAATTTAAAATCAAAAAGACACAGCCACCCCAACGTTTCAAACGGCTCTGTTTACAAGAACCTCGTTTACAGTACAAGTTCAACATCGCAGAAAGTGAAAAATGGATAAAGAAGTTGTGGTATTTACTTACAAAGCAATATCACTCAGCAATGAAATCTGTGTCATCAGGCCCTTAGCAGCACAATGAGTGGATTCAGGTATGATGATTCTAACTGAAATAAGTCACACAGAAAAAGAAACATCATAAGATATCAGTAATACACGGAATGTAAACTTGGCTACACAGCAACTGAATTACAGAACAGAACAGGGTCTCAAATTTAGAAAACCAACTTATGCTTGCTTAAGGGGAAAGGTGAGTTGGGGTGCTGCATAAAACCAGAGATTGAAATGAGCACAGATAAAGTTCCTTAAGCCAAATATGGAATAGACAAGAGCTACTCCTTGCTCAACGAAATGGACTCAACACCGCATATTAAACGCCTAAGAATGTACCTGACTAGTAAGTATCTTAAAACCTATGGATTGCTATGTCTCCGAAAGAGAATCAAGCATGTGTACAGGGTCATAAACGCAGCAGTGATAGGATTGGAGAGGTTCGGTGAGCAAATGAAGACCCTTTGAAGTCATATTGCATGGTACCCATTACAGGGTTTCAACTACCCAGGTTTTAGGTATTCTTCCTTCAGCTAAAACATGCATGTGGAACCCAGAGTATGATCAACCATGTGATCGGGAGACGTGTTCAAATATGTCTCAGTTTTCATACCCTGGTACTCGGGTGCAACATTCCAGACGCTTTACTAACACTCTCCCCACTTGGAGAGTCAGTCCCTTTAACCTCCTGTTTGGCCCAGTTTGCAATTTCTGCGGAAGATGAACAGGAATAGCGAGAACCAATGAGAGGCTAGCTGGAGGTGTCTGGACGGGCAAATTTAACTCTCATTTCCCACCAGGAAGAGGAATTAACCAAAGGCTCAGCGTGCCGTGCCAGAACCAGATTAGGGCCTGAAGACATCCTGCGGTGTTGCGGCCAGCTCACAAGAAAGCGAGTTGAAGAAAGGAGCTCAGGGGCACTGTAATTCACAAACCTGCAGAGTTATAAATGACAGCTATCGTCCAAAAATAGACTGAAGTAAGGCTGCCAAGAGGACTTGAATGCGGGGCAGCATTGCAGGAAACCGATTTCAGGAGGTAGACTGGAATTGCATTGAAAGCATAGGAAAAGAGGCAGAACGTCCACAATGATGCACTTGGCCAAAAAGGGCGTATGCGTTTTTTCCTGAATATATTCAGGAAAAAACGCATACGCCCTTTTTGGCCAACCAAGCAAGCTTGCAAAGGAAATCTGCACTACAATGAAGTCTCACTTCCCCCCGGTCAAAAGGGCCATCTGAAAAAAGTGTAAAATCCAGAAAGGCAGGACAGGCCATGGAGAACTGGGAGCCTTGTTATGCTGATGGGCGGGATGTAAATTGCCAACAGACACTCGGGAGAAGTGTATGGTGTTTCCTGAAACATCGAAAAAACAAAGCAACAGAGCCTAGGGCACTTCCACTTATGGTCCTATAGCTTAGGGAAATTAAAATCAAAAAGACACAGCCACCCCAAAGTTTGGGACGCCTCTGTTTACAAGAACCTCGTTTACAGTACAAGTTCAACATCGCAGAAAATGAAAAATGGATAAAGAAGCTGTGGTATTTACTTAAAAAGCAATATCACTCAGCAATGAAATCTATGTCATCAGGCCCTTAGCAGCACAATGAGTGGATTCAGGTATGATGATTCTAACTGAAATAAGTCACACAGAAAAAGAAACATCATAAGATATCAGTAATACACGGAATGTAAACTTGGCTACACAGGAAATGAATTACAGAACAGAACAGGGTCTCAAATTTAGAAAACCAACTTATTCTTGCTTAAGGGTAAAGGTGAGTTGGGGTGCTGCATAAAACCAGAGATTGAAATGAGCACAGATAAAATTCCTTAAGCCAAATATGGAATAGACAAGAGCTACTCCTTGCTCAATGAAATGGACTCAACACCGCATATTAAACGCCTAAGAATGTACCTGTCTAGTAAGTATCTTAAAACCTATGGATTGCTATGTCTCCAAAAGAGAATCAAGCGTGTGTACAGGGGCATAAACGCAGCAGTGATAGGATTGGAGAGGTTCGGTGAGCAAATGAAGACCCTTTGAAGTCATATTGCATGGTACCCATTACACGGGTCTCAACTATCCAGGTTTTAGGTATTCTTCCTTCAGCTAAAACATGCATGTGGAACCCAGAGTATGATCAACCATGTGAACGGTAGACGTGTTCAAATATGTCTCAGTTTTCCTCCCCTGGTACTCGGGTGCAACATTCCAGACGCTTTACTAACACTCTCCCGACTTGGAGAGTCAGTGCCTTTAACCTCCTGTTTGGCCCAGTTTGCAATTTCTGCGGAAGATGAACAGGAATAGCGAGAACCAATGAGAGGCTAGCTGGAGGTGTCTGAACGGGCAAATTTAACTCTCATTTCCCACCAGGAAGAGGAATTAACCAAAGGCTCAGCATGCCGGGCCGGAACCAGATTAGGGCCTGAAGACATCCTGTGGTGTTGCGGCCAGCTCACAAGAAAGCGAGTTGAAGAAAGGAGCTCAGGGGCACTGTAATTCACAAACCTGCAGAGTTATAAATGACAGCTATCGTCCAAAAATAGACTGAAGTAAGGCTGCCAAGACGACTTGAAAGCGGGGCAGAATTGCAGAAAACTGATTTCAGGAGGTAGACTGGAATTGCATTGAAAGCATAGGAAAAGAGGCAGAACGTCCACAATGATGTACTTGGCCAAAAAGGGCGTATGCGTTTTTTCCTGAATATATTCAGGAAAAAACGCATACGCCCTTTTTGGCCAACCAAGCAAGCTTGCAAAGGAAATCTGCACTACAATGAAGTCTCACTTCCCCCCGGTCAAAAGGGCCATCTGAAAAAAGTGTAAAATCCAGAAAGGCAGGACAGGCCATGGAGAACTGGGAGCCTTGTTATGCTGATGGGCGGGATGTAAATTGCCAACAACCACTCTGGGGTAGTGTATGGTGTTTCCTGAAACATCTAAAAAACAAAGCAACAGAACCTAGGGCACTTCCACTTATGGTCCTATAGCTTAGGGAAATTGAAATCAAAAAGACACAGCCACCCCAAAGTTTGGAACGGCTCTGTTTACAAGAACCTCGTTTACAGTACAAGTTCAACATCGCAGAAAGTGAAAAATGGATAAAGAAGTTGTGGTATTTACTTACAAAGCAATATCACTCAGCAATGAAATCTGTGTCATCAGGCCCTTAGCAACACAAGGAGTGGATTCAGGTATGATGATTCTAACTGAAATAAGTCACACAGAAAAAGAAACATCATAAGATATCAGTAATACACGGAATGTAAACTTGGCTACACAGGAACTGAATTACAGAACAGAACAGGGTCTCAAATTTAGAAAACCAACTTATGCTTGCTTAAGGGGAAAGGTGAGTTGGGGTGCTGCATAAAACCAGAGATTGAAATGAGCACAGATAAAGTTCCTTAAGCCAAATATGGAATAGACAAGAGCTACTCCTTGCTCAAAGAAATGGACTCAACACCGCATATTAAATGCCTAAGAATGTACCTGACTAGTAAGTATCGTAAAACCTATGGATTGCTATGTGTCCGAAAGAGAATCAAGCATGTGTACAGGGGCATAAACGCAGTAGTGATAGGATTGGAGAGGTTCGGTGAGCAAATGAAGACCCTTTGAAGTCATATTGCATGGTACCCATTCCACGAGTTTCAACTACCCAGGTTTTAGGTATTCTTCCTTCAGCTAAAACATGCATGTGGAACCCAGAGTATGATCAACCATGTGATCGGGAGATGTGTTCAAATATGTCTCAGTTTTCCTCCCCTGGTACTCGGGTGCAACATTCCAGACGCTTTACTAACACTCTCCCCACTTGGAGAGTCAGCGCCTTTAACCTCCTGTTTGGCCCAGTTTGCAATTTCTGGGGAAGATGAACAGGAATAGCGAGAACCAATGAGAGACTAGCTGGAGGTGTCTGGACGGGCAAATTTAACTCTCATTTCCCAGCAGGAAGAGGAATTAACCAAAGTCTCACCGTGCCGTGCCGGAACGAGATTTGGGCCTGACGCCATCCTGCGGTGTTGCGGCCAGGTCACAATAAAGCGAGTTGAAGAAAGGAGCTCAGGGGCACTGTAATTCACAAACCTGCAGAGTTATAAATGACAGCTATCGTCCAAAAATAGACTGAAGTAAGGCTGCCAAGAGGACTTGAAAGTGGGGCAGAATTGCAGGATACCGATTTCAGGAGGTAGACTGAAATTGCATTGAAAGCATAGGAAAAGAGGCAGAACGTCCACAATGATGCACTTGGCCAAAAAGGGCGTATGCGTTTTTTCTTGAATATATTCGGGAAAAAACGCATACGCACTTTTTGGCCAACCAAGCAAACTAGCAAAGGAAATCTGCACTAAAATGAAGTCTCACTTCCCCCCGGTCAAAAGGGCCATCTGAAAAAAGTGTAAAATCCAGAAAGGCAGGACAGGCCATGGAGAACTGGCAGCCTTGTTATACGGATGGGCGGGATGTAAATTGCCAACAGACACTTGGGAGAAGTGTATGGTGTTTCCTGAAACATCTAAAAAACAAAGCAACAGAGCCTAGGGCACTTCCACTTATGGTCCTATAGCTTAGGGAAATTAAAATCAGAAAGACACAGCCACCCCAAAGTTTGGGACGCCTCTGTTTAGAAGAATCTCGTTTACCGTACAAGTTCAATATCACAGAAAGTGAAAAATGGATAAGGAACTTGTGGTACTTACGTACAATGCAATATCACTCAGCAATGAAATCTATGTCATCAGTCCCGTAGCAGCATAATGAGTGGATTCAGGTACGATGATTCTAACTGAAATAAGTCACACAGAAAAAGAAACATCATAAGATATCACTAATAACGGAATGTAAACTTGGCTACACAGGAACTGAATTACAGAACAGAACAGGGTCTCAAATTTAGAAAACCAACTTATGCTTGCTTAAGGGGAAAGGTGAGTTGGGGTGCTGCATAAAACCAGAGATTGAAATGAGCACAGATAAAGTTCCTTAAGCCAAATATGGAATAGACAAGAGCTACTCCTTGCTCAACGAAATGGACTCAACACCGCATATTAAACGCCTAAGAATGTACCTGACTAGTAAGTATCTTAAAACCTATAGATTGCTATGTCTCTGAACGAGAATCAAGCATGTATACAGGGGCATAAACGCAGCAGTGATAGGATTGGAGAGGTTCGGTGAGCAAATGAAGACCCTTTGAAGTCATATTGCATGGTACCCATTCCACGGGTTTCAACTACCCAGGTTTTAGGTATTCTTCCTTCAGCTAAAACATGCATGTGGAACCTACAGTAAGATCAACCATGTGATCGGGAGACGTGTTCAAATATGTCTCAGTTTTCTGCCCCTGGTACTCGGGTGCAACATTCCAGACGCTTTACTAACACTCTCCCCACTTGGAGAGTCAGCGCCTTTAACCTCCTGTTTGGCCCAGTTTGCAATTTCTGCGGAAGATGAACAGGAATAGCGAGAACCAATGAGAGGCTAGCTGGAGGTGTCTGGACGGGCAAATTTAACTCTCATTTCCCACCAGGAAGAGGAAATAACCAAAGGCTCAGTGTGCCGTACCGGAACCAGATTAGGGCCTGAAGCCATCCTGCGGTGTTGCGGCCAGCTCAAAAGAAAGCGAGTTGAAGAAAGGAGCTCAGGGGCACTGTAATTCACAAACCTGCAGAGTTATAAATGACAGCTATCGTCCAAAAATAGACTGAAGTAAGGCTGCCAAGAGGACTTGAAAGCGGGGCAGAATTGCAGGAAACCGATTTCAGGAGGTAGACTGGAATTGCATTGAAAGCATAGGAAAAGAGGCAGAACGTCCACAATGATGCACTTGGCCAAAAAGGGCGTATGCGTTTTTTCCTGAATATATTCAGGAAAAAACGCATACGCCCTTTTTGGCCAACCAAGCAAGCTTGCAAAGGAAATCTGCACTACAATGAAGTCTCACTTCCCCCCGGTCAAAAGGGCCATCTGAAAAAAGTGTAAAATCCAGAAAGGCAGGACAGGCCATGGAGAACTGGGAGCCTTGTTATGCTGATGGGCGGGATGTAAATTGCCAACAGACACTCTGGAGAAGTGTATGGTGTTTCCTGAAACATCTAAAAAACAAAGCAACAGAGCCTAGGGCACTGCCACTTATGGTCCTATAGCTTAGGGAAATCAAAATCAAAAAGACACATCCACCCCAATGTTTGGGACGCCTCTGTTTACAAGAACCTCGTTTACAGTACAAGTTCAACATCGCAGAAAGTGAAAAATGGATAAAGAAGTTGTGGTATTTACTTACAAAGCAATATCACTCAGCAATGAAATCTATGTCATCAGGCCCTTAGGAGCACAATGAGTGGATTCAGGTATGATGATTCTAACTGAAATAAGTCACACAGAAAAAGAAACATCATAAGATATCAGTAATACACGGAATGTAAACTTGGCTACACAGGAACTGAATTACAGAACAGAACAGGGTCTCAAATTTAGAAAACCAACTTATGCTTGCTTAAGGGTAAAGGTGAGTTGGGGTGCTGCATAAAACCAGAGATTGAAATGAGCACAGATAAAGTTCCTTAAGCCAAATATGGAATAGACAAGAGCTACTCCTTGCTCAACGAAATGGACCCAACACCGCATATTAAACGCCTAAGAATGTACCTGACTAGTAAGTATCTTAAAACCTATGGATTGCTATGTCTCCGAAAGAGAATCAAGCATGTGTACAGGGGCATAAACGCAGCAGTGATAGGATTGGAGAGGTTCGGTGAGCAAATGAAGACCCTTTGAAATCATATTGCATGGTACCCATTCCACGGGTTTCAACTACCCAGGTTTTAGGTATTCTTCCTTCAGCTAAAACATGCATGTGGAACCCAGAGTATGATCAACCATGTGATCGGGAGACGTGTTCAAATATGTCTCAGTTTTCGTACCCTGGTACTCGGGTGCAACATGCCAGACGCTTTACTAACACTCTCCCCACTTGGAGAGTCAGCGCCTTTAAACTCCTGTTTGGCCCAGTTTGCAATTTCTGCGGAAGATGAACAGGAATAGCGAGAACCAATGAGAGGCTAGCTGGAGGTGTCTGGACGGGCAAATTTAACTCTCATTTCCCACCAGGAAGAGGAATTAAACAAAGGCTCAGCATTCCGTGACGGAACCAGATTAGGGCCTGAAGCCATCCTGCGGTGTTGCGGCCAGCTCAAAAGAAAGCGAGTTGAAGAAAGGAGTTCAGGGGCACTGTAGTTCACAAACCTGGAGTTATAAATGACAGCTATCGTCCAAAAATATACTGAAGTAAGGCTGCCAAGAGGACTTGAAAGCGGGGCAGAATTGCAGGAAACCGATTTCAGGAGGTAGACTGGAATTGAATTGAAAGCATAGGAAAAGAGGCAGAACGTCCACAATGATGCACTTGGCCAAAAAGGGCGTATGCGTTTTTTCCTGAATATATTCAGGAAAAAATGCATACGCCCTTTTTGGCCAACCAAGCAAGCTTGCAAAGGAAATCTGCACTACAATGAAGTCTCACTTCCCCCCGGTCAAAAGGGCCATCTGAAAAAAGTGTAAAATCCAGAAAGGCAGGACAGGCCATGGAGAACTGGGAGCCTTGTTATGCTGATGGGCGGGATGTAAATTGCCAACAGACACTTGGGAGAAGTGTATGGTGTTTCCTGAAACATCTAAAAAACAAAGCAACAGAGCCTAGGGCACTTCCACTTATGGTCCCATAGCTTAGGGAAATTAAAATCAAAAAGACACAGCCACCCCAAAGTTTGGAACGGCTCTGTTTACAAGAACCTCGTTTACAGTACAATTCAACATCTCAGAAAGTGAAAAATGGATAAAGAAGATGTGGTATTTACTTACAAAGCAATATCACTCAGCAATGAAATCTATGTCATCAGGCCCTTAGCAGCACAATGAGTGCATTCAGGTATGATGATTCTAACTGAAATAAGTCACACAGAAAAAGAAACATCATAAGATATCAGTAATACACGGAATGTAAACTTGGCTACACAGGAACTGAATTACAGAACAGAACAGGGACTCAAATTTAGAAAACCAACTTATGCTTGCTTAAGGGTAAAGGTGAGTAGGGGTGCTGCATAAAACCAGAGATTGAAATGAGCACAGATAAAGTTCCTTAAGCCAAATATGGAATAGACAAGAGCTACTCCTTGCTCAACGAAATGGACTCAACACCGCATATTAAACGCCTAAGAATGTACCTGACTAGTAAGTATCTTAAAACCTATGGATTGCTATGTCTCCAAAAGAGAATCAAGCGTGTGTACAGGGGCATAAACGCAGCAGTGATAGGATTGGAGAGGTTCGGTGAGCAAATGAAGACCCTTTGAAGTCATATTGCATGGTACCCATTCCACGGGTCTCAGCTCTCCAGGTTTAAGGTATTCTTCCTTCAGCTAAAACATGCATGTGGAACCCAGAGTATGATCAACCGTGTGATCGGGAGACGTGTTCAAATATGTCTCAGTTTTCGTCCCCTGGTACTCGGGTGCAACATTCCAGACGCTTTACTAACGTTCTCCCGACTTGGAGAGTCAGTGCCTTTAACCTCCTGTTTGGCCCAGTTTGCAATTACTGCGGAAGTTGAACAGGAATAGGGAGAACCAATGAGAGATTAGCTGGAGGTGTCTGGACGGGCAAATTTAACTCTTATTTCCCACCAGGAAGACGAATGAACCAGAGGCTCAGCGTGCCGTGCCGGAACCAGATTAGGGCCTGAAGCCATCCTACGGTGTTGCGGCCAGGTCACAAGAAAGCGAGTTGAAGAAAGGAGCTCAGGGGCACTGTAATTCACAAACCTGCAGAGTTATAAATGACAGCTATCGTCCAAAAATAGACTGAAGTAAGGCTGCCAAGAGGACTTGAAAGCAGGGCAGAATTGCAGGAAACCGATTTCAGGAGGTAGACTGGAATTGCATTGAAAGCATAGGAAAAGAGGCAGAACGTCCACAATGATGCACTTGGCCAAAAAGGGCATATGCGTTTTTTCCTGAATATATTCAGGAAAAAACGCATACGCCCTTTTTGGCCAACCAAGCAAGCTTTCAAAGGTAATCTGCACTACAAAGGAGTCTCACTTCCCCCCGGTCAAAAGGGCCATCTGAAAAAGGTGTAAAATCCAGAAAGGCAGGACAGGCCATGGAGAACTGGGAGCCTTGTTATGCTGATGAGCGGGATGTAAATTGCCAACAGACACTCGGGAGAACTGTATGGTGTCTCCTGAAACATCTAAAAAAAAAGCAACAGAGCCTAGGGCACTTCCACTTATGGTCCTATAGCTTAGGGAAATTAAAATGAAAAAGACACAGCCACCCCAAAGTTTGGGACGCCTCTGTTTACAAGAACCTCGTTTACAGTACAAGTTCAACATCTCAGAAAGTGAAAAATGGATAAAGAACTTGTGGTACTTACGTACAATGCAGTATCACTCAGCAATGAAATCTATGTCATCAGGCCCGTAGCAGCATAATGAGTGGATTCAGGTACGATGATTCTAACTGAAATAAGTCACACAGAAAAAGAAACATCATAAGATATCACTAATACACGGAATGTAAACTTGGCTACACAGGAACTGAATTGCAAAACAAAACAGGGTCTCAAATTTAGAAAACCAACTTATGCTTGCTTAAGGGGAAAGGTGAGTTGGGGTGCTGCATAAAACCAGAGATTCAAATGAGCACAGATAACGTTCCTTAAGCCAAATATGGAATAGACAAGAGCTACTCCTTGCTCAACGAAATGGACCCAACACCCCATATTAAACGCCTAAGAATGTACCTGACTAGTAAGTATCTTAAAACCTATGGATTGCTATGTCTCCGAAAGAGAATCAAGCGTATGTACCAGGGCATAAACACAGCAGTGATAGGATTGGAGAGGTTCGGTGAGCAAATGAAGACCCTTTGAAGTCATATTGCATGGTACCCATTCCACGGGTCTCAACTCTCCAGGTTTAAGGTATTCTTCCTTCAGCTAAAACATGCATGTGGAACCCAGAGTATGATCAACTGTGTGATCGGGAGACATGTTCAAATATGTCTCACTTTTGGTCCCCTGGTACTCGGGTGCAACATTCCAGACGATTAACGAACACTCTCCCCACTTGGAGAGTCAGTGCCTTTAACCTCCTGTTTGGCCCAGTTTGCAATTTCTGCGGAAGATGAACAGGAATAGGGAGAACCAATGAGAGACTAGCTGGAGGTTTCTGGACGGGCAAATTTAACTCTCATTTCCCACCAGGAAGAGGAAATAACCAAAGGCTCAGCGTGCCGTGCCGGAACCAGATTAGGGCCTGAAGCCATCCTGCGGTGTTGCGGCCAGCTCAAAAGAAAGTGAGTTGAAGAAAGGAGCTCAGGGGCACTGTAATTCACAAACCTGTAGAGTTATAAATGACAGCTATCGTCCAAAAATACACTGAAGTAAGGCTGCCAAGAGGACTTGAAAGCGGGGCAGAATTGCAGGAAACCGATTTCAGGAGGTAGACTGGAATTGCATTGAAAGCATAGGAAAAGAGGCAGAATGTCCACAGTGATGCACTTGGCCAAAAAGGGCGTATGCGTTTTTTCCTGAATATATTCAGGAAAAAAAGCATACGCCCTTTTTGGCCAACCAAGCAAGCTTGCAAAGGAAATCTGCACTACAATGAAGTCTCACTTCCCCCCAGTCAAAAGGGCCATCTGAAAAAAGTGTAAAATCCAGAAAGGCAGGAGAGGCCATGGAGAACTGGGAGCCTTGTTATGCTGATGGGCGGGATGTAAATTGCCAACAGACACTTGGGAGAAGTGTATGGTGTTTCCTGAAACATCTAAAAAACAAAGCAACAGAGCCTAGGGCACTTCCACTTATGGTCCCATAGCTTAGGGAAATTAAAATCAAAAAGACACAGCCACCCCAAAGTTTGGAACGGCTCTGTTTACAAGAACCTCGTTTACAGTACAATTCAACATCTCAGAAAGTGAAAAATGGATAAAGAAGATGTGGTATTTACTTACAAAGCAATATCACTCAGCAATGAAATCTATGTCATCAGGCCCTTAGCAGCACAATGACTGCATTCAGGTATGATGATTCTAACTGAAATAAGTCACACAGAAAAAGAAACATCATAAGATATCAGTAATACACGGAATGTAAACTTGGCTACACAGGAACTGAATTACAGAACAGAACAGGGACTCAAATTTAGAAAACCAACTTATGCTTGCTTAAGGGTAAAGGTGAGTAGGGGTGCTGCATAAAACCAGAGATTGAAATGAGCACAGATAAAGTTCCTTAAGCCAAATATGGAATAGACAAGAGCTACTCCTTGCTCAACGAAATGGACTCAACACCGCATATTAAACGCCTAAGAATGTACCTGACTAGTAAGTATCTTAAAACCTATGGATTGCTATGTCTCCAAAAGAGAATCAAGCGTGTGTACAGGGGCATAAACGCAGCAGTGATAGGATTGGAGAGGTTCGGTGAGCAAATGAAGACCCTTTGAAGTCATATTGCATGGTACCCATTCCACGGGTCTCAGCTCTCCAGGTTTAAGGTATTCTTCCTTCAGCTAAAACATGCATGTGGAACCCAGAGTATGATCAACCATGTGAACGGGAGACGTGTTCAAATATGTCTCAGTTTTCCTCCCCTGGTACTCGGGTGCAACATTCCAGACGCTTTACTAACACTCTCCCCACTTGGAGAGTCAGTCCCTTTAACCTCCTGTTTGGCCCAGTTTCCAATTTCTGCGGAAGATGAACAGGAATAGCAAGAACCAATGAGAGACTACCTGGAGGTGTCTGGACGGGCAAATTTAACTCTCATTTCCCACCAGGAAGAGGAATTAACCAAAGGCTCAGCGTGCCGTGCCAGAACCAGATTAGGGCCTGAAGCCATCCTGCGGTCTTGCGGCCAGGTCACAAGAAAGCGAGTTGAAGAAAGGAGCTCAGGGGCACTGTAATTCACAAACCTGCAGAGTTATAAATGACAGCTATCGTCCAAAAATAGACTGAAGTAAGGCTGCCAAGAGGACTTGAAAGCGGGGCAGAATTGCAGGAAACCGATTTCAGGAGGTAGACTGGAATTGCATTGAAAGCATAGGAAAAGAGGCAGAACGTCCACAATGATGCACTTGGCCAAAAAGGGCGTATGCGTTTTTTCCTGAATATATTCAGGAAAAAACGCATACGCCCTTTTTGGCCAACCAAGCAAGCTTGCAAAGGAAATCTGCACTACAATGAAGTCTCACTTCCCCCCGGTCAAAAGGGCCATCAGAATAAAGTGTAAAATCCAGAAAGGCAGGACAGGCCATGGAGAACTGGGAGCCTTGTTATGCTGATGGGCGGGATGTAAATTGCCAACAGACACTCAGGAGAAGTGTATGGTGTTTCCTGAAACATCGAAAAAACAAAGCAACAGAGCCTAGGGCACTTCCATTTATGGTCCTATAGCTTAGGGAAATTAAAATCAATAAGACACAGCCACCGCAAAGTTTGGGATGCCGCCGTTTACAAGAACCTCGTTTACCGTACAAGTTCAATATCACAGAAAGTGAAAAATGGATAAAGATCTTGTGGTACTTACGTACAATGCAGTATCACTCAGCAATGAAATCTATGTCATCAGGCCCGTAGCAGCATAATGAGTGGATTCAGGTACGATGATTCTAACTGAAATAAGTCACACAGAAAAAGAAACATCATAAGATATCACTAATACACGGAATGTAAACTTGGCTACACAGGAACTGCATTCCAAAACAGAACAGGGTCTCAAATTTAGAAAACCAACTTATGCTTGCTTAAGGGGAAAGGTGAGTTGGGGTGCTGCATAAAACCAGAGATTGAAATGAGCACAGATAAAGTTCCTTAAGTCAAATATGGAATAGACAAGAGCTACTCCTTGCTCAACGAAATGGACTCAACACCGCATATTAAACGCCTAAGAATGTACCTGACTAGTAAGTATCTTAAAACCTATAGATTGCTATGTCTCCGAAAGAGAATCAAGCATGTGTACAGGGGCATAAACGCAGCAGTGATAGGATTGGAGAGGTTCCGTGAGCAAATGAAGACCCTTTGAAGTCATATTGCATGGTACCCATTCCACGGGTTTCAACTACCCAGGTTTAAGGTATTCTTCCTTCAGCTAAAACATGCATGTGGAACCTAGAGTATGATCAACCATGTGATCGGGAGACGTGTTCAAATATGTCTCAGTTTTCGTACCCTGGTACTCGGGTGCAACATTCCAGACGCTTTACTAACACTCTCCCGACTTGGAGAGTCAGTCCCTTTAACCTCCTGTTTGGCCCAGTTTGCAATTTCTGCGGAAGATGAACAGGAATAGTGAGAACCAATGAGAGGCTAGCTGGAGGTGTCTGGAAGGGCAAATTTAACTCTCATTTCCCACCAGGAAGAGGAATTAACCAAAGGCTCAGCGTGCCGTGCCGGAACCAGATTAGGGCCTGAAGCCATCCTGCGGTGTTGCGGCCAGCTCAAAAGAAAGCGAGTTGAAGAAAGGAGCTCAGGGGCACTGTAATTCACAAACCTGCAGAGTTATAAATGACAGCTATCGTCCAAAAATATACTGAAGTAAGGCTGCCAAGAGGACTTGAAAGCGGGGCAGAATTGCAGGAAACCGATTTCAGGAGGTAGACTGGAATTGCATTGAAAGCATAGGAAAAGAGGCAGAACGTCCACAATGATGCACTTGGCCAAAAAGGGCGTATGCGTTTTTTCCTGAATATATTCAGGAAAAATATATTCAGGAAAAAACGCATACGCCCTTTTTCCTGAATATATTCAGGAAAAAACGCATACGCCCTTTTTGGCCAACCAAGCAAGCTTGCAAAGGAAATCTGCACTACAATGAAGTCTCACTTCCCCCCTGTCAAAAGGGCCATCTGAAAAAAGTGTAAAATCCAGAAAGGCAGGACAGGCCATGGAGAACTGGGAGTCTTGTTATGCTGATGGGTGGGATGTAAATTGCCAACAACCACTCGGGAGAAGTGTATGGTGTTTCCTGAAACATCTAAAAAACAAAGCAACAGAACCTAGGGCACTTCCACTTATGGTCCTATAGCTTAGGGAAATTAAAATCAAAAAGACACAGCCACCCAAAGTTTGGGACGCCTCCGTTTACAAGAACCTCGTTTACCGTACAGGTTCAATATCACAGAAAGTGAAAAATGGATAAAGAACTTGTGGTACTTACGTACAATGCAGTATCACTCAGCAATGAAATCTATGTCATCAGGCCCGTAGCAGCATAATGAGTGGATTCAGGTACGATGATTCTAACTGAAATAAGTCACACAGAAAAAGAAACATCATAAGGTATCACTAATACACAGAATGTAAACTTGGCTACACAGGAACTGAATTCCAAAACACAACAGGGTCTCAAATTTAGAAAAGCAACTTATGCTTGCTTAAGGGGAAAGGTGAGTTGGGGTGCTGCATAAAACCAGAGATTGAAATGAGCACAGATAAAGGTCCTTAAGCCAAATATGGAATAGACAAGAGCTACTCCTTGCTCAACGAAATGGACTCAACACCGCATGTTAAATGCCTAAGAATGTACCTGACTAGTAAGTATCTTAAAACCTATGGATTGCTATGTCTCCGAAAGAGAATCAAGCATGTGTACAGGGGCATAAACGCAGCAGTGATAGGATTGGAGAGGTTCGGTGAGCAAATGAAGACCCTTTGAAGTCATATTGCATGGTACCCATTCCACGGGTTTCAACTACCCAGGTTTAAGGTATTCTTCCTTCAGCTAAAACATGCATGTAGAACCTAGAGTATGATCAACCATGTGATCAGGAGACGTGTTCAAATATGTCTCAGTTTTCGTACCCTGGTACTCGGGTGCAACATTCCAGACGCTTTACTAACACTCTCCCCACTTGGAGAGTCAGCGCCTTTAACCTCCTGTTTGGCCCAGTTTGCAATTTCTGCGCAAGATGAACAGGAATTGGGAGAACCAATGAGAGACTAGCTGGAGGTGTCTGGACGGGCAAATTTAACTCTCATTTCCCACCAGGAAGAGGAAATAACCAAAGGCTCAGCGTGCCGTGCCGGAAGCAGATTAGGGCCTGAAGCCATCCTGCGGTGTTGCGGCCAGGTCACAAGAAAGCGAGGTGAAGAAAGAAGCTCAGGGGCACTGTAATTCACAAACCTGCAGAGTTATAAATGACAGCTATCGTCCAAAAATAGACTGAAGTAAGGCTGCCAAGAGGACTTGAAAGCGGGGCAGCATTGCAGGAAACCGATTTCAGGAGGTAGACTGGAATTGCATTGAAAGCATAGGAAAAGAGGCAGAACGTCCACAATGATGCACTTGGCCAAAACGGGCGTATGCGTTTTTTCCTGAATATATTCAGGAAAAAACGCATACGCCCTTTTTGGCCAACCAAGCAAGCTTGCAAAGGAAATCTGCACTACAATGAAGTCTCACTTCCCCCCGGTCAAAAGGGCCATCTGAAAAAAGTGTAAAATCCAGAAAGGCAGGACAGGCCATGGAGAACTGGGAGTCTTGTTATGCTGATGGGCGGGATGTAAATTGCCAACAACCACTCAGGAGAAGTGTATGGTGTTTCCTGAAACATCTAAAAAACAAAGCAACAGAGCCTAGGGCACTTCCACTTATGGTCCTATAGCTTAGGGAAATTAAAATCAAAAAGACACAGCCACCCCAAGGTTTGGGACGCCTCTGTTTACAAGAACCTCGTTTACCGTACAAGTTCAATATCACAGAAAGTGAAAAATGGATAAAGAACTTGTGGTACTTACGTACAATGCAGTATCACTCAGCAAGGAAATCTGTCATCAGGCCCGTAGCAGCATAATGAGTGGATTCAGGTACGATGATTCTAACTGAAATAAGTCACACAGAAAAAGAAACATCATAAGATATCACTAATACACGGAATGTAAACTTGGCTACACAGGAACTGAATTCCAAAACAGAACAGGGTCTCAAATTTAGAAAAGCAACTTATGCTTGCTTAAGGGGAAAGGTGAGTTGGGGTGCTGCATAAAACCAGAGATTGAAATGAGCACAGATAAAGTTCCTTAAGTCAAATATGGAATAGACAAGAGCTACTCCTTGCTCAACGAAATGGACTCAACACCCCATATTAAACGCCTAAGAATGTACCTGACTAGTAAGTATCTTAAAACCTATGGATTGCTATGTCTCCAAAAGAGAATCAAGCGTGTGTACAGGGGCATAAACGCAGCAGTGATAGGATTGGAGAGTTTCGGTGAGCAAATGAAGACTCTTTGAAGTCATATTGCACGGTACCCATTCCACGGGTCTCAACTCTGCAGGTTTAAAGTATTCTTCCTTCAGCTAAAACATGCAGGTGGAACCCAGAGTATGATCAACCGTGTGAACGGGAGACGTGTTCAAATATGTCTCAGTTTTTCTCCCCTGGTACTCGGGTGCAACATTCCAGACGCTTTACTAACACTCTCCCCACTTGGAGAGTCAGCGCCTTTAACCTCCTGTTTGGCCCAGTTTGCAATTTCTGCGGAAGATGAACAGGAATAGCGAGAACCAATGAGAGACTAGCTGGAGGTGTCTGGACGGGCAAATTTAACTCTCATTTCCCACCAGGATGAGGAAATAACCAAAGGCTCAGCGTGCCGTTCCGGAACCAGATTAGGGCCTGAAGCCATCCTGCGGTGTTGCGGCCAGGTCAAAAGAAAGCGAGTTGAAGAAAGGAGCTCAGGTGCACTGTAATTCACAAACCTGCAGAGTTATAAATGACAGCTATCGTCCAAAAATATACTGAAGTAAGGCTGCCAAGAGGACTTGAAAGCGGGGCAGAATTGCAGGAAACCGATTTCAGGAGGTAGACTGGAATTGCATTGAAAGCATAGGAAAAGAGGCAGAACGTCCACAATGATGCACTTGGCCAAAAAGGGCGTATGCGTTTTTTCCTGAATATATTCAGGAAAAAAGGCATACGCCCTTTTTGGCCAACCAAGCAAGCTTGCAAAGGAAATCTGCACTACAATGAAGTCTCACTTCCCCCCTGTCAAAAGGGCCATCTGAAAAAAGTGTAAAATCCAGAAAGGCAGGACAGGCCATGGAGAACTGGGAGTCTTGTTATGCTGATGGGTGGGATGTAAATTGCCAACAACCACTCGGGAGAAGTGTATGGTGTTTCCTGAAACATCTAAAAAACAAAGCAACAGAACCTAGGGCACTTCCACTTATGGTCCTATAGCTTAGGGAAATTAAAATCAAAAAGACACAGCCACCCAAAGTTTGGGACGCCTCCGTTTACAAGAACCTCGTTTACCGTACAGGTTCAATATCACAGAAAGTGAAAAATGGATAAAGAACTTGTGGTACTTACGTACAATGCAGTATCACTCAGCAATGAAATCTATGTCATCAGGCCCGTAGCAGCATAATGAGTGGATTCAGGTACGATGATTCTAACTGAAATAAGTCACACAGAAAAAGAAACATCATAAGGTATCACTAATACACAGAATGTAAACTTGGCTACACAGGAACTGAATTCCAAAACACAACAGGGTCTCAAATTTAGAAAAGCAACTTATGCTTGCTTAAGGGGAAAGGTGAGTTGGGGTGCTGCATAAAACCAGAGATTGAAATGAGCACAGATAAAGGTCCTTAAGCCAAATATGGAATAGACAAGAGCTACTCCTTGCTCAACGAAATGGACTCAACACCGCATGTTAAATGCCTAAGAATGTACCTGACTAGTAAGTATCTTAAAACCTATGGATTGCTATGTCTCCGAAAGAGAATCAAGCATGTGTACAGGGGCATAAACGCAGCAGTGATAGGATTGGAGAGGTTCGGTGAGCAAATGAAGACCCTTTGAAGTCATATTGCATGGTACCCATTCCACGGGTTTCAACTACCCAGGTTTAAGGTATTCTTCCTTCAGCTAAAACATGCATGTAGAACCTAGAGTATGATCAACCATGTGATCAGGAGACGTGTTCAAATATGTCTCAGTTTTCGTACCCTGGTACTCGGGTGCAACATTCCAGACGCTTTACTAACACTCTCCCCACTTGGAGAGTCAGCGCCTTTAACCTCCTGTTTGGCCCAGTTTGCAATTTCTGCGCAAGATGAACAGGAATTGGGAGAACCAATGAGAGACTAGCTGGAGGTGTCTGGACGGGCAAATTTAACTCTCATTTCCCACCAGGAAGAGGAAATAACCAAAGGCTCAGTGTGCCGTGCCGGAAGCAGATTAGGGCCTGAAGCCATCCTGCGTTGTTGCGGCCAGGTCACAAGAAAGCGAGGTGAAGAAAGGAGCTCAGGGGCACTGTAATTCACAAACCTGCAGAGTTATAAATGACAGCTATCGTCCAAAAATAGACTGAAGTAAGGCTGCCAAGAGGACTTGAAAGCGGGGCAGAATTGCAGGAAACCGATTTCAGGAGGTAGACTGGAATTGCATTGAAAGCATAGGAAAAGAGGCAGAACGTCCACAATGATGCACTTGGCCAAAAAGGGCGTATGCGTTTTTTCCTGAATATATTCAGGAAAAAACGGATACGCTCTTTTTGGCCAACCAAGGAAGCTTGCAAAGGAAATCTGCACTACAATGAAGTCTCACTTCCCCCCGGTCAAAAGGGCCATCTGAAAAAAGTGTAAAATCCAGAAAGGCAGGACAGGCCATGGAGAACTGGGAGCCTTGTTATGCTGATGGGCGGGATGTAAATTGCCAACAGACACTCGGGAGAAGTGTATGGTGTTTCCTGAAACATCTAAAAAACAAAGCAACAGAGCCTAGGGCACTTCCACTTATGGTCCTATAGCTTAGGGAAATTAAAATCAAAAAGACACAGCCACCCCAAGGTTTGGGACGCCTCTGTTTACAAGAACCTCGTTTACCGTACAAGTTCAATATCACAGAAAGTGAAAAATGGATAAAGAACTTGTGGTACTTACGTACAATGCAGTATCACTCAGCAAGGAAATCTGTCATCAGGCCCGTAGCAGCATAATGAGTGGATTCAGGTACGATGATTCTAACTGAAATAAGTCACACAGAAAAAGAAACATCATAAGATATCACTAATACACGGAATGTAAACTTGGCTACACAGGAACTGAATTCCAAAACAGAACAGGGTCTCAAATTTAGAAAAGCAACTTATGCTTGCTTAAGGGGAAAGGTGAGTTGGGGTGCTGCATAAAACCAGAGATTGAAATGAGCACAGATAAAGGTCCTTAAGCCAAATATGGAATAGACAAGAGCTACTCCTTGCTCAACGAAATGGACTCAACACCGCATGTTAAATGCCTAAGAATGTACCTGACTAGTAAGTATCTTAAAACCTATGGATTGCTATGTCTCCAAAAGAGAATCAAGCATGTGTACAGGGGCATAAACGCAGCAGTGATAGGATTGGAGAGGTTCGGTGAGCAAATGAAGACCCTTTGAAGTCATATTGCATGGTACCCATTCCACGGGTTTCAACTACCCAGGTTTAAGGTATTCTTCCTTCAGCTAAAACATGCATGTAGAACCTAGAGTATGATCAACCATGTGATCAGGAGACGTGTTCAAATATGTCTCAGTTTTCGTACCCTGGTACTCGGGTGCAACATTCCAGACGCTTTACTAACACTCTCCCCACTTGGAGAGTCAGCGCCTTTAACCTCCTGTTTGGCCCAGTTTGCAATTTCTGCGCAAGATGAACAGGAATTGGGAGAACCAATGAGAGACTAGCTGGAGGTGTCTGGACGGGCAAATTTAACTCTCATTTCCCACCAGGAAGAGGAAATAACCAAAGGCTCAGTGTGCCGTGCCGGAAGCAGATTAGGGCCTGAAGCCATCCTGCGTTGTTGCGGCCAGGTCACAAGAAAGCGAGGTGAAGAAAGGAGCTCAGGGGCACTGTAATTCACAAACCTGCAGAGTTATAAATGACAGCTATCGTCCAAAAATAGACTGAAGTAAGGCTGCCAAGAGGACTTGAAAGCGGGGCAGAATTGCAGGAAACCGATTTCAGGAGGTAGACTGGAATTGCATTGAAAGCATAGGAAAAGAGGCAGAACGTCCACAATGATGCACTTGGCCAAAAAGGGCGTATGCGTTTTTTCCTGAATATATTCAGGAAAAAACGGATACGCTCTTTTTGGCCAACCAAGGAAGCTTGCAAAGGAAATCTGCACTACAATGAAGTCTCACTTCCCCCCGGTCAAAAGGGCCATCTGAAAAAAGTGTAAAATCCAGAAAGGCAGGACAGGCCATGGAGAACTGGGAGCCTTGTTATGCTGATGGGCGGGATGTAAATTGCCAACAGACACTCGGGAGAAGTGTATGGTGTTTCCTGAAACATCTAAAAAACAAAGCAACAGAGCCTAGGGCACTTCCACTTATGGTCCTATAGCTTAGGGAAATTAAAATCAAAAAGACACAGCCACCCCAAGGTTTGGGACGCCTCTGTTTACAAGAACCTCGTTTACCGTACAAGTTCAATATCACAGAAAGTGAAAAATGGATAAAGAACTTGTGGTACTTACGTACAATGCAGTATCACTCAGCAAGGAAATCTGTCATCAGGCCCGTAGCAGCATAATGAGTGGATTCAGGTACGATGATTCTAACTGAAATAAGTCACACAGAAAAAGAAACATCATAAGATATCACTAATACACGGAATGTAAACTTGGCTACACAGGAACTGAATTCCAAAACAGAACAGGGTCTCAAATTTAGAAAAGCAACTTATGCTTGCTTAAGGGGAAAGGTGAGTTGGGGTGCTGCATAAAACCAGAGATTGAAATGAGCACAGATAAAGTTCCTTAAGTCAAATATGGAATAGACAAGAGCTACTCCTTGCTCAACGAAATGGACTCAACACCCCATATTAAACGCCTAAGAATGTACCTGACTAGTAAGTATCTTAAAACCTATGGATTGCTATGTCTCCAAAAGAGAATCAAGAGTGTGTACAGGGGCATAAACGCAGCAGTGATAGGATTGGAGAGTTTCGGTGAGCAAATGAAGACTCTTTGAAGTCATATTGCACGGTACCCATTCCACGGGTCTCAACTCTGCAGGTTTAAAGTATTCTTCCTTCAGCTAAAACATGCAGGTGGAACCCAGAGTATGATCAACCGTGTGAACGGGAGACGTGTTCAAATATGTCTCAGTTTTTCTCCCCTGGTACTCGGGTGCAACATTCCAGACGCTTTACTAACACTCTCCCCACTTGGAGAGTCAACGCCTTTAACCTCCTGTTTGGCCCAGTTTGCAATTTCTGCGGAAGATGAACAGGAATAGCGAGAACCAATGAGAGACTAGCTGGAGGTGTCTGGACGGGCAAATTTAACTCTCATTTCCCACCAGGATGAGGAAATAACCAAAGGCTCAGCGTGCCGTTCCGGAACCAGATTAGGGCCTGAAGCCATCCTGCGGTGTTGCGGCCAGGTCAAAAGAAAGCGAGTTGAAGAAAGGAGCTCAGGTGCACTGTAATTCACAAACCTGCAGAGTTATAAATGACAGCTATCGTCCAAAAATATACTGAAGTAAGGCTGCCAAGAGGACTTGAAAGCGGGGCAGAATTGCAGGAAACCGATTTCAGGAGGTAGACTGGAATTGCATTGAAAGCATAGGAAAAGAGGCAGAACGTCCACAATGATGCACTTGGCCAAAAAGGGCGTATGCGTTTTTTCCTGAATATATTCAGGAAAAAAGGCATACGCCCTTTTTGGCCAACCAAGCAAGCTTGCAAAGGAAATCTGCACTACAATGAAGTCTCACTTCCCCCCGGTCAAAAGGGCCATCTGAAAAAAGTGTAAAATCCAGAAAGGCAGGACAGGCCATGGAGAACTGGGAGCCTTGTTATGCTGATGGGCGGGATGTAAATTGCCAACAGACACTCGGGAGAAGTGTATGGTGTTTCCTGAAATATCGAAAAAACAAAGCATCAGAGCCTAGGGCACTTCCACTTATGGTCCTATAGCTTAGGGAAATTAAAATCAAAAAGACACAGCCACCCCAAAGTTTGGGACGCCTCTGTTTACAAGAACCTCATTTACCGTACAAGTTCAATATCACAGAAAGTGAAAAATGGATAAAGAACTTGTGGTACTTACGTACAATGCAGTATCACTCAGCAATGAAATCTATGTCATCAGGCCCGTAGCAGCATAATGAGTGGATTCAGGTACAATGATTCTAACTGAAATAAGTCACACAGAAAAAGAAACATCATAAGATGTCACTAATACACAGAATGTAAACTTGGCTACACAGGAACTACATTCCAAAACAGAACAGGGTCTCAAATTTAGAAAACCAACTTATGCTTGCTTAAGGGGAAAGGTGAGTTGGGGTGCTGCATAAAACCAGAGATTGAAATGAGCACAGATAAAGTTCCTTAAGCCAAATATGGAATAGACAAGAGCTACTCCTTGCTCAACGAAATGGACTCAACACCGCATGTTAAATGCCTAAGAATGTACCTGACTAGTAAGTATCTTAAAACCGATGGATTGCTATGTCTCCGAAAGAGAATCAAGCATGTGTACAGGGGCATAAACGCAGCAGTGATAGGATTGGAGAGGTTCGGTGAGCAAATGAAGACCCTTTGAAGTCATATTGCATGGTACCCATTCCACGGGTTTCAACTACCCAGGTTTAAGGTATTCTTCCTTCAGCTAAAACATGCATGTAGAACCTAGAGTATGATCAACCATGTGATCAGGAGACGTGTTCAAATATGTCTCAGTTTTCGTACCCTGGTACTCGGGTGCAACATTCCAGACGCTTTACTAACACTCTCCCCACTTGGAGAGTCAGCGCCTTTAACCTCCTGTTTGGCCCAGTTTGCAATTTCTGCGCAAGATGAACAGGAATAGGGAGAACCAATGAGAGACTAGCTGGAGGTGTCTGGACGGGCAAATTTAACTCTCATTTCCCACCAGGAAGAGAAAATAACCAAAGGCTCAGCATGCCGTGCCAGAACAAGATTAGGGCCTGAAGACATCCTGCGGTGTTGCGGCCAGCTCACAAGAAAGCGAGGTGAAGAAAGGAGCTCAGGGGCACTGTAATTCACAAACCTGCAGAGTTATAAATGACAGCTATCGTCCAAAAATAGACTGAAGTAAGGCTGCCAAGAGGACTTGAAAGCGGGGCAGAATTGCAAGAAACCGATTTCAGGAGGTAGACTGGAATTGCATTGAAAGCATAGGAAAAGAGGCAGAACGTCCACAATGATGCACTTGGCCAAAAAGGGCGTATGCGTTTTTTTCCTGAATATATTCAGGAAAAAACGCATACGCCCTTTTTGGCCAACCAAGCAAACTGGCAAAGGAAATCTGCACTACAATGAAGTCTCACTTCTCCCCAGTGAAAAGGGCCATCTGAAAAAAGTGTAAAATCCAGAAAGGCAGGACAGGCCATGGAGAACTAGGAGCCTTGTTATGCTGATGGGCGGGATGTAAATTGCCAACAGACACTCAGGAGAAGTGTATGGTGTTTCCTGAAACATCTAAAAAACAAAGCAACAGAGCCTAGGGCACTTCCACTTATGGTCCTATACCTTAGGGAAATTAAAATCAATAAGACACAGCCACCGCAAAGTTTGGGACGCCTCCGTTTACAAGAACCTCGTTTACCGTACAAGTTCAATATCACAGAAAGTGAAAAATGGATAAAGAACTTGTGGTACTTACGTACAATGCAGTATCACTCAGCAATGAAATCTATGTCATCAGGCACGTAGCAGCATAATGAGTGGATTCAGGTACGATGATTCTAACTGAAATAAGTCACACAGAAAAAGAAACATCATAAGATATCACTAATACACGGAATGTAAACTTGGCTACACAGGAACTGCATTCCAAAACAGAACAGGGTCTCAAATTTAGAAAACCAACTTATGCTTGCTTAAGGGGAAAGGTGAGTTGGGGTGCTGCATAAAACCAGAGATTGAAATGAGCACAGATAAAGTTCCTTAAGTCAAATATGGAATAGACAAGAGCTACTCCTTGCTCAACGAAATGGACTCAACACCGCATATTAAACGCCTAAGAATGTACCTGACTAGTAAGTATCTTAAAACCTATGGATTGCTACGTCTCCGAAAGAGAATCAAGCATGTGTACAGGGGCATAAACGCAGCAGTGATAGGATTGCAGAGGTTCGGTGAGCAAATGAAGACCCTTTGAAGTCATATTGCATGGTACCCATTCCACGGGTTTCAACTACCCAGGTTTAAGGTATTCTTCCTTCAGCTAAAACATGCATGTGGAACCTAGAGTATGATCAACCATGTGATCGGGAGACGTGTTCAAATATGTCTCAGTTTTCGTACCCTGGTACTCGGGTGCAACATTCCAGACGCTTTACTAACACTCTCCCCACTTGGAGAGTCAGTGCCTTTAACCTCCTGTTTGGCCCAGTTTGCAATTTCTGCAGAAGATGAACAGGAATAGCGAGAACCAATGAGAGGCTAGCTGGAGGTGTCTGGACGGGCAAATTTAACTCTCATTTCCCACCAGGAAGAGGAATTAACCAAAGGCTCAGCGTGCCGTGCCGGAACCAGATTAGGGCCTGAAGCCATCCTGCGGTGTTGCGGCCAGCTCAAAAGAAAGCGAGTTGAAGAAAGGAGCTCAGGGGCACTGTAATTCACAAACCTGCAGAGTTATAAATGACAGCTATCGTCCAAAAATATACTGAAGTAAGGCTGCCAAGAGGACTTGAAAGCGGGGCAGAATTGCAGGAAACCGATTTCAGGAGGTAGACTGGAATTGCATTGAAAGCATAGGAAAAGAGGCAGAACGTCCACAATGATGCACTTGGCCAAAAAGGGCGTATGCGTTTTTTCCTGAATATATTCAGGAAAAAAGGCATACGCCCTTTTTGGCCAACCAAGCAAGCTTGCAAAGGAAATCTGCACTACAATGAAGTCTCACTTCCCCCCGGTCAAAAGGGCCATCTGAAAAAAGTGTAAAATCCAGAAAGGCAGGACAGGCCATGGAGAACTGGGAGCCTTGTTATGCTGATGGGCGGGATGTAAATTGCCAACAGACACTCGGGAGAAGTGTATGGTGTTTCCTGAAATATCGAAAAAACAAAGCATCAGAGCCTAGGGCACTTCCACTTATGGTCCTATAGCTTAGGGAAATTAAAATCAAAAAGACACAGCCACCCCAAAGTTTGGGACGCCTCTGTTTACAAGAACCTCATTTACCGTACAAGTTCAATATCACAGAAAGTGAAAAATGGATAAAGAACTTGTGGTACTTACGTACAATGCAGTATCACTCAGCAATGAAATCTATGTCATCAGGCCCGTAGCAGCATAATGAGTGGATTCAGGTACAATGATTCTAACTGAAATAAGTCACACAGAAAAAGAAACATCATAAGATGTCACTAATACACAGAATGTAAACTTGGCTACACAGGAACTACATTCCAAAACAGAACAGGGTCTCAAATTTAGAAAACCAACTTATGCTTGCTTAAGGGGAAAGGTGAGTTGGGGTGCTGCATAAAACCAGAGATTGAAATGAGCACAGATAAAGTTCCTTAAGCCAAATATGGAATAGACAAGAGCTACTCCTTGCTCAACGAAATGGACTCAACACCGCATGTTAAATGCCTAAGAATGTACCTGACTAGTAAGTATCTTAAAACCGATGGATTGCTATGTCTCCGAAAGAGAATCAAGCATGTGTACAGGGGCATAAACGCAGCAGTGATAGGATTGGAGAGGTTCGGTGAGCAAATGAAGACCCTTTGAAGTCATATTGCATGGTACCCATTCCACGGGTTTCAACTACCCAGGTTTAAGGTATTCTTCCTTCAGCTAAAACATGCATGTAGAACCTAGAGTATGATCAACCATGTGATCAGGAGACGTGTTCAAATATGTCTCAGTTTTCGTACCCTGGTACTCGGGTGCAACATTCCAGACGCTTTACTAACACTCTCCCCACTTGGAGAGTCAGCGCCTTTAACCTCCTGTTTGGCCCAGTTTGCAATTTCTGCGCAAGATGAACAGGAATAGGGAGAACCAATGAGAGACTAGCTGGAGGTGTCTGGACGGGCAAATTTAACTCTCATTTCCCACCAGGAAGAGAAAATAACCAAAGGCTCAGCATGCCGTGCCAGAACAAGATTAGGGCCTGAAGACATCCTGCGGTGTTGCGGCCAGCTCACAAGAAAGCGAGGTGAAGAAAGGAGCTCAGGGGCACTGTAATTCACAAACCTGCAGAGTTATAAATGACAGCTATCGTCCAAAAATAGACTGAAGTAAGGCTGCCAAGAGGACTTGAAAGCGGGGCAGAATTGCAAGAAACCGATTTCAGGAGGTAGACTGGAATTGCATTGAAAGCATAGGAAAAGAGGCAGAACGTCCACAATGATGCACTTGGCCAAAAAGGGCGTATGCGTTTTTTTCCTGAATATATTCAGGAAAAAACGCATACGCCCTTTTTGGCCAACCAAGCAAACTGGCAAAGGAAATCTGCACTACAATGAAGTCTCACTTCTCCCCAGTGAAAAGGGCCATCTGAAAAAAGTGTAAAATCCAGAAAGGCAGGACAGGCCATGGAGAACTAGGAGCCTTGTTATGCTGATGGGCGGGATGTAAATTGCCAACAGACACTCAGGAGAAGTGTATGGTGTTTCCTGAAACATCTAAAAAACAAAGCAACAGAGCCTAGGGCACTTCCACTTATGGTCCTATACCTTAGGGAAATTAAAATCAATAAGACACAGCCACCGCAAAGTTTGGGACGCCTCCGTTTACAAGAACCTCGTTTACCGTACAAGTTCAATATCACAGAAAGTGAAAAATGGATAAAGAACTTGTGGTACTTACGTACAATGCAGTATCACTCAGCAATGAAATCTATGTCATCAGGCACGTAGCAGCATAATGAGTGGATTCAGGTACGATGATTCTAACTGAAATAAGTCACACAGAAAAAGAAACATCATAAGATATCACTAATACACGGAATGTAAACTTGGCTACACAGGAACTGCATTCCAAAACAGAACAGGGTCTCAAATTTAGAAAACCAACTTATGCTTGCTTAAGGGGAAAGGTGAGTTGGGGTGCTGCATAAAACCAGAGATTGAAATGAGCACAGATAAAGTTCCTTAAGTCAAATATGGAATAGACAAGAGCTACTCCTTGCTCAACGAAATGGACTCAACACCGCATATTAAACGCCTAAGAATGTACCTGACTAGTAAGTATCTTAAAACCTATGGATTGCTACGTCTCCGAAAGAGAATCAAGCATGTGTACAGGGGCATAAACGCAGCAGTGATAGGATTGCAGAGGTTCGGTGAGCAAATGAAGACCCTTTGAAGTCATATTGCATGGTACCCATTCCACGGGTTTCAACTACCCAGGTTTAAGGTATTCTTCCTTCAGCTAAAACATGCATGTGGAACCTAGAGTATGATCAACCATGTGATCGGGAGACGTGTTCAAATATGTCTCAGTTTTCGTACCCTGGTACTCGGGTGCAACATTCCAGACGCTTTACTAACACTCTCCCCACTTGGAGAGTCAGTGCCTTTAACCTCCTGTTTGGCCCAGTTTGCAATTTCTGCGGAAGATGAACAGGAATAGCGAGAACCAATGAGAGGCTAGCTGGAGGTGTCTGGACGGGCAAATTTAACTCTCATTTCCCACCAGGAAGAGGAATTAACCAAAGGCTCAGCGTGCCGTGCCGGAACCAGATTAGGGCCTGAAGCCATCCTGCGGTGTTGCGGCCAGCTCAAAAGAAAGCGAGTTGAAGAAAGGAGCTCAGGGGCACTGTAATTCACAAACCTGCAGAGTTATAAATGACAGCTATCGTCCAAAAATATACTGAAGTAAGGCTGCCAAGAGGACTTGAAAGCGGGGCAGAATTGCAGGAAACCGATTTCAGGAGGTAGACTGGAATTGCATTGAAAGCATAGGAAAAGAGGCAGAACGTCCACAATGATGCACTTGGCCAAAAAGGGCGTATGCATTTTTTCCTGAATATATTCAGGAAAAAACGCATACGCACTTTTTGGCCAACCAAGCAAGCTTGCAAAGGAAATCTGCACTACAATGAAGTCTCACTTCCCCCCGGTCAAAAGGGCCATCTGAAAAAAGTGTAAAATCCAGAAAGGCAGGACAGGCCATGGAGAACTGGGAGCCTTGTTATGCTGATGGGCGGGATGTAAATTGCCAACAGACACTCCGGAGAAGTGTATGGTGTTTCCTGAAACATCTAAAAAACAAAGCAACAGAGCCTAGGGCACTTCCACTTATGGTCCTATAGCTTAGGGAAATTAAAATCAAAAAGACACAGCCACCCCAAAGTTTGGGACGCCTCTGTTTACAAGAACCTCGTTTACAGTACAAGTTCAACATCGCAGAAAGTGAAAAATGGATAAAGAAGTTGTGGTATTTACTTACAAAGCAATATCACTCAGCAATGAAATCTGTGTCATCAGGCCCTTAGCAGCACAATGAGTGGATTCAGGTATGGTGATTCTAACTGAAATAAGTCACACAGAAAAAGAAACATCATAAGATATCAGTAATACACGAATGTAAACTTGGCTACAAGGAACTGAATTACAAAACAGAACAGGGTCTCAAATTTAGAAAACCAACTTATGCTTGCTTAAGGGGAAAGGTGAGTTGGGGTGCTGCATAAAACCAGAGATTGAAATGAGCACAGATAAAGTTCCTTAAGCCAAATATGGAATAGACAAGAGCTACTCCTTGCTCAACGAAATGGACTCAACACCGCATATTAAACGCCTAAGAATGTACCTGACTAGTAAGTATCTTAAAACCTATAGATTGCTATGTCTCCGAAAGAGAATCAAGCATGTGTACAGGGGCATAAACGCAGCAGTGATAGGATTGGAGAGGTTCGGTGAGCAAATGAAGACCCTTTGAAGTCATATTGCATGGTACCCATTACACGGGTTTCAACTACCCGGGTTTTAGGTATTCTTCCTTCAGCTAAAACATGCATGTGGAACCTAGAGTATGATCAACCATGTGATCGGGAGACGTGTTCAAATATGTCTCAGTTTTCCTCCCCTGGTACTCGGGTGCAACATTCCAGGCGCTTTACTAACACTCTCCCCACTTGGAAGGTCAGCACCTTTAACCTCCTGTTTGGCCCAGTTTGCAATTTCTGCGGAAGATGAACAGGAATAGCGAGAACCAATGAGAGACTAGCTGGAGGTGTCTGGACAGGCAAATTTAACTCTCATTTCCCACCAGGATGAGAAAATAACCAAAGGCTCAGCGTGCCGTGCCGGAACAAGATTAGGGCCTGAAGCCATCCTGCGGTGTTGCGGCCAGCTCACAAGAAAGCAAGTTGAAGAAAGGAGCTCAGGGGCACTGTAATTCACAAACCTGCAGAGTTATAAATGACAGCTATCGTCCAAAAATAGACTGACGTGAGGCTGCCAAGAGGACTTGAAAGCGGGGCAGAATTGCAGGAAACCGATTTCAGGAGGTAGACTGGAATTGCATTGAAAGCATAGGAAAAGAGGCAGAAAGTCCACAGTGATGCACTTGGCCAAAAAGGGCGTATGCGTTTGTTCCTGAATATATTCAGGAAAAAACGCATACGCCCTTTTTGGCCAACCAAGCAAGCTTGCAAAGGAAATCTGCACTACAATGAAGTCTCACTTCCCCCCGGTCAAAAGGGCCATCTGAAAAAAGTGTAAAATCCAGAAAGGCAGGACAGGCCATGGAGAACTGGGAGCCTTGTTATGCTGATGGGCGGGATGTAAATTGCCAACAACCACTCGGGAGAAGTGTATGGTGTTTCCTGAAACATCTAAAAAACAAAGCAACAGAGCCTAGGGCACTGCCACTTATGGTCCTATAGCTTAGGGAAATTAAAATCAAAAAGACACAGCCACCCCAAAGTTTGGGACGCCTCTGTTTACAAGAACCTCGTTTACAGTACAAGTTCAACACCGCAGAAAGTGAAAAATGGTAAAGAACTTGTGGTATTTACTTACAACGCAGTATCACTCAGCAATGAAATCTATGTCATCAGGCCCGTAGCAGCATAATGAGTGGATTCAGGTACGATGATTCTAACTGAAATAAGTCACACAGAAAAAGAAACATCATAAGATATCACTAATACACGGAGTGTAAACTTGGCTACACAGGAACTGCATTCCAAAACAGAACAGGGTCTCAAATTTAGAAAACCAACTTATGCTTGCTTAAGGGGAAAGGTGAGTTGGGGTGCTGCATAAAACCAGAGATTGAAATGAGCACAGATAAAGTTCCTTAAGCCAAATATGGAATAGACAAGAGCTACTCCTTGCTCAACGAAATGGACTCAACACCCCATATTAAACGCCTAAGAATGTACCTAACTAGTAAGTATCTTAAAACCTATGGATTGCTATGTCTCCGAAAGAGAATCAAGCATGTATACAGGGGCATAAACGCAGCAGTGATGGGATTGGAGAGGTTCGGTGAGCAAATGAAGACCCTTTGAAGTCATATTTCATGGTACCCATTCCACGGGTTTCAAATACACAGGTTTAAGGTATTCTTCCTTCAGCTAAAACATGCATGTGGAACCTAGAGTATGATCAACCATGTGATCGGGAGACGTGTTCAAATATGTCTCAGTTTTCCTCCCCTCGTACTCGGGTGCAACATTCCAGACGCTTTACTAACACTCTCCCCACTTGGAGAGTCAGCGCCTTTAACCTCCTGTTTGGCCCAGTTTGCAATTTCTGCGGAAGATGAACAGGAATAGCGAGAACCAATGAGAGACTAGCTGGAGGTGTCTGGACGGGCAAATTTAACTCTCATTTCCCACCAGGAAGAGGAAATAACCAAAGGCTCAGCGTGCCGTACCGGAACCAGATTAGGGCCTGAAGCCATCCTGCGGTGTTGCGGCCAGCTCACAAGAAAGCAAGTTGAAGAAAGGAGCTCAGGGGCACTGTAATTCACAAACCTGCAGAGTTATAAATGACAGCTATCGTCCAAAAATAGACTGACGTGAGGCTGCCAAGAGGACTTGAAAGCGGGGCAGAATTGCAGGAAACCGATTTCAGGAGGTAGACTGGAATTGCATTGAAAGCATAGGAAAAGAGGCAGAAAGTCCACAGTGATGCACTTGGCCAAAAAGGGCGTATGCGTTTGTTCCTGAATATATTCAGGAAAAAACGCATACGCCCTTTTTGGCCAACCAAGCAAGCTTGCAAAGGAAATCTGCACTACAATGAAGTCTCACTTCCCCCCGGTCAAAAGGGCCATCTGAAAACAGTGTAAAATCCAGAAAGGCAGGACAGGCCATGGAGAACTGGGAGCCTTGTTATGCTGATGGGCGGGATGTAAATTGCCAACAACCACTCCGGAGAAGTGTATGGTGTTTCCTGAAACATCTAAAAAACAAAGCAACAGAGCCTAGGGCACTTCCACTTATGGTCCTATAGCTTAGGGAATTTAAAATCAAAAAGACACAGCCACCCCAAAGTTTGGAACGGCTCTGTTTACAAGAACCTCGTTTACAGTACAAGTTCAACATCGCAGAAAGTGAAAAATGGATAAAGAAGTTGTCGTATTTACTTACAAAGCAATATCACTCAGCAATGAAATCTGTGTCATCAGGCCCTTAGCAGCACAACGAGTGGATTCAGGTATGATGATTCTAACTGAAATAAGTCACACAGAAAAAGAAACATCATAAGATATCAGTAATACACGGAATGGAAACTTGGCTACACAGGAACTGAATTACAGAACAGAACAGGGTCTCAAATTTAGAAAACCAACTTATGCTTGCTTAAGGGGAAAGGTGAGTTGGGGTGCTGCATAAAACCAGAGATTGAAATGAGCACAGATAAAGTTCCTTAAGCCAAATATGGAATAGACAAGAGCTACTCCTTGCTCAACGAAATGGACTCAACACCCCATATTAAACGCCTAAGAATGTACCTGACTAGTAAGTATCTTAAAACCTATGGATTGCTAAGTCTCCGAAAGAGAATCAAGCATGTGTACAGGGGCATAAACGCAGCAGTGATAGGATTGGAGAGGTTCGGTGAGCAAATGAAGACCCTTTGAAGTCATATTGCATGGTACCCATTCCACGGGTCTTATCTCTCCAGGTTTAAGGTATTCTTCCTTCAGTTAAAACATGCATGTGGAACCCAAGTATGATCAACCATGTGAACGGGAGACGTGTTCAAATATGTCTCAGTTTTCATCCCCTGGTACTCGGGTGCAACATTCCAGACGCTTTACTAACACTCTCCCCACTTGGAGAGTCAGCGCCTTTAACCTCCTGTTTGGCCCAGTTTGCAATTTCTGCGCAAGATGAACAGGAATTGGGAGAACCAACGAGAGACTAGCTGGAGGTGTCTGGACGGGCAAATTTAACTCTCATTTCCCACCAGGATGAGGAAATAACCAAAGGCTCAGCATACCGTGCCGGAAACAGATTAGGGCCTGAAGCCATCCTGCGGTGTTGCGGCCAACTCAAAAGAAAGCGAGTTGAAGAAAGGAGCTCAGGGGCACTGTAATTCACAAACCTGCAGAGTTATAAATGACAGCTATCGTCCAAAAATAGACTGAAGTAAGGCTGCCAAGAGGACTTGAAAGCGGGGCAGAATTGCAGGAAACCGATTTCAGGAGGTAGACTGGAATTGCATTGAAAGCATAGGAAAAGAGGCAGAACGTCCACAAAGATGCACTTGGCCAAAAAGGGCGTATGCGTTTTTTCCTGAATATATTCAGGAAAAATATATTCAGGAAAAAACGCATACGCCCTTTTTCCTGAATATATTCAGGAAAAAACGCATACGCCCTTTTTGGCCAACCAAGCAAGCTTGCAAAGGAAATCTGCACTACAATGAAGTCTCACTTCCCCCCGGTCAAAAGGGCCATCTGAAAAAAGTGTAAAATCCAGAAAGGCAGGACAGGCCATGGAGAACTGGGAGCCTTGTTATGCTGATGGGTGGGATGTAAATTGCCAACAACCACTCGGGAGAAGTGTATGGTGTTTCCTGAAACATCTAAAAAACAAAGCAACAGAACCTAGGGCACTTCCACTTATGGTCCTATAGCTTAGGGAAATTAAAATCAAAAAGACACAGCCACCCAAAGTTTGGGACGCCTCCGTTTACAAGAACCTCGTTTACCGTACAAGTTCAATATCACAGAAAGTGAAAAATGGATAAAGAACTTGTGGTATTCACTTACAAAGAAATATCACTCAGCAATGAAATCTATGTCATCAGGCCCTTAGCAGCACAATGAGTGGATTCAGGTATGATGATTCTAACTGAAATAAGTCACACAGAAAAAGAAACATCATAAGATATCAGTAATACACGGAATGTAAACTTGGCTACACAGGAACTGAATTACAGAACAGAACAGGGTCTCAAATTTAGAAAACCAAGTTATTCTTGCTTAAGGGTAAAGGTGCCTTGGGGTGCTGCATAAAACCAGAGATTGAAATGAGCACAGATAAAGTTCCTTAAGTCAAATATGGAATAGACAAGAGCTACTCCTTGCTCAACGAAATGGACTCAACACCGCATATTAAACGCCTAAGAATGTAACTGACTAGTAAGTATCTTAAAACCTACAGATTGCTATGTCTCCGAAAGAGAATCAAGCATGTGTACAGGGGCATAAACGCAGCAGTGATAGGATTGGAGAGGTTCGGTGAGCAAATGAAGACCCTTTGAAGTCATATTGCATGGTACCCATTCCACGGGTTTCAGCTACCCAGGTTTTAGGTATTCTTCCTTCAGCTAAAACATGCATGTGGAACCCAGAGTATGATCAACCATGTGATCGGGAGACATGTTCAAATATGTCTCAGTTTTCGTACCCTGGTACTCGGGTGCAACATTCCAGACGCTTTACTAACACTCTCCCGACTTGGAGAGTCAGTCCCTTTAACCTCCTGTTTGGCCCAGTTTGCAATTTCTGCGGAAGATGAACAGGAATAGCGAGAACCAATGAGAGACTAGCTGGAGGTTCTGGACGCCAAATTTAACTCTCATTTCCCACCAGGAAGAGGAATTAACCAAAGTCTCAGCGTGCCGTGCCGGAACGAGATTTGGGCCTGAAGCCATCCTGCGGTGTTGCGGCCAGGTCACAATAAAGCGAGTTGAAGAAAGGAGCTCAGGGGCACTGTAATTCACAAACCTGCAGAGTTATAAATGACAGCTATCGTCCAAAAATAGACTGAAGGAAGGCTGCCAAGAGGACTTGAAAGCGGGGCAGAATTGCAGGAAACCGATTTCAGGAGGTAGACTGAAATTGCATTGAAAGCATAGGAAAAGAGGCAGAACGTCCACAATGATGCACTTGGCCAAAAAGGGCGTATGCGTTTTTTCCTGAATATATTCAGGAAAAAACGCATACGCCCTTTTTGGCCAACCAAGCAAGCTTGCAAAGGAAATCTGCACTACAATGAAGTCTCACTTCCCCCCGGTCAAAAGGGCCATCTGAAAAAAGTGTAAAATCCAGAAAGGCAGGACAGGCCATGGAGAACTGGGAGCCTTGTTATGCTGATGGGCGGGATGTAAATTTCCAACAGACACTCGGGAGAAGTATATGGTGATTCCTGAAACATCTAAAAAACAAAGCAACAGAGCCTAGGGCACTTCCACTTATGGTCCTATAGCTTAGGGAAATTAAAATCAAAAAGACACAGCCACCCCAAAGTTTGGGAAGCCTCTGTTTACATGAACCTCGTTTACAGTACAAGTTCAACATCGCAGAAAGTGAAAAATGGATAAAGAAGTTGTGGTATTTACTTACAAAGCAATATCACTCAGCAATGAAATCTATGTCATCAGGCCCTTAGCATCACAATGAGTGGATTCAGGTATGATGATTCTAACTGAAATAAGTCACACAGAAAAAGAAACATCATAAGATACCAGTAATACAAGGAATGTAAACTTGGCTACACAGGAACTGAATTACAGAACAGAACAGGGTCTCAAATTTAGAAAACCAACTTATTCTTGCTTAAGGGTAAAGGTGCCTTGGGGTGCTGCATAAAACCAGAGACTGAAATGAGCACAGATAAAGTTCCTTAAGTCAAATATGGAATAGACAAGAGCTACTCCTTGCTCAACGAAATGGACTTAACACCGCATATTAAACGCCTAAGAATGTACCTGACTAGTAAGTATCGTAAAAGCTATGGATTGCTATGTCTCCAAAAGAGAATCAAGCATGTCTACAGGGGCATAAACGCAGCAGTGATAGGATTGGAGAGGTTCGGTGAGCAAATGAAGACCCTTTGAAGTCATATTGCATGGTACCCTTTACACGGGTCTCAACTCTCCAGGTTTAAGGTATTCTTCCTTCAGCTAAAACATGCATGTGGAACCCAAGTATGATCAACCGTGTGAACGGGAGATGTGTTCAAATATGTCTCAGTTTTCCTCCCCTGGTACTCGGGTGCAACATTCCAGACGCTTTACTAACACTCTCCCCACTTGGAGAGTCAGCGCCTTTAACCTCCTGTTTGGCCCAGTTTGCAATTTCTGCGGAAGATGAACAGGAATAGCGAGAACCAATGAGAGACTAGCTGGAGGTGTCTGGACGGGCAAATTTAACTCTCATTTCCCACCAGGAAGAGGAATTAACCAAAGGCTCAGTGTGCCGTGCCGGAACCAGATTAGGGCCTGAAGCCATCCTGCGGTGTTGCGGCCAGGTCACAAGAAAGCGAGTTGAAGAAAGGAGCTCAGGGGCACTGTAATTCACAAACCTGCAGAGTTATAAATGACAGCTATCGTCCAAAAATAGACTGAAGTAAGGCTGCCAAGAGGACTTGAAAGCGGGGCAGAATTGCAGGAAACCGATTTCAGGAGGTAGACTGGAATTGCATTGAAAGCATAGGAAAAGAGGCAGAACGTCCACAATGATGCGTTTGGCCAAAACGGGCGTATGCGTTTTTTCCTGAATATATTCAGGAAAAAACTCATACGCCCTTTTTGGCCAACCAAGCAAGCTTGCAAAGGAAATCTGCACTACAATGAAGTCTCACTTCCCCCCGGTCAAAAGGGCCATCTGAAAAAAGTGTAAAATCCAGAAAGGCAACAGGCCATTGAGAACTGGGAGCCTTGTTATGCTGATGGGCGGGATGTAAATTGCCAACAGACACTTGGGAGAAGTGTATGGTGTTTCCTGAAACATCTAAAAAACAAAGCAACAGAGCCTAGGGCACTTCCACTTATGGTCCTATAGCTTAGGGAAATTAAAATCAAAAAGACACAGCCACCCCAAAGTTTGGAACGGCTCTGTTTACAAGAACCTCGTTTACAGTACAAGTTCAACATCGCAGAAAGTGAAAAATGGATAAAGAAGTTGTGGTATTCACTTACAAAGAAATATCACTCAGCAATGAAATCTATGTCATCAGGCCCTTAGCAGCACAATGAATGGATTCAGGTATGATGATTCTAACTGAAATAAGTCACACAGAAAAAGAAACATCATAAGATATCAGTAATACACGGAATGTAAACTTGGCTACACAGGAACTGAATTACAGAACAGAACAGGGTCTCAAATTTAGAAAACCAACTTATTCTTGCTTAAGGGTAAAGGTGCCTTGGGGTGCTGCATAAAACCAGAGATTGAAATGAGCACAGATAAAGTTCCTAAAGTCAAATATGGAATAGACAAGAGCTACTCCTTGCTCAACGAAATGGACTCAACACCGCATATTAAACGCCTAAGAATGTACCTGAGTATTAAGTATCGTAAAACCTATGGATTGCTATGTCTCCAAAAGAGAATCAAGCATGTCTACAGGGGCATAAACGCAGCAGTGATAGGATTGGAGAGGTTCGGTGAGCAAATGAAGACCCTTTGAAGTCATATTGCATGGTACCCATTCCACGGGTCTCAACTCTCCAGGTTTAAGGTATTCTTCCTTCAGCTAAAACATGCATGTGGAACCCAAGTATGATCAACCGTGTGAACGGGAGACGTGTTCAAATATGTCTCAGTTTTCCTCCCCTGGTACTCGGGTGCAACATTCCAGACGCTTTACTAACACTCTCCCCACTTGGAGAGTCAGCGCCTTTAACCTCCTGCTTGGCCCAGTTTGCAATTTCTGTGGAAGATGAACAGGAATAGAGAGAACCAATGAGAGACTAGCTGGAGGTGTCTGGACGGGCAAATTTAACTCTCATTTCCCACCAGGAAGAGGAATTAACCAAAGGCTCAGTGTGCCATGCCGGAACCAGATTAGGGCCTGAAGCCATCCTGCGGTGTTGCGGCCAGCTCAAAAGAAAGCGAGTTGAAGAAAGGAGCTCAGGGGCACTGTAATTCACAAACCTGCAGAGTTATAAATGACAGCTATCGTCCAAAAATTGACTGAAGTAAGGCTGCCAAGAGGACTTGAAAGCAGGGCAGAATTGCAGGAAACCGATTTCAGGAGGTAGACTAGAATTACATGGAAAGCGTAGGAAAAGAGGCAGAACGTCCACAATGATGCACTTGGCCAATAAGGGCGTATGCGTTTTTTCCTGAATATATTCAGGAAAAAACGCATACGCCCTTTTTGGCCAACCAAGCAAGCTTGCAAAGGAAATCTGCACTACAATGAAGGCTCACTTCCCCCCGGTCAAAAGGGCCATCTGAAAAAAGTGTAAAATCCAGAAAGGCAGGACAGGCCATGGAGAACTGGGAGCCTTGTTATGCTGAAGGACGGGATGTAAATTGCCAACAACCACTCGGGAGAAGTGTATGGTGTTTCCTGAAACATCTAAAAAACAAAGCAACAGAACCTAGGGCACTTCCACTTATGGTCCTATAGCTTAGGGAAATTAAAATCAAAAAGACACAGCCACCCCAATGTTTGGGACGCCTCCGTTTATAAGAACCTCGTTTACCGTACAAGTTCAATATCACAGAAAGTGAAAAATGGATAAAGAACTTGTGGTACTTACGTACAATGCAGTATCACTCAGCAATGAAATCTATGTCATCAGGCCCGTCGCAGAATAATGAGTGGATTCAGGTACGATGATTCTAACTGAAATAAGTCACACAGAAAAAGAAACATCATAAGATATCAGTAATACACGGAATGTAAACTTGGCTACACAGGAACTGCATTCCAAAACAGAACAGGGTCTCAAATTTAGAAAACCAACTTATGCTTGCTTAAGGGGAAAGGTGAGTTGGGGTGCTGCATAAAACCAGAGATTGAAATGAGCACAGATAAAGTTCCTTAAGCCAAATATGGAATAGACAAGAGCTACTCCTTGCTCAACGAAATGGACTCAAAACCCCATATTAAACGCCTAAGAATGTACCTGACTAGTAAGTATCTTAAAACCTATGGATTGCTATGTCTCCAAAAGAGAATCAAGCGTGTGTACAGGGGCATAAACGCAGCAGTGATAGGATTGGAGAGGTTCGGTGAGCAAATGAAGACCCTTTGAAGTTATATTGCATGGTACCCATTACACGGGTCTCAACTCTCCAGTTTTAAGGTATTCTTCCTTCAGCTAAAACATGCATGTGGAACCCAGAGTATGATTAACCATGTGAACGGGACACGTGTTCAAATATGTCTCAGTTTTCCTCCCCTGGTACTCGGGTGCAACATTCCAGACGCTTTACTAACACTCTCCCGACTTGGAGAGTCAGTCCCTTTAAACTCCTGGTTGGCCCAGTTTGCAATTTCTGCGGAAGATGAACAGGAATAGCGAGAACCAATGAGAGGCTAGCTGGAGGTGTCTGGACGGGCAAATTTAACTCTCATTTCCCACCAGGAAGAGGAATTAACCAAAGGCTCAGCATGCTGGGCCGGAACCAGATTACGGCCTGAAGCCATCCTGCGGTGTTGCGGCCAGGTCACAAGAAAGCGAGTTGAAGAAAGGAGCTCAGGGGCACTGTAATTCACAAACCTGCAGAGTTATAAATGACAGCTATCGTCCAAAAATAGACTGAAGTAAGGCTGCCAAGAGGACTTGAAAGCGGGGCAGAATTGCAGGAAACTGATTTCAGGAGGTAGACTGGAATTGCATTGAAAGCATAGGAAAAGAGGCAGAACGTCCACAATGATGCACTTGGCCAAAAAGGGCGTATGTGTTTTTTCCTGAATATATTCAGGAAAAAACGCATACGCACTTTTTGGCCAACCAAGCAAGCTTGCAAAGGAAATCTGCACTACAATGAAGTCTCACTTCCCCCCGGTCAAAAGGGCCATCTGAAAAAAGTGTAAAATCCAGAAAGGCAACAGGCCATTGAGAACTGGGAGCCTTGTTATGCTGATGGGCGGGATGTAAATTGCCAACAGACACTTGGGAGAAGTGTATGGTGTTTCCTGAAACATCTAAAAAACAAAGCAACAGAGCCTAGGGCACTTCCACTTATGGGCCTATAGCTTAGGGAAATTAAAATCAAAAAGACACAGCCACCCCAAAGTTTGGAACGGCTCTGTTTACAAGAACCTCGTTTACAGTACAAGTTCAACATCGCAGAAAGTGAAAAATGGATAAAGAAGTTGTGGTATTCACTTACAAAGCAATATCACTCAGCAATGAAATCTATGTCATCAGGCCCTTAGCAGCACAATGAGTGGATTCAGGTATGATGATTCTAACTGAAATAAGTCACACAGAAAAAGAAACATCATAAGATATCAGTAATACACGGAATGGAAACTTGGCTACACAGGAACTGAATTACAGAACAGAACAGGGTCTCAAATTTAGAAAACCAACTTATGCTTGCTTAAGGGGAAAGGTGAGTTGGGGTGCTGCATAAAACCAGAGATTGAAATGAGCACAGATAAAGTTCCTTAAGCCAAATATGGAATAGACAAGAGCTACTCCTTGCTCAACGAAATGGACTCAACACCCCATATTAAACGCCTAAGAATGTACCTGACTAGTAAGTATCTCAAAACCTATGGATTGCTATGTCTCCTAAAGAAAATCAAGCATGTGTACAGGGGCATAAACGCAGCAGTGATAGGATTGGAGAGGTTCGGTGAGCAAATGAAGACCCTTTGAAGTCATATTGCATGGTACCCATTCCACGGCTTTCAAGAACCCAGGTTTAAGGTATTCTTCCTTCAGCTAAAACATGCATGTGGAACCTAGAGTATGATCAACCATGTGATCGGGAGACGTGTTCAAATATGTCTCAGTTTTCGTACCCTGGTACTCGGGTGCAACATTCCAGACGCTTTACTAACACTCTCCCGACTTGGAGAGTCAGTCCCTTTAAACTCCTGTTTGGCCCAGTTTGCAATTTCTGCGGAAGATGAACAGGAATAGCGAGAACCAATGAGAGACTAACTGGAGGTGTCTGGACGGGCAAATTTAACTCTTATTTCCCACCAGGATGAGGAATTAACCAAAGGCTCAGCGTGCCGTGCCGGAACCAGATTAGGGCCTGAAGCCATCCTACGGTGTTGCGGCCAGGTCACAAGAAAGCGAGTTGAAGAAAGGAGTTCAGGGGCACTGTAATTCACAAACCTGCAGAGTTATAAATGACAGCTATCGTCCAAAAATAGACTGAAGGAAGGCTGCCAAGAGGACTTGAAAGCAGGGCAGAATTGCAGGAAACCGATTTCAGGAGGTAGACTGGAATTGCATTGAAAGCATAGGAAAAGAGGCAGAACGTCCACAATGATGCACTTGGCCAAAAAGGGCGTATGCGTTTTTTCCTGAATATATTCAGGAAAAAACGCATACGCCCTTTTTGGCCAACCAAGCAAGCTTGCAAAGGAAATCTGCACTACAAAGAAGTCTCACTTCCCCCCGGTCAAAAGGGCCATCTGAAAAAGGTGTAAAATCCAGAAAGGCAGGACAGGCCATGGAGAACTGGGAGCCTTGTTATGCTGATGGGCGGGATGTAAATTGTCAACAGACACTCCGGAGAAGTGTATGGTGTTTCCTGAAACATCTAAAAAACAAAGCAACAGAGCCTAGGGCACTTCCACTTATGGTCCTATAGCTTAGGGAAATTAAAATCAAAAAGACACAGCCACCCCAAAGTTTGGGACGCCTCTGTTTACAAGAACCTCGTTTACCGTACAAGTTCAATATCACAGAAAGTGAAAAATGGATAAAGAACTTGTGGTACTTACGTACAATGCAGTATCACTCAGCAATGAAATCTATGTCATCAGGCCCGTAGCTGCATAGTGAGTGGATTCAGGTACGATGATTCTAACTGAAATAAGTCACACAGAAAAAGAAACATCATAAGATATCACTAATACACGGAATGTAAACTTGGCTACACAGGAACTGAATTACAGAACAGAACAGGGTCTCAAATTTAGAAAACCAACTTATGCTTGCTTAAGGGTAAAGGTGAGTTGGGGTGCTGCATAAAACCAGAGATTGAAATGAGCACAGATAAAGTTCCTTAAGTCAAATATGGAATAGACAAGAGCTACTCCTTGCTCAACGAAATGGACTCAACACCGCATATTAAACGCCTAAGAATGTACCTGACTAGTAAGTATCTTAAAACCTATAGATTGCTATGTCTCCGAAAGAGAATCAAGCATGTGTACAGGGGCATAAACGCAGCAGTGATAGGATTGGAGAGGTTCGGTGAGCAAATGAAGACCCTTTGAAGTCATATTGCATGGTACCCATTAAACGGGTTTCAACTACCCAGGTTTTAGGTATTCTTCCTTCATCTAAAACATGCATGTGGAACCTAGAGTAAGATCAACCATGTGATCGGGAGACGTGTTCAAATATGTCTCAGTTTTCCTCCCCTGGTACTCGGGTGCAACATTCCAGACGCTTTACTAACACTCTCCCCACTTGGAGAGTCAGCGCCTTTAACCTCCTGTTTTGCCCAGTTTGCAATTTCTGTGGAAGATGAACAGGAATAGCGAGAACCAATGAGAGGCTAGCTGGAGGTGTCTGGACGGGCAAATTTAACTCTCATTTCCCACCAGGAAGAGGAAATAGCCAAAGGATCAGCGTGCCATACAAGAACCAGATTAGGGCCTGAAGCCATCCTGCTGTGTTGCGGCCAGCTCAAAAGAAAGCGAGTTGAAGAAAGGAGCTCAGGGGCACTGTAATTCACAAACCTGCAGAGTTATAAATGACAGCTATCGTCCAAAAATAGACTGAAGTAAGGCTGCCAAGAGGACTTGAAAGCGGGGCAGAATTGCAGGAAACCGATTTCAGGAGGTAGACTGGAATTGCATTGAAAGCATAGGAAAAGAGGCAGAACGTCCACAATGATGCACTTGGCCAAAAAGGGCGTATGCGTTTTTTCCTGAATATATTCAGGAAAAAACGCATACGCCCTTTTTGGCCAACCAAGCAAGCTTGCAAAGGAAATCTGCACTACAATGAAGTCTCACTTCCCCCCGGTCAAAAGGGCCATCTGAAAAAAGTGTAAAATCCAGAAAGGCAGGACAGGCCATGGAGAACTGGGAGCCTTGTTATGCTGATGGGCGGGATGAAAATTGCCAACAACCACTCGGGAGAAGTGTATGGTGTTTCCTGAAACATCTAAAAAACAAAGCAACAGAACCTAGGGCACTTCCACTTATGGTCCTATAGCTTAGGGAAATTAAAATCAAAAAGACACAGCCACCCCAAAGTTTGGAACGGCTCTGTTTACAAGAACCTCGTTTACAGTACAAGTTCAACATTGCAGAAAGTGAAAAATGGATAAAGAAGTTGTGGTATTTACTTACAAAGCAATATCACTCAGCAATGAAATCTGTGTCATCAGGCCCTTAGCAGCACAATGAGTGGATTCAGGTATGATGATTCTAACTGAAATAAGTCACACAGAAAAAGAAACATCATAAGATATCAGTAATACACGGAATGTAAACTTGGCTACACAGGAACTGAATTACAGAACAGAACAGGGTCTCAAATTTAGAAAACCAACTTATGCTTGCTTAACGGTAAAGGTGAGTTGGGGTGCTGCATAAAACCAGAGATTGAAATGAGCACAGATAAAGTTCCTTAAGTCAAATATGGAATAGACAAGAGCTACTCCTTGCTCAACGAAATGGACTCAACACCGCATATTAAACGCCTAAGAATGTACCTGACTAGTAAGTATCTTAAAACCTATGGATTGCTATGTCTCCGAAAGAGAATCAAGCATGTGTACAGGGGCATAAACGCAGCAGTGATAGGATTGGAGAGGTTCGGTGAGCAAATGAAGACCCTTTGAAGTCATATTGCATGGTACCCATTCCACGGGTTTCAACTACCCAGGTTTTAGGTATTCTTCCTTCAGCTAAAACATGCATGTGGAACCCAAGTATGATCAACCATGTGAACGGGAGACGTGTTCAAATATGTCTCAGTTTTCCTCCCCTGGTACTCGGGTGCAACATTCCAGACGCTTTACTAACACTCTCCCCACTTGGAGAGTCAGCGCCTTTAACCTCCTGTTTGGCCCAGTTTGCAATTTCTGCGGAAGATGAACAGGAATAGCGAGAACCAATGAGAGACAAGCTGGAGGTGTCTGGACGGGCAAATTTAACTCTCATTTCCCACCAGGAAGAGGAAATAACCAAAGGCTCAGCGTGCCGTGCCGGAACCAGATTAGGGCCTGAAGCCATTCTGCGGTGTTGCGGCCAGGTCACAAGAAAGCGAGTTGAAGAAAGGAGCTCAGGGGCACTGTAATTCACAAACCTGCAGAGTTATAAATGACAGCTATCGTCCAAAAATAGACTGAAGGAAGGCTGCCAAGAGGACTTGAAAGCGGGGCAGAATTGCAGGAAACCGATTTCAGGAGGTAGACTGGAATTGCATTGAAAGCATAGGAAAAGAGGCAGAACGTCCACAATGATACACTTGGCCAAAACGGGCGTATGCGTTTTTTCCTGAATATATTCCTGAATATATTCAGGAAAAAACGCATACGCAATTTTTGGCCAACCAAGCAAGCTTGCAAAGGAAATCTGCACTACAATGAAGTCTCACTTCCCCCCGGTCAAAAGGGCCATCTGAAAAAAGTGTAAAATCCAGAAAGGCAGGACAGGCCATGGAGAACTGGGAGCCTTGTTATGCTGATGGGCGGGATGTAAATTGCCAACAACCACTCGGGAGAAGTGTATGGTGTTTCCTGAAACATCTAAAAAACAAAGCAACAGAACCTAGGGCACTTCCACTCTTGGTCCTATAGCTTAGAGAAATTAAAATCAAAAAGACACAGCCACCCCAAAGTTTGGAACGGCTCTGTTTACAAGAACCTCGTTTACAGTACAAGTTCAACATCGCAGAAAGTGAAAAATGGATAAAGAAGTTGTGGTATTTACTTACAAAGCAATATCACTCAGCAATGAAATCTGTGTCATCAGGCCCTTAGCAGCACAATGAGTGGATTCAGGTATGATGATTCTAACTGAAATAAGTCACACAGAAAAAGAAACATCATAAGATATCAGTAAAACACGGAATGTAAACTTGGCTACACAGGAACTGAATTACAGAACAGAACAGGGTCTCAAATTTAGAAAACCAACTTATTCTTGCTTAAGGGTAAATGTGAGTTGGGGTGCTGCATAAAACCAGAGATTGAAATGAGCACAGATAAAGTTCCTTAAGCCAAATATGGAATAGACAAGAGCTACTCCTTGCTCAACGAAATGGACTCAACACCGCATATTAAACGCCTAAGAATGTACCTGACTAGTAAGTATCTTAAAACCTATGGATTGCTATGTCTCCGAAAGAGAATCAAGCATGTGTACAGGGGCATAAACGCAGCAGTGATAGGATTGGAGAGGTTCGGTGAGCAAATGAAGACCCTTTGAAGTCATATTGCATGGTACCCATTACACGAGTTTCAACTACCCAGGTTTAAGGTATTCTTCCTTCAGCTAAAACATGCATGTGGAACCCAAGTATGATCAACCATGTGAACGGGAGACGTGTTCAAATATGTCTCAGTTTTCCTCCCCTGGTACTCGGGTGCAACATTCCAGACGCTTTACTAACACTCTCCCCACTTGGAGAGTCAGCGCCTTTAACCTCCTGTTTGGCCCAGTTTGCAATTTCTGCGGAAGATGAACAGGAATAGCGAGAACCAATGAGAGACTAGCTGGAGGTGTCTGGACGGGCAAATTTAACTCTCATTTCCCACCAGGAAGAGGAATTAACCAAAGTCTCAGCGTGCCGTGCCGGAACGAGATTTGGGCCTGAAGCCATCCTGCGGTGTTGCGGCCAGCTCAAAAGAAAGCGAGTTGAAGAAAGGAGCTCAGGGGCACTGTAATTCACAAACCTGCAGAGTTATAAATGACAGCTATCGTCCAAAAATAGACTGAAGGAAGGCTGCCAAGAGGACTTGAAAGCGGGGCAGAATTGCAGGAAACCGATTTCAGGAGGTAGACTGGAATTGCATTGAAAGCATAGGAAAAGAGGCAGAACGTCCACAATGATGCACTTGGCCAAAACGGGCGTATGCGTTTTTTCCTGAATATATTCCTGAATATATTCAGGAAAAAACGCATACGCCCTTTTTGGCCAACCAAGCAAGCTTGCAAAGGAAATCTGCACTACAATGAAGTCTCACTTCTCCCCGGTCAAAAGGGCCATCTGAAAAAAGTGTAAAATCCAGAAAGGCAGGACAGGCCATGGAGAACTGGGAGCCTTGTTATGCTGATGGGCGGGATGTAAATTGCCAACAACCACTCGGGAGAAGTGTATGGTGTTTCCTGAAACATCTAAAAAACAAAGCAACAGAACCTAGGGCACTTCCACTCTTGGTCCTATAGCTTAGGGAAATTAAAATCAAAAAGACACAGCCACCCCAAAGTTTGGAACGGCTCTGTTTACAAGAACCTCGTTTACAGTACAAGTTCAACATCGCAGAAAGTGAAAAATGGATAAAGAAGTTGTGGTATTTACTTACAAAGCAATATCACTCAACAATGAAATCTGTGTCATCAGGCCCTTAGCAGCACAATGAGTGGATTCAGGTATGATGATTCTAACTGAAATAAGTCACACAGAAAAAGAAACATCATAAGATATCAGTAATACACGGAATGTAAACTTGGCTACACAGGAACTGAATTACAGAACAGAACAGGGTCTCAAATTTAGAAAACCAACTTATGCTTGCTTAACGGTAAAGGTGAGTTGGGGTGCTGCATAAAACCAGAGATTGAAATGAGCACAGATAAAGTTCCTTAAGTCAAATATGGAATAGACAAGAGCTACTCCTTGCTCAACGAAATGGACTCAACACCGCATATTAAACGCCTAAGAATGTACCTGACTAGTAAGTATCTTAAAACCTATGGATTGCTATGTCTCCGAAAGAGAATCAAGCATGTGTACAGGGGCATAAACGCAGCAGTGATAGGATTGGAGAGGTTCGGTGAGCAAATGAAGACCCTTTGAAGTCATATTGCATGGTACCCATTCCACGGGTTTCAACTACCCAGGTTTTAGGTATTCTTCCTTCAGCTAAAACATGCATGTGGAACCCAAGTATGATCAACCATGTGAACGGGAGACGTGTTCAAATATGTCTCAGTTTTCCTCCCCTGGTACTCGGGTGCAACATTCCAGACGCTTTACTAACACTCTCCCCACTTGGAGAGTCAGCGCCTTTAACCTCCTGTTTGGCCCAGTTTGCAATTTCTGCGGAAGATGAACAGGAATAGCGAGAACCAATGAGAGACAAGCTGGAGGTGTCTGGACGGGCAAATTTAACTCTCATTTCCCACCAGGAAGAGGAAATAACCAAAGGCTCAGCGTGCCGTGCCGGAACCAGATTAGGGCCTGAAGCCATTCTGCGGTGTTGCGGCCAGCTCACAAGAAAGCGAGTTGAAGAAAGGAGCTCAGGGGCACTGTAATTCACAAACCTGCAGAGTTATAAATGACAGCTATCGTCCAAAAATAGACTGAAGGAAGGCTGCCAAGAGGACTTGAAAGCGGGGCAGAATTGCAGGAAACCGATTTCAGGAGGTAGACTGGAATTGCATTGAAAGCATAGGAAAAGAGGCAGAACGTCCACAATGATACACTTGGCCAAAACGGGCGTATGCGTTTTTTCCTGAATATATTCCTGAATATATTCAGGAAAAAACGCATACGCCCTTTTTGGCCAACCAAGCAAGCTTGCAAAGGAAATCTGCACTACAATGAAGTCTCACTTCCCCCCGGTCAAAAGGGCCATCTGAAAAAAGTGTAAAATCCAGAAAGGCAGGACAGGCCATGGAGAACTGGGAGCCTTGTTATGCTGATGGGCGGGATGTAAATTGCCAACAACCACTCGGGAGAAGTGTATGGTGTTTCCTGAAACATCTAAAAAACAAAGCAACAGAACCTAGGGCACTTCCACTCTTGGTCCTATAGCTTAGGGAAATTAAAATCAAAAAGACACAGCCACCCCAAAGTTTGGAACGGCTCTGTTTACAAGAACCTCGTTTACAGTACAAGTTCAACATCGCAGAAAGTGAAAAATGGATAAAGAAGTTGTGGTATTTACTTACAAAGCAATATCACTCAGCAATGAAATCTGTGTCATCAGGCCCTTAGCAGCACAATGAGTGGATTCAGGTATGATGATTCTAACTGAAATAAGTCACACAGAAAAAGAAACATCATAAGATATCAGTAAAACACGGAATGTAAACTTGGCTACACAGGAACTGAATTACAGAACAGAACAGGGTCTCAAATTTAGAAAACCAACTTATTCTTGCTTAAGGGTAAAAGTGAGTTGGGGTGCTGCATAAAACCAGAGATTGAAATGAGCACAGATAAAGTTCCTTAAGCCAAATATGGAATAGACAAGAGCTACTCCTTGCTCAACGAAATGGACTCAACACCGCATATTAAACGCCTAAGAATGTACCTGACTAGTAAGTATCTTAAAACCTATGGATTGCTATGTCTCCGAAAGAGAATCAAGCATGTGTACAGGGGCATAAACGCAGCAGTGATAGGATTGGAGAGGTTCGGTGAGCAAATGAAGACCCTTTGAAGTCATATTGCATGGTACCCATTACACGAGTTTCAACTACCCAGGTTTAAGGTATTCTTCCTTCAGCTAAAACATGCATGTGGAACCCAAGTATGATCAACCATGTGAACGGGAGACGTGTTCAAATATGTCTCAGTTTTCCTCCCCTGGTACTCGGGTGCAAAATTCCAGACGCTTTACTAACTCTCCCCACTTGGAGAGTCAGCGCCTTTAACCTCCTGTTTGGCCCAGTTTGCAATTTCTGCGGAAGATGAACAGGAATAGCGAGAACCAATGAGAGACTAGCTGGAGGTGTCTGGACGGGCATATTTAACTCTCATTTCCCACCAGGAAGAGGAAATAACCAAAGGCTCAGCGTGCCGTGCCGGAACCAGATTAGGGCCTGAAGCCATCCTGCGGTGTTGCGGCCAGCTCAAAAGAAAGCGAGTTGAAGAAAGGAGCTCAGGGGCACTGTAATTCACAAACCTGCAGAGTTATAAATGACAGCTATCGTCCAAAAATAGACTGAAGGAAGGCTGCCAAGAGGACTTGAAAGTGGGGCAGAATTGCAGGAAACCGATTTCAGGAGGTAGACTGGAATTGCATTGAAAGCATAGGAAATGAGGCAGAACGTCCACAATGATGCACTTGGCCAAAAAGGGCGTATGCGTTTTTTCCTGAATATATTCAGGAAAAAACGCATACGCACTTTTTGGCCAATGAAGCAAGCTTGCAAAGGAAATCTGCACTACAATGAAGTCTCACTTCTCCCCGGTCAAAAGGGCCATCTGAAAAAAGTGTAAAATCCAGAAAGGCAGGACAGGCCATGGAGAACTGGGAGCCTTGTTATGCTGATGGGCGGGATGTAAATTGCCAACAACCACTCCGGAGAAGTGTATGGTGTTTCCTGAAACATCTAAAAAACAAAGCAACAGAACCTAGGGCACTTCCACTCTTGGTCCTATAGTTTAGGGAAATTAAAATCAAAAAGACACAGCCACCCCAAAGTTTGGAACGGCTCTGTTTACAAGAACCTCGTTTACAGTACAACTTCAAAATCGCAGAAAGTGAAAAATGGATAAAGAACTTGTGGTACTTACGTACAATGCAGTATCCCTCAGCAATGAAATCTATGTCATCAGGCCCATAGCAGCATAATGAGTGGATTCAGGTACGATGATTCTAACTGAAATAAGTCACACAGAAAAAGAAACATCATAAGATATCACTAATACATGGAATGTAAACTTGGCTACACAGGAACTGCATTCCAAAACAGAACAGGGTCTGAAATTTAGAAAACCAACTTATGCTTGCTTAAGGGGAAAGGTGAGTTGGGGTGCTGCATAAAACCAGAGATTGAAATGAGCACAGATAAAGTACCTTAAGCCAAATATGGAATAGACAAGAGCTACTCCTTGCTCAACGAAATGGACTCAAAACCCCATATTAAACGCCTAAGAATGTACCTGGCTAGTAAGTATCTTAAAACCTATGGATTGCTATGTCTCCAAAAGAGAATCAAGCGTGTGTACAGGGGCATGAACGCAGCAGTGATAGGATTGGAGAGGTTCGGTGAGCAAATGAAGACCCTTTGAAGTCATATTGCATGGTACCCATTACACGGGTCTCAACTCTCCAGGTTTAAGGTATTCTTCCTTCAGCTAAAACATGCATGTGGAACCTAGAGTATGATCAACCATGTGATCAGGAGACGTGTTCAAATATGTCTCACTTTTCGTAACCTGGTACTCGGGTGCAACATTCCAGACGCTTTACTAACACTCTCCCCACTTGGAGAGTCAGTCCCTTTAACCTCCTGTTTGGCCCAGTTTGCAATTTCTGCGGAAGATGAACAGGAATAGCGAGAACCAATGAGAGAGTAGCTGGAGGTGTCTGGACGGGCAAATTTAACTCTCATTTCCCACCAGGAAGAGGAATTAACCAAAGGCTAAGCGTGCCGTGCCGGAATCAGATTAGGGCCTGAAGCCATCCTGCGGTGTTGCGGCCAGGTCACAAGAAAGCGAGTTGAAGAAAGGAGCTCAGGGGCACTGTAATTCACAAACCTGCAGAGTTATAAATGACAGCTATCGTCCAAAAATAGACTGAAGTAAGGCTGCCAAGAGGACTTGAAAGCGGGGCAGAATTGCAGGAAACCGATTTTAGGAGGTAGACTGGAATTGCATTGAAAGCATAGGAAAAGAGGCAGAACGTCCACAATGATGCACTTGGCCAAAACGGGCGTATGCGTTTTTTCCTGAATATATTCCTGAATATATTCAGGAAAAAACGCATAAGCCCTTTTTGGCCAACCAAGCAAGCTTGCAAAGGAAATCTGCACAACAATGAAGTCTCACTTCCCCCCAGTCAAAAGGGCCATCTGAAAAAAGTGTAAAATCCAGAAAGGCAACAGGCCATTGAGAACCGGGAGCCTTGTTATGCTGATGGGCGGGATGTAAATTGCCAACAGACACTTGGGAGAAGTGTATGGTGTTTCCTGAAACATCTAAAAAACAAAGCAACAGAGCCTAGGGCACTTCCACTTATGGTCCTATAGCTTAGGGAAATTAAAATCAAAAAGACACAGCCACCCCAAAGTTTGGAACGGCTCTGTTTACAAGAACCTCGTTTACAGTACAAGTTCAACATCGCAGAAAGTGCAAAATGGATAAAGAAGTTGTGGTATTCACTTACAAAGCAATATCACTCAACAATGAAATCTATGTCATCAGGCCCTTAGCAACACAATGAGTGGATTCAGGTATGATGATTCTAACTGAAATAAGTCACACAGAAAAAGAAACATCATAAGATATCAGTAATACACGGAATGGAAACTTGGCTACACAGGAACTGAATTACAGAACAGAACAGGGTCTCAAATTTAGAAAACCAACTTATTCTTGCTTAAGGGTAAAGGTGAGTTGGGGTGCTGCATAAAACCAGAGATTGAAATGAGCACAGATAAAGTTCCTTAAGCCAAATATGGAGTAGACAAGAGCTACTCCTTGCTCAACGAAATGGACTCAACACCGCATATTAAACGCCTAAGAATGTACCTGACTAGTAAGTATCTTAAAACCTATGGATTGCTATGTCTCCGAAAGAGAATCAAGCATGTGTACAGGGGCATAAACGCAGCAGTGATAGGATTGGAGTGGTTCGTGAGCAAATGAAGACCCTTTGAAGTCATATTGCATGGTACCCATTCCACGGGTTTCAACTACCCAGGTTTAAGGTATTCTTCCTTCAGCTAAAACATGCATGTGGAACCTAGAGTATGATCAACCATGTGATCGGGAGACGTGTTAAAATATGTCTCAGTTTTCGTACCCTGGTACTCGGGTGCAACATTCCAGACGCTTTACTAACACTCTCCCGACCTGGAGAGTCAGCGCCTTTAACCTCCTGTTTGGCCCAGTTTGCAATTTCTGCGGAAGATGAACAGGAATAGCGAGAACCAATGAGAGACTAGCTGGAGGTGTCTGAACGGGCAAATATAACTCTCATTTCCCACCAGGAAGAGGAATTAACCAAAGGCTCAGCGTGCCGTGCCGGAACCAGATTAGGGCCTGAAGCCATCCTGCGGTGTTGCGGCCAGGTCACAAGAAAGCGAGTTGAAGAAAGGAGCTCAGGGGCACTGTAATTCACAAACCTGCAGAGTTATAAATGACAGCTATCGTCCAAAAATAGACTGAAGTAAGGCTGCCAAGAGGACTTGAAAGCGGGGCAGCATTGCAGGAAACCGATTTCAGGAGGTAGACTGGAATTGCATTGAAAGCATAGGAAAAGAGGCAGAACGTCCACAATGATGCACTTGGCCAAAAAGGGCGTATGCGTTTTTTCCTGAATATATTCAGGAAAAAACGCATACGCCCTTTTTGGCCAACCAAGCAAGCTTGCAATGGAAATCTGCACTACAATGAAGTCTCACTTCCCCCCGGTCAAAAGGGCCATCTGAAAAAAGTGTAAAATCCAGAAAGGCAGGACAGGCCATGGAGAACTGGGAGCCTTGTTATGCTGATGGGCGGGATGTAAATTGCCAACAACCACTCGGGAGAAGTGTATGGTGTTTCCTGAAACATCTAAAAAACAAAGCAACAGAGCCTAGGGCACTTCCACTTATGGTCCTATAGCTTAGGGAAATTAAAATCAAAAAGACACAGCCACCCCAAAGTTTGGAACGGCTCTGTTTACAAGAACCTCGTTTACAGTACAAGTTCAACATCGCAGAAAGTGAAAAATGGATAAAGAAGTTGTGGTATTTACTTACAAAGCAATATCACTCAGCAATGAAATCTGTGTCATCAGGCCCTTAGCAGCACAATGAGTGGATTCAGGTATGATGATTCTAACTGAAATAAGTCACACAGAAAAAGAAACATCATAAGATATCAGTAATACACGGAATGTAAACTTGGCTACACAGGAAATGAATTACAGAACAGAACAGGGTCTCTAATTTAGAAAACCAACTTATTCTTGCTTAAGGGTAAAGGTGAGTTGGGGTGCTGCATAAAACCAGAGATTGAAATGAGCACAGATAAAGTTCCTTAAGCCAAATATGGAGTAGACAAGAGCTACTCCTTGCTCAATGAAATGGACTCAACACCGCATATTAAACGCCTAAGTATGTACCTGTCTAGTAAGTATCTTAAAACCTATGGATTGCTATGTCTCCGAAAGAGAATCAAGCATGTGTACAGGGGCATAAACGCAGCAGTGATAGGATTGGAGAGGTTCGGTGAGCAAATGAAGACCCTTTGAAGTCATATTGCATGGTACCCATTCCACGGGTTTCAACTACCCATGTTTAAGGTATTCTTCCTTCAGCTAAAACATGCATGTGGAACCCAGAGTATGATCATCCGTGTGAACGGGAGACGTGTTCAAATATGTCTCAGTTTTCCTCCCCTGGTACTCGGGTGCAACATTCCAGACGCTTTACTAACACTCTCCCGACTTGGAGAGTCAGTCCCTTTAACCTCCTGTTTGGCCCAGTTTGCAATTTCTGCGGAAGATGAACAGGAATAGCGAAAACCAATGGAGACTAGCTGGAGGTGTCTGGACGGGCAAATTTAACTCTCATTTCCTACCAGGAAGAGGAATTAACCAAAGGCTCAGCGTGCCATGCCAGAACCAGATTAGGGCCTGAAGCCATCCTAAGGTGTTGCGGCCAGGTCACAAGAAAGCGAGTTGAAGAAAGGAGCTCAGGGGCACTGTAATTCACAAACCTGCAGAGTTATAAATGACAGCTATCGTCCAATAATAGACTGAAGTAAGGTTGCCAAGAGGACTTGAAAGCGGGGCAGAATTGCAGGAAACCGATTTCAGGAGGTAGACTGGAATTGCATTGAAAGCATAGGAAAAGAGGCAGAACGTCCACAATGATGCACTTGGCCAAAAAGGGCGTATGCGTTTTTTCCTGAATATATTCAGGAAAAAACGCATACGCCCTTTTTGGCCAACCAAGCAAGCTTGCAAAGGAAATCTGCACTACAAATAAGTCTCACTTCCCCCCGGTCAAAAGGGCCATCTGAAAAAGGTGTAAAATCCAGAAAGGCAGGACAGGCCATGGAGAATTGGGAGCCTTGTTATGCTGATGGGCGGGATGTAAATTGCCAACAACCACTCGGGAGAACTGTATGGTGTTTCCTGAAACATCTAAAAAACAAAGCAACAGAGCCTAGGGCACTGCCACTTATGGTCCTATAGCTTAGGGAAATTAAAATCAAAAAGACACAGCCACCCCAAAGTTTGGAACGCCTCTGTTTACAAGAACCTCGTTTACAGTACAAGTTGAACATCGCAGAAAGTGAAAAATGGATAAAGAATTTGTGGTATTTACTTACAAAGCAATATCACTCAGCAATGAAATCTATGTCATCAGGCCCTTAGCAGCACAATGAGTGGATTCAGGTATGATGATTCTAACTGAAATAAGTCACACAGAAAAAGAAACATCATAAGATATCAGTAATACACGGAATGTAAACTTGGCTACACAGGAACTGAATTACAGAACAGAACAGGGTCTCAAATTTAGAAAACCAACTTATGCTTGCTTAAGGGTAAAGGTGAGTTGGGGTGCTGCATAAAACCAGAGATTGAAATGAGCACAGATAAATTTCCTTAAGCCAAATATGGAATAGACAAGAGCTACTCCTTGCTCAACGAAATGGACTCAACACCGCATATTAAACGCCTAAGAATGTACCTGACTAGTAAGTATCTTAAAACCTATGGATTTCTATGTCTCCGAAAGAGAATCAAGCATGTGTACAGGGGCATAAACGCAGCAGTGATAGGATTGGAGAGGTCCGTGAGCAAATGAAGACCCTTTGAAGTCATATTGCATGGTACCCATTCCACGGGTTTCAACTACCCAGGTTTAAGGTATTCTTCCTTCAGCTAAAACATGCATGTGGAACCTAGAGTATGATCAACCATGTGATCGGGAGATGTGTTCAAATATGTCTCAGTTTTCGTACCCTGGTACTCGGGTGCCACATTCCTGACGCTTACTAACACTCTCCCCACTTGGAGAGTCAGTCCCTTTAACCTCCTGTTTGGCCCAGTTTGCAATTTCTGCGGAAGATGAACAGGAATAGCGAGAATCAATGAGAGACTAGCTGGAGGTGTCTGGATGGGCAAATTTAACTCTCATTTCCCACCAGGAAGAGGAATTAACCAAAGGCTCAGCGTGCCGTGCCGGAACCAGATTAGGGCCTGAAGCCATCCTGCGGTGTTGCGGCCAGCTCAAAAGAAAGCGAGTTGAAGAAAGGAGCTCAGGGGCACTGTAATTCACAAACCTGCAGAGTTATAAATGACAGCTATCGGCCAAAAATAGACTGAAGTAAGGCTGCCAAGAGGACTTGAAAGCGGGGCAGAATTGCAGGAAACCGATTTCAGGAGGTAGACTGGAATTGCATTGAAAGCATAGGAAAAGAGGCAGAACGTCCACAATGATGCACTTGGCCAAAAAGGGCGTATGCGGTTTTTCCTGAATATATTCAGGAAAAAACGCATACGCCCTATTTGGCCAACCAAGCAAACTTGCAAAGGAAATCTGCACTACAATGAAGTCTCACTTCCCCCCGGTCAAAAGGGCCATCTGAAAAAAGTGTAAAATCCAGAAAGGCAGGACAGGCCATGGAGAATTGGGAGCCTTGTTATGCTGATGGGCGGGATGTAAATTGCCAAAAGACACTCGGGAGAAGTGTATGGTGTTTCCTGAAACATCTAAAAAACAAAGCAACAGAGCCTAGGGCACTTCCACTTATGGTCCTATAGCTTAGGGAAATTAAAATCAAAAAGACACAGCCACCCCAAAGTTTGGGACGCCTCTGCTTACAAGAACATCGTTTACCGTACAAGTTCAATATCACAGAAAGTGAAAAATGGATAAAGAACTTGTGGTATTTACGTACAATGCAGTATCACTCAGCAATGAAATTTTTGTCATCAGGCCCGTAGCAGCATAATGAGTGGATTCAGGTACGATGATTCTAACTGAAAGAAGTCACACAGAAAAAGAAACATCATAAGATATCAGTAATACACGGAATGTAAACTTGGCTACACAGGAACAGAATTACAGAACAGAACAGGGTCTCAAATTTAGAAAACCAACTTATGCTTGCTTAAGGGGAAAGGTGAGTTGGGGTGCTGCATAAAACCAGAGATCGAAATGAGCACAAAGTTCCTTAAGCCAAATATGGAATAGACAAGTGCTACTCCTTGCTCAATGAAATGGACTCAACACCGCATATTTAATGCCTAAGGATGTACCTGACTAGTAAGTATCTTAAAACCTATGGATTGCTATGTCTCCGAAAGAGAATCAAGCATGTGTACAGGGGCATAAACGCAGCAGTGATAGGACTGGAGAGGTTCGGTGAGCAAATGAAGACCCTTAGAAGTCATATTGCATGGTACCCATTCCACGGGTCTCAGCTCTCCAGGTTTAAGGTATTCTTCCTTCAGCTAAAACATGCATGTGGAACCCAGAGTATGATGAACCATGTGATCGGGAGACGTGTTCAAATATGTCTCAGTTTTCGTACCCTGGTACTCGGGTGCAACATTCCAGAGGCTTTACTAACACTCTGCCGACTTGGAGAGTCTGTCCCTTTAAACTCCTGTTTGGCCCAGTTTGCAATTTCTGCGGAAAATGAACAGGAATAGCGAGAACCAATGAGAGACTAGCTGGAGGTGTCTGGACGGGCAAATTTAACTATCATTTCCCACCAGGAAGAGGAATTAACCAAAGGCTCAGCGTGCCGTGCCGGAACCAGATTAGGGCCTGAAGCCATCCTGCGGTGTTGCGGCCAGCTCACAAGAAAGCGAGTTGAAGAAAGGAGCTCAGGGGCACTGTAATTCACAAACCTGCAGAGTTATAAATGACAGCTATCGTCCAAAAATAGACTGAAGTAAGGCTGCCAAGAGGACTTGAAAGCGGGGCAGAATTGCAGGAAACCGATTTCAGGAGGTAGACTGGAATTGCATTGAAAGCATAGGAAAAGAGGCAGAACGTCCACAATGATGCACTTGGCCAAAAAGGGCGTATGCGTTTTTTCCTGAATATATTCAGGAAAAAACGCATACGCCCTTTTTGGCCAACCAAGCAAGCTTGCAAAGGAAATCTGCACTACAATGAAGTCTCACTTCCCACCGGTCAAAAGGGCCATCTGAAAAAAGTGTAAAATCCAGAAAGGCAGGACAGGACATGGAGAACTGGGAGCCTTGTTATGCTGATGGGCGGGATGTAAATTGCCAACAGACACTAGGGAGAAGTGTATGGTGTTTCCTGAAACATCTAAAAAACAAAGCAACTGAGCCTAGTGCACTTCCACTTATGGTCCTATAGCTTAGGGAAATTAAAATCAAAAAGACACAGCCACCCCAAAGTTTGGAACGGCTCTGTTTACAAGAACCTCGTTTACAGTACGATTCAACATCTCAGAAAGTGAAAAATGGATAAAGAAGATGTGGTATTTACTTACAAAGCAATATCACTCAGCAATGAAATCTATGTCATCAGGCCCTTAGCAGCACAATGAGTGGATTCAGGTATGATGATTCTAACTGAAATAAGTCACACAGAAAAAGAAACATCATAAGATATCAGTAATACACGGAATGTAAACTTGGCTACACAGGAACTGAATTACAGAACAGAACAGGGACTCAAATTTAGAAAACCAACTTATGCTTGCTTAAGGGTAAAGGTGAGTTGGGGTGCTGCATAAAACCAGAGATTGAAATGAGCACAGATAAAGTTCCTTAAGCCAAATATGTAATAGACAAGAGCTACTCCTTGCTCAACGAAATGGACTCAACACCGCATATTAAACGCCTAAGAATGTACCTGACTTGTAAGTATCTTAAAACCTATGGATTGCTATGTCTCCAAAAGAGAATCAAGCATGTGTACAGGGGCATAAACGCAGCAGTGATAGGATTGGAGAGGTTCGGTGAGCAAATGAAGACCCTTTGAAGTCATATTGCATGGTACCCATTCCACGGGTTTCAACTACCCAGGTTTAAGGTATTCTTCCTTCAGCTAAAACATGCATGTGGAACCTAGAGTATGATCAACCATGTGATCGGGAGACGTGTTCAAATATGTCTCAGTTTTCGTACCCTGGTACTCGGGTGCAACATTCCAGACGCTTTACTAACACTCTCCCCACTTGGAGAGTCAGTCCCTTTAACCTCCTGTTTGGCCCAGTTTGCAATTTCTGCGGAAGATGAACAGGAATAGCGAGAACCAATGGAGACTAGCTGGAGGTGTCTGGACGGGCAAATTTAACTCTCATTTCCTATCAGGAAGAGGAATTAACCAAAGGCTCAGCATGCTGTGCCAGATCCAGATTAGGGCCTGAAGACATCCTGCGGTGTTGCGGCCAGGTCACAAGAAAGCGAGGTGAAGAAAGGAGCTCAGGGGCACTGTAATTCACAAACCTGCAGAGTTATAAATGACAGCTATCGTCCAAAAATAGACTGAAGTAAGGCTGCCAAGAGGACTTGAAAGCGGGGCAGAATTGCAGGAAACCGATTTCAGGAGGTAGACTGGAATTGCATTGAAAGCATAGGAAAAGAGGCAGAACGTCCACAATGATGCACTTGGCCAAAAAAGGCGTATGCGTTTTTTCCTGAATATATTCAGGAAAAAAGGCATACGCCCTTTTTGGCCAACCAAGCAAGATTGCAAAGGAAATCTGCACTACAATGAAGTCTCACTTCCCCCCGGTCAAAAGGGCCATCTGAAAAAAGTGTAAAATCCAGAAAGGCAGGACAGGCCATGGAGAACTGGGAGCCTTGTTATGCTGATGGGCGGGATGTAAATTGCCAACAACCACTCGGGAGAAGTGTATGTTGTTTCCTGAAACACCTAAAAAACAAAGCAACAGAGCCTAGGGCACTTCCACTTATGGTCCTATAGCTTAGGGAATTTAAAATCAAAAAGACACAGCCACCCCAAAGTTTGGAACGGCTCTGTTTACAAGAACCTCGTTTACAGTACAAGTTCAACATCGCAGAAAGTGAAAAATGGATAAAGAAGTTGTGGTATTTACTTACAAAGCAATATCACTCAGCAATGAAATCTGTGTCATCAGGCCCTTAGCAGCACAATGAGTGGATTCAGGTATGATGATTCTAACTGAAATAAGTCACACAGAAAAAGAAACATCATAAGATATCAGTAATACACGGAATGTAAACTTGGCTACACAGGAACTGAATTACAGAACAGAACAGGGTCTCAAATTTAGAAAACCAACTTATGCTTGCTTAAGGGGAAAGGTGAGTTGGGGTGCTGCATAAAACCAGAGATTGAAATGAGCACAGATAAAGTTCCTTAAGCCAAATATGGAATAGACAAGAGCTACTCCTTGCTCAACGAAATGAACTCAACACCGCATATTAAACGCCTAAGAATATACCTGACTAGTAAGTATCTTAAAACCTATGGATTGCTATGTCTCCGAAACAGAATCAAGCATGTGTACAGGGGCATAAACACAGCAGTGATAGGATTGGAGAGGTTCGGTGAGCAAATGAAGACCCTTTGAAGTCATATTGCATGGTACCCATTCCACGGGTTTCAACTACCCAGGTTTTAGGTATTCTTCCTTCAGCTAAAACATGCATGTGGAACCCAAGTATGATCAACCATGTGAACGGGAGACGTGTTCAAATATGTCTCAGTTTTCGTACCCTGGTACTCGGGTGCAACATTCCAGACGCTTTACTAACACTCTCCCCACTTGGAGAGTCAGTCCCTTTAACCTCCTGTTTGGCCCAGTTTGCAATTTCTGTGGAAGATGAACAGGAATAGCGAGAACCAATGAGAGACTAGCTGGAGGTGTCTGGATGGGCAAATTTAACTCTCATTTCCCACCAGGAAGAGGAATTAACCAAAGGCTCAGCGTGCCGTGCCAGAACCAGATTAGGGCCTGAAGCCATCCTGCGGTGTTGCGGCCAGCTCACAAGAAAGCGAGTTGAAGAAAGGAGCTCAGGGGCACTGTAATTCACAAACCTGCAGAGTTATAAATGACAGCTATCGTCCAAAAATAGACTGAAGTAAGGCTGCCAAGAGGACTTGAAAGCGGGGCAGAATTGCAGGAAACCGATTTCAGGAGGTAGACTGGAATTGCATTGAAAGCATAGGAAAAGAGGCAGAACGTCCACAATGATGCACTTGGCCAAAAAGGGCGTATGCGTTTTTTCCTGAATATATTCAGGAAAAAACGCATACGCCCTTTTTGGCCAACCAAGCAAGCTTGCAAAGGAAATCTGCACTACAATGAAGTCTCACTTCTCCCTGGTCAAAAGGGCCATCTGAAAAAAGTGTAAACTCCAGAAAGGCAGGACAGGCCATGGAGAACTGGGAGCCTTGTTATGCTGATGGGCGGGATGTAAATTGCCAACAGACACCCAGGAGAAGTGTATGGTGTTTCCTGAAACATCTAAAAAACAAAGCATCAGAGCCTAGGGCACTTCCACTTATGGTCCTATAGCTTAGGGAAATTAAAATCTAAAAGACACAGTCACCCCAAAGTTTGGGACGCCTCCGTTTACAAGAACCTCGTTTACCGTACAAGTTCAATATCACAGAAAGTGAAAAATGGATAAAGAACTTGTGATACTTACGTACAATGCAGTATCACTCAGCAATGAAATCTATGTCATCAGGCCCGTAGCAGCATAATGAGTGGATTTAGGTATGATGATTCTAACTCAAATAAGTCACACAGAAAAAGAAACATCATAAGATATCAGTAATACACGGAATGTAAACTTGGCTACACAGGAACTGCATTCCAAAACAGAACAGGGTCTCAAATTTAGAAAACCAACTTATGCTTGCTTAAGGGGAAAGGTGAGTTGGGGTGCTGCATAAAACCAGAGATTGAAATGAGCACAGATAAAGTTCCTTAAGCCAAATATGGAATAGACAAGAGCTACTCCTTGCTCAACGAAATGGACTCAAAACCCCATATTAAACGCCTAACAATGTACCTGACTAGTAAGTATCTTAAAACCTATGGATTGCTATGTCTCCAAAAGAGAATCAAGCATGTGTACAGGGGCATAAACGCAGCAGTGATAGGATTGGAGAGGTTCGGTGAGCAAATGAAGACCCTTTGAAGTCATATTGCATGGTACCCATTACACGGGTCTTAACTCTCCAGGTTTAAGGTATTCTTCCTTCAGCTAAAACATGCATGTGGAACCCAGAGTATGATCAACCATGTGAACGGGAGACGTGTTCAAATATGTCTCAGTTTTCCTCCCCTGGTACTCGGGTGCAACATTCCAGACGCTTTACTAACACTCTTCCGACATGGAGAGTCAGTGCCTTTAACCTCCTGTTTGGCCCAGTTTGCAATTTCTGCGGAAGATGAACAGGAATAGCGAGAACCAATGAGAGACTACCTGGAGGTGTCTGGACGGGCAAATTTAACTCTCATTTCCCACCAGGAAGAGGAATTAACCAAAGGCTCAGCGTGCCGTGCCGGAACCAGATTAGGGCCTGAAGCCATCCTGCGGTGTTGCGGCCAGCTCACAAGAAAGCGAGTTGAAGAAAGGAGCTCAGGGGCACTGTAATTCACAAACCTGCAGAGTTATAAATGACAGCTATCGTCCAAAAATAGACTGAAGTAAGGCTGCCAAGAGGACTTGGAAGCGGGGCAGAATTGCAGGAAACCGATTTCAGGAGGTAGACTGGAATTACATTGAAAGCATAGGAAAAGAGGCAGAACGTCCACAATGATGCACTTGGCCAAAAAGGGCGTATGCGTTTTTTCCTGAATATATTCAGGAAAAAACGCATACGCCCTTTTTGGCCAACCAAGCAAGCTTGCAAAGGAAATCTGCACTACAATGAAGTCTCACTTCCCCCCGGTCAAAAGGGCCATCTGAAAAAAGTGTAAAATCCAGAAAGGCAGGACAGGCCATGGAGAACTAGGAGCCTTGTTATGCTGATGGGTGGGATGTAAATTGCCAAGAACCACTTGGGAGAAGTGTATGGTGTTTCCTGAAACATCTAAAAAACAAAGCAACAGAACCTAGGGCACTTCCACTTATGGTCCTATAGCTTAGGGAATTTAAAATCAAAAAGACACAGCCACCCCAAAGTTTGGAACGGCTCTGTTTACAAGAACCTCATTTACAGTACAAGTTCAACATCGCAGAAATTGAAAAATGGATAAAGAAGTTGTGGTATTTACTTACAAAGCAATATCACTCAGCAATGAAATCTGTGTCATCAGGCCCTTAGCAGCACAATGAGTGGATTCAGGTATGATGATTCTAACTGAAATAAGTCACACAGAAAAAGAAACATCATAAGATATCAGTAATACACGGAATGTAAACTTGGCTACACAGGAACTGAATTACAGAACAGAACAGGGTCTCAAATTTAGAAAACCAACTTATGCTTGCTTAAGAGGAAAGGTGAGTTGGGGTGCTGCATAAAACCAGAGATTGAAATGAGCACAGATAAAGTTCCTTAAGCCAAATATGGAATAGACAAGAGCTACTCCTTGCTCAACGAAATGAACTCAACACCGCATATTAAACGCCTAAGAATGTACCTGACTAGTAAGTATCTTAAAACCTATGGATTGCTATGTCTCCGAAACAGAATCAAGCATGTGTACAGGGGCATAAACGCAGCAGTGATAGGATTGGAGAGGTTCGGTGAGCAAATGAAGACCCTTTGAAGTCATATTGCATGGTACCCATTCCACGGGTTTCAACTACCCAGGTTTTAGGTATTCTTCCTTCAGCTAAAACATGCATGTGGAACCCAAGTATGATCAACCATGTGAACGGGAGACGTGTTCAAATATGTCTCAGTTTTCGTACCCTGGTACTCGGGTGCAACATTCCAGAGGCTTTACTAACACTCTCCCCACTTGGAGAGTCAGTCCCTTTAACCTCCTGTTTGGCCCAGTTTGCAATTTCTGTGGAAGATGAACAGGAATAGCGAGAACCAATGAGAGGCTAGCTGGAGGTGTCTGGATGGGCAAATTTAACTCTCATTTCCCACCAGGAAGAGGAATTAACCAAAGGCTCAGCGTGCCGTGCCAGAACCAGATTAGGGCCTGAAGACATCCTGCGGTGTTGTGGCCAGGTCACAAGAAAGCGAGGTGAAGAAAGGAGCTCAGGGGCACTGTAATTCACAAACCTGCAGAGTTATAAATGACAGCTATCGTCCAAAAATAGACTGAAGGAAGGCTGCCAAGAGGACTTGAAAGCGGGGCAGTATTGCAGGAACCCGATTTCAGGAGGTAGACTGGAATTGCACTGAAAGCATAGGAAAAGAGGCAGAACGTCCACAATGATGCACTTGGCCAAAAAGGGCGTATGCGTTTTTTCCTGAATATATTCAGGAAAAAACGCATACGCCCTTTTTGGCCAACCAAGCAAGCTTGCAAAGGAAATCTGCACTACAATGAAGTCTCACTTCTCCCCGGTCAAAAGGGCCATCTGAAAAAAGTGTAAACTCCAGAAAGGCAAGACAGGCCATGGAGAACTGGGAGCCTTGTTATGCTGATGGGCGGGATGTAAATTGCCAACAGACACTCAGGAGAAGTGTATGGTGTTTCCTGAAACATCTAAAAAACAAAGCATCAGAGCCTAGGGCACTTCCACTTATGGTCCTATAGCTTAGGGAAATTAAAATCAAAAAGACACAGCCACCCCAAAGTTTGGGACGCCTCCATTTACAAGAACCTCGTTTACCGTACAAGTTCAATATCACAGAAAGTGAAAAATGGATAAAGATCTTGTGGTACTTACGTACAATGCAGTATCACTCAGCAATGAAATCTATGTCATCAGGCCCGTAGCAGCATAATGAGTGGATTCAGGTACGATGATTCTAACTGAAATAAGTCACACAGAAAAAGAAACATCATAAGATACCACTAATACATGGAATGTAAACTTGGCTACACAGGAACTGCATTCCAAAACAGAACAGGGTCTCAAATTTAGAAAACCAACATATGCTTGCTTAAGGGGAAAGGTGAGTTGGGGTGCTGCATAAAACCAGAGATTGAAATGAGCACAGATAAAGTTCCTTAAGCCAAATATGGAATAGACAAGAGCTACTCCTTGCTCAACGAAATGGACTCAAAACCCCATATTAAACGCCTAAGAATGTACCTGACTAGTAAGTATCTTAAAACCTATGGATTTCTATGTCTCCAAAAGAGAATCAAGCGTGTGTACAGGGTCATAAACGCAGCAGTGATAGGATTGGAGAGGTTCGGTGAGCAAATGAAGACCCTTTGAAGTCATATTGCATGGTACCCATTACACGGGTCTCAACTCTCCAGGTTTAAGGTATTCTTCCTTCAGCTAAAACATGCATGTGGAACCCAGAGTATGATCAACCATGTGAACGGGAGACGTGTTCAAATATGTCTCAGTTTTCCTCCCCTGGTACTCGGGTGCAACATTCCAGACGCTTTACTAACACTCTCCCGACTTGTAGAGTCAGTCCCTTTAACCTCCTGTTTGGCCCAGTTTGCAATTTCTGCGGAAGATGAACAGGAATAGCGAGAACCAATGAGAGGCTAGCTGGAGGTGTCTGGACGGGCAAATTTAACTCTCATTTCCCACCAGGAAGAGGAATTAACCAAAGGCTCAGCATGCCGGGCCGGAACCAGATTAGGGCCTGAAGACATCCTGCGGTGTTGCGGTCAGGTCACAAGAAAGCGAGGTGAAGAAAGGAGCTCAGGGGCACTGTAATTCACAAACCTGCAGAGTTATAAATGACAGCTATCGTCCAAAAATAGACTGAAGTAAGGCTGCCAAGAGGACTTGAAAGTGGGGCAGAATTGCAGGAAACCGATTTCAGGAGGTAGACTGGAATTGCATTGAAAGCATAGGAAAAGAGGCAGAACGTCCACAATGATGCACTTGGCCAAAAAGGGCGTATGCGTTTTTTCCTGAATATATTCAGGAAAAAACGCATACGCCCTTTTTGGCCAACCAAGCAAGCTTGCAAAGGAAATCTGCACTACAATGAAGTCTCACTTCCCCCCGGTCAAAAGGGCCATCTGGAAAAAGTGTAAAATCCAGAAAGGCAGGACAGGCCATGGAGAACTGGGAGCCTTGTTATGCTGATGGGCGGGATGTAAATTGCCAAGAAGCACTTGGGAGAAGTGTATGGTGTTTCCTGAAACAACTAAAAAACAAAGCAACAGAACCTAGGGCACTTCCACTTATGGTCCTATAGCTTAGCGAAATTAAAATGAAAAAGACACAGCCACCCCAAAATTTGGAACGGCTCTGTTTACAAGAACCTCGTTTACAGTACAAGTTCAACATCGCAGAAAGTGAAAAATGGATAAAGAAGTTGTGGTATTTACTTACAAAGCAATATCACTCAGCAATGAAATCTGTGTCATCAGGCCCTTAGCAGCACAATGAGTGGATTCAGGTATGATGATTCTAACTGAAATAAGTCACACAGAAAAAGAAACATCATAAGATATCAGTAATACACGGAATGTAAACTTGGCTACACAGGAACTGAATTACAGAACAGAACAGGGTCTCAAATTTAGAAAACCAACTTATGCTTGCTTAAGGGGAAAGGTGAGTTGGGGTGATGCATAAAACCAGAGATTGAAATGAGCACAGATAAAGTTCCTTAAGCCAAATATGGAATAGACAAGAGCTACTCCTTGCTCAACGAAATGAACTCAACACCGCATATTAAACGCCTAAGAATATACCTGACTAGTAAGTATCTTAAAACCTATGGATTGCTATGTCTCCGAAACAGAATCAAGCATGTGTACAGGGGCATAAACACAGCAGTGATAGGATTGGAGAGGTTCGGTGAGCAAATGAAGACCCTTTGAAGTCATATTGCATGGTACCCATTCCACGGGTTTCAACTACCCAGGTTTTAGGTATTCTTCCTTCAGCTAAAACATGCATGTGGAACCCAAGTATGATCAACCATGTGAACGGGAGACGTGTTCAAATATGTCTCAGTTTTCGTACCCTGGTACTCGGGTGCAACATTCCAGACGCTTTACTAACACTCTCCCGACTTGGAGAGTCAGTCCCTTTAACCTCCTGTTTGGCCCAGTTTGCAATTTCTGTGGAAGATGAACAGGAATAGCGAGAACCAATGAGAGACTAGCTGGAGGTGTCTGGATGGGCAAATTTAACTCTCATTTCCCACCAGGAAGAGGAATTAACCAAAGGCTCAGCGTGCCGTGCCAGAACCAGATTAGGGCCTGAAGCCATCCTGCGGTGTTGCGGCCAGCTCACAAGAAAGCGAGTTGAAGAAAGGAGCTCAGGGGCACTGTAATTCACAAACCTGCAGAGTTATAAATGACAGCTATCGTCCAAAAATATACTGAAGTAAGGCTGCCAAGAGGACTTGAAAGCAAGGCAGAATTGCAGGAAACCGATTTCAGGAGGTAGACTGGAATTGCATTGAAAGCATAGGAAAAGAGGCAGAACGTCCACAATGATGCACTTGGCCAAAAAGGGTGTATGCGTTTTTTCCTGAATATATTCAGGAAAAAACGCATACGCCCTTTTTGGCCAACCAAGCAAGCTTGCAAAGGAAATCTGCACTACAATGAAGTCTCACTTCTCCCTGGTCAAAAGGGCCATCTGAAAAAAGTGTAAACTCCAGAAAGGCAGGACAGGCCATGGAGAACTGGGAGCCTTGTTATGCTGATGGGCGGGATGTAAATTGCCAACAGACACCCAGGAGAAGTGTATGGTGTTTCCTGAAACATCTAAAAAACAAAGCATCAGAGCCTAGGGCACTTCCACTTATGGTCCTATAGCTTAGGGAAATTAAAATCAAAAAGACACAGCCACCCCAAAGTTTGGGACGCCTCCGTTTACAAGAACCTCGTTTACCGTACAAGTTCAATATCACAGAAAGTGAAAAATGGATAAAGAACTTGTGATACTTACGTACAATGCAGTATCACTCAGCAATGAAATCTATGTCATCAGGCCCGTAGCAGCATAATGAGTGGATTTAGGTATGATGATTCTAACTCAAATAAGTCACACAGAAAAAGAAACATCATAAGATATCAGTAATACACGGAATGTAAACTTGGCTACACAGGAACTGCATTCCAAAACAGAACAGGGTCTCAAATTTAGAAAACCAACTTATGCTTGCTTAAGGGGAAAGGTGAGTTGGGGTGCTGCATAAAACCAGAGATTGAAATGAGCACAGATAAAGTTCCTTAAGCCAAATATGGAATAGACAAGAGCTACTCCTTGCTCAACGAAATGGACTCAAAACCCCATATTAAACGCCTAAGAATGTACCTGACTAGTAAGTATCTTAAAACCTATGGATTGCTATGTCTCCAAAAGAGAATCAAGCATGTGTACAGGGGCATAAACGCAGCAGTGATAGGATTGGAGAGGTTCGGTGAGCAAATGAAGACCCTTTGAAGTCATATTGCATGGGACCCATTACACGGGTCTTAACTCTCCAGGTTTAAGGTATTCTTCCTTCAGCTAAAACATGCATGTGGAACCCAGAGTATGATCAACCATGTGAACGGGAGACGTGTTCAAATATGTCTCAGTTTTCCTCCCCTGGTACTCGGGTGCAACATTCCAGACGCTTTACTAACACTCTTCCGACATGGAGAGTCAGTCCCTTTAACCTCCTGTTTGGCCCAGTTTGCAATTTCTGCGGAAGATGAACAGGAATAGCGAGAACCAATGAGAGACTACCTGGAGGTGTCTGGACGGGCAAATTTAACTCTCATTTCCCACCAGGAAGAGGAATTAACCAAAGGCTCAGCGTGCCGTGCCGGAACCAGATTAGGGCCTGAAGCCATCCTGCGGTGTTGCGGCCAGCTCACAAGAAAGCGAGTTGAAGAAAGGAGCTCAGGGGCACTGTAATTCACAAACCTGCAGAGTTATAAATGACAGCTATCGTCCAAAAATAGACTGAAGTAAGGCTGCCAAGAGGACTTGGAAGCGGGGCAGAATTGCAGGAAACCGATTTCAGGAGGTAGACTGGAATTACATTGAAAGCATAGGAAAAGAGGCAGAACGTCCACAATGATGCACTTGGCCAAAAAGGGCGTATGCGTTTTTTCCTGAATATATTCAGGAAAAAACGCATACGCCCTTTTTGGCCAACCAAGCAAGCTTGCAAAGGAAATCTGCACTACAATGAAGTCTCACTTCCCCCCGGTCAAAAGGGCCATCTGAAAAAAGTGTAAAATCCAGAAAGGCAGGACAGGCCATGGAGAACTAGGAGCCTTGTTATGCTGATGGGTGGGATGTAAATTGCCAAGAACCACTTGGGAGAAGTGTATGGTGTTTCCTGAAACATCTAAAAAACAAAGCAACAGAACCTAGGGCACTTCCACTTATGGTCCTATAGCTTAGGGAATTTAAAATCAAAAAGACACAGCCACCCCAAAGTTTGGAACGGCTCTGTTTACAAGAACCTCATTTACAGTACAAGTTCAACATCGCAGAAATTGAAAAATGGATAAAGAAGTTGTGGTATTTACTTACAAAGCAATATCACTCAGCAATGAAATCTGTGTCATCAGGCCCTTAGCAGCACAATGAGTGGATTCAGGTATGATGATTCTAACTGAAATAAGTCACACAGAAAAAGAAACATCATAAGATATCAGTAATACACGGAATGTAAACTTGGCTACACAGGAACTGAATTACAGAACAGAACAGGGTCTCAAATTTAGAAAACCAACTTATGCTTGCTTAAGAGGAAAGGTGAGTTGGGGTGCTGCATAAAACCAGAGATTGAAATGAGCACAGATAAAGTTCCTTAAGCCAAATATGGAATAGACAAGAGCTACTCCTTGTCAACGAAATGAACTCAACACCGCATATTAAACGCCTAAGAATGTACCTGACTAGTAAGTATCTTAAAACCTATGGATTGCTATGTCTCCGAAACAGAATCAAGCATGTGTACAGGGGCATAAACGCAGCAGTGATAGGATTGGAGAGGTTCGGTGAGCAAATGAAGACCCTTTGAAGTCATATTGCATGGTACCCATTCCACGGGTTTCAACTACCCAGGTTTTAGGTATTCTTCCTTCAGCTAAAACATGCATGTGGAACCCAAGTATGATCAACCATGTGAACGGGAGACGTGTTCAAATATGTCTCAGTTTTCGTACCCTGGTACTCGGGTGCAACATTCCAGACGCTTTACTAACACTCTCCCCACTTGGAGAGTCAGTCCCTTTAACCTCCTGTTTGGCCCAGTTTGCAATTTCTGTGGAAGATGAACAGGAATAGCGAGAACCAATGAGAGGCTAGCTGGAGGTGTCTGGATGGGCAAATTTAACTCTCATTTCCCACCAGGAAGAGGAATTAACCAAAGGCTCAGCATGCCGTGCCAGAACCAGATTAGGGCCTGAAGACATCCTGCGGTGTTGTGGCCAGGTCACAAGAAAGCGAGGTGAAGAAAGGAGCTCAGGGGCACTGTAATTCACAAACCTGCAGAGTTATAAATGACAGCTATCGTCCAAAAATAGACTGAAGTAAGGCTGCCAAGAGGACTTGAAAGCGGGGCAGAATTGCAGGAACCCGATTTCAGGAGGTAGACTGGAATTGCATTGAAAGCATAGGAAAAGAGGCAGAACGTCCACAATGATGCACTTGGCCAAAAAGGGCGTATGCGTTTTTTCCTGAATATATTCAGGAAAAAACGCATACGCCCTTTTTGGCCAACCAAGCAAGCTTGCAAAGGAAATCTGCACTACAATGAAGTCTCACTTCTCCCCGGTCAAAAGGGCCATCTGAAAAAAGTGTAAACTCCAGAAAGGCAGGACAGGCCATGGAGAACTGGGAGCCTTGTTATGCTGATGGGCGGGATGTAAGTTGCCAACAGACACTCAGGAGAAGTGTATGGTGTTTCCTGAAACATCTAAAAAACAAAGCATCAGAGCCTAGGGCACTTCCACTTATGGTCCTATAGCTTAGGGAAATTAAAATCAAAAAGACACAGCCACCCCAAAGTTTGGGACGCCTCCGTTTACAAGAACCTCGTTTACCGTACAAGTTCAATATCACAGAAAGTGAAAAATGGATAAAGATCTTGTGGTACTTACGTACAATGCAGTATCACTCAGCAATGAAATCTATGTCATCAGGCCCGTAGCAGCATAATGAGTGGATTCAGGTACGATGATTCTAACTGAAATAAGTCACACAGAAAAAGAAACATCATAAGATATCACTAATACACGGAATGTAAACTTGGCTACACAGGAACTGCATTCCAAAACAGAACAGGGTCTCAAATTTAGAAAACCAACTTATGCTTGCTTAAGGGGAAAGGTGAGTTGGGGTGCTGCATAAAACCAGAGATTGAAATGAGCACAGATAAAGTTCCTTAAGCCAAATATGGAATAGACAAGAGCTACTCCTTGCTCAACGAAGTGGACTCAAAACCCCATATTAAACGCCTAAGAATGTACCTGACTAGTAAGTATCTTAAAACCTATGGATTTCTATGTCTCCAAAAGAGAATCAAGCGTGTGTACAGGGGCATAAACGCAGCAGTGATAGGATTGGAGAGGTTCGGTGAGCAAATGAAGACCCTTTGAAGTCATATTGCATGGTACCCATTACACGGGTCTCAACTCTCCAGGTTTAAGGTATTCTTCCTTCAGCTAAAACATGCATGTGGTACCCAGAGTATGATCAACCATGTGAACGGGAGACGTGTTCAAATATGTCTCAGTTTTCCTCCCCTGGTACTCGGGTGCAACATTCCAGACCCTTTACTAACACTCTCCCCACTTGGAGAGTCAGTCCCTTTAACCTCCTGTTTGGCCCAGTTTGCAATTTCTGCGGAAGATGAACAGGAATAGCGAGAACCAATGAGAGACTAGCTGGAGGTGTCTGGACGGGCAAATTTAACTCTCATTTCCCACCAGGAAGAGGAAATAACCAAAGGCTCAGCGTGCCGTGCCGGAACCAGATTAGGGCCTGAAGCCATCCTGCGGTGTTGCGGCCAGCTCACAAGAAAGCGAGTTGAAGAAAGGAGCTCAGGGGCACTGTAATTCACAAACCTGCAGAGTTATAAATGACAGCTATCGTCCAAAAATAGACTGAAGTAAGGCTGCCAAGAGGACTTGAAAGCGGGGCAGAATTGCAGGAAACCGACTTCAGGAGGTAGACTGGAATTGCATTGAAAGCATAGGAAAAGAGGCAGAACGTCCACAATGATGCACTTGGCCAAAAAGGGCGTATGCGTTTTTTCCTGAATATATTCAGGAAAAAACGCATACGCCCTTTTTGGCCAACCAAGCAAGCTTGCAAAGGAAATCTGCACTACAATGAAGTCTCACTTCCCCCCGGTCAAAAGGGCCATCTGAAAAAAGTGTAAAATCCAGAAAGGCAGGACAGGCCATGGAGAACTGGGAGCCTTGTTATGCTGATGGGCGGGATGTAAATTGCCAACAGCCACTCGGGAGAAGTGTATGGTGTTTCCTGAAACATCTAAAAAACAAAGCAACAGAGCCTAGGGCACTTCCACTTATGGTCCTATAGCTTAGGGAAATTAAAATGAAAAAGACACAGCCACCCCAAAGTTTGGAATGGCTCTGTTTACAAGAACCTCCTTTACAGTACAAGTTCAACATCGCAGAAAGTGAAAAATGGATAAAGAAGTTGTGGTATTTACTTACAAAGCAATATCACTCAGCAATGAAATCTGTGTCATCAGGCCCTTAGCAGCACAATGAGTGGATTCAGGTATGATGATTCTAACTGAAATAAGTCACACAGAAAAAGAAACATCATAAGATATCACTAATACACGGAATGTAAACTTGGCTACACAGGAACTGCATTCCAAAACAGAACAGGGTCTCAAATTTAGAAAACCAACTTATGCTTGCTTAATGGGAAAGGTGAGTTGGGGGTGCTGCATAAAACCAGAGATTGAAATGAGCACAGATAAAGTTCCTTAAGCCAAATATGGAATAGACAAGAGCTACTCCTTGCTCAACGAAATGGACTCAAAACCCCATATTAAACGCCTAAGAATGTACCTGACTAGTAAGTATCTTAAAACCTATGGATTTCTATGTCTCCAAAAGAGAATCAAGCGTGTGTACAGGGGCATAAACGCAGCAGGGATAGGATTGGAGAGGTTCGGTGAGCAAATGAAGACCCTTTGAAGTCATATTGCATGGTACCCATTACACGGGTCTCAACTCTCCAGGTTTAAGGTATTCTTCCTTCAGCTAAAACATGCATGTGGAACCCAGAGTATGATCAACCATGTGAACGGGAGACGTGTTCAAATATGTCTCAGTTTTCCTCCCCTGGTACTCGGGTGCAACATTCCAGACGCTTTACTAACACTCTCCCCACTTGGAGAGTCAGCGCCTTTAACCTCCTGTTTGGCCCAGTTTGCAATTTCTGCGGAAGATGAACAGGAATAGCGAGAACCAATGAGAGACTAGCTGGAGGTGTCTGGACGGGCAAATTTAACTCTCATTTCCCACCAGGAAGAGGAAATAATCAAAGGCTCAGCATGCCGGGCCGGAACCAGATTAGGGCCTGAAGCCATCCTGCGGTGTTGCGGCCAGGTCACAAGAAAGCGAGGTGAAGAAAGGAGCTCAGGGGCACTGTAATTCACAAACCTGCAGAGTTATAAATGACAGCTATCGTCCAAAAATAGACTGAAGGAAGGCTGCCAAGAGGACTTGAAAGTGGGGCAGAATTGCAGGAAACCGATTTCAGGAGGTAGACTGGAATTGCATTGAAAGCATAGGAAAAGAGGCAGAACGTCCACAATGATGCACTTGGCCAAAAAGGGCGTATGCGTTTTTTCCTGAATATATTCAGGAAAAAACGCATACGCCCTTTTTGGCCAACCAAGCAAGCTTGCAAAGGAAATCTGCACTACAATGAAGTCTCACTTCCCCCCGGTCAAAAGGGCCATCTGGAAAAAGTGTAAAATCCAGAAAGGCAGGACAGGCCATGGAGAACTGGGAGCCTTGTTATGCTGATAGGCGGGATGTAAATTGCCAAGAACCACTCGGGAGAAGTGTATGGTGTTTCCTGAAACAACTAAAAAACAAAGCAACAGAACCTAGGGCACTTCCACTTATGGTCCTATAGCTTAGCGAAATTAAAATGAAAAAGACACAGCCACCCCAAAGTTTGGAACGGCTCTGTTTACAAGAACCTCGTTTACAGTACAAGTTCAACATCGCAGAAAGTGAAAAATGGATAAAGAAGTTGTGGTATTTACTTACAAAGCAATATCACTCAGCAATGAAATCTGTGTCATCAGGCCCTTAGCAGCACAATGAGTGGATTCAGGTATGATGATTCTAACTGAAATAAGTCACACAGAAAAAGAAACATCATAAGATATCACTAATACACGGAATGTAAACTTGGCTACACAGGAACTGCATTCCAAAACAGAACAGGGTCTCAAATTTAGAAAACCAACTTATGCTTGCTTAAGGGGAAAGGTGAGTTGGGGTGCTGCATAAAACCAGAGATTGAAATGAGCACAGATAAAGTTCCTTAAGCCAAATATGGAATAGACAAGAGCTACTCCTTGCTCAACGAAATGGACTCAAAACCCCATATTAAACGCCTAAGAATGTACCTGACTAGTAAGTATCTTAAAACCTATGGATTGCTATGTCTCCAAAAGAGAATCAAGCGTGTGTACAGGGGCATAAACGCAGCAGTGATAGGATTGGAGAGGTTCGGTGAGCAAATGAAGACCCTTTGAAGTCATATTGCATGGTACCCATTACACGGGTCTCAACTCTCCAGGTTTAAGGTATTCTTCCTTCAGCTAAAACATGCATGTGGAACCCAGAGTATGATCAACCATGTGAACGGGAGACGTGTTCAAATATGTCTCAGTTTTCCTCCCCTGGTACTCGGGTGCAACATTCCAGACGCTTTACTAACACTCTCCCCACTTGGAGAGTCAGTCCCTTTAAACTCCTGTTTGGCCCAGTTTGCAATTTCTGCGGAAGATGAACAGGAATAGCGAGAACCAATGAGAGGCTAGCTGGAGGTGTCTGGACGGGCAAATTTAACTCTCATTTCCCACCAGGAAGAGGAATTAACCAAAGGCTCAGCATGCCGGGCCGGAACCAGATTAGGGCCTGAAGCCATCCTGCGGTGTTGCGGCCAGGTCACAAGAAAGCGAGTTGAAGAAAGGAGCTCAGGGGCACTGTAATTCACAAACCTGCAGAGTTATAATTGACAGCTATCGTCCAAAAATAGACTGAAGTAAGGCTGCCAAGAGGACTTGAAAGCGGGGCAGAATTGCAGGAAACCGATTTCAGGAGGTAGACTGGAATTGCATTGAAAGCATAGGAAAAGAGGCAGAACGTCCACAATGATGCACTTGGCCAAAAAGGGCGTATGCGTTTTTTCCTGAATATATTCAGGAAAAAACGCATACGCCCTTTTTGGCCAACCAAGCAAGCTTGCAAAGGAAATCTGCACTACAATGATGTCTCACTTCCCCCCGGTCAAAAGGGCCATCTGAAAAAAGTGTAAAATCCAGAAAGGCAGGACAGGCCATGGAGAACTGGGAGGCTTGTTATGCTGATGGGCAGGATGTAAATTGCCAACAGACACTAGGGAGAAGTGTATGGTGTTTCCTGAAACATCTACAAAACAAAGCAACAGAGCCTAGGGCACTTCCACTTATGGTCCTATAGCTTAGGGAAATTAAAATCAAAAAGACACAGCCACCCCAAAGTTTGGAACGGCTCTGTTTACAAGAACCTCGTTTACAGTACAAGTTCAACATCGCAGAAAGTGAAAAATGGATAAAGAAGTTGTGGTATTTACTTACAAAGCAATATCACTCAGCAATGAAATCTGTGTCACAAGGCCCTTAGCAGCACAATGAGTGGATTCAGGTATGATGATTCTAACTGAAATAAGTCACACAGAAAAAGAAACATCATAAGATATCAGTAATACACGGAATGTAAACTTGGCTACACAGGAACTGAATTACAGAACAGAACAGGGTCTCAAATTTAGAAAACCAACTTATGCTTGCTTAAGGGGAAAGGTGAGTTGGGGTGCTGCATAAAACCAGAGATTGAAATGAGCACAGATAAAGTTCCTTAAGCCAAATATGGAATAGACAAGAGCTACTCCTTGCTCAACGAAATGGACTCAAAACCCCATATTAAACGCCTAAGAATGTACCTGACTAGTAAGTATCTTAAAACCTATGGATTGCTATGTCTCCGAAAGAGAATCAAGCATGTGTACAGAGGCATAAACGCAGCAGTGATAGGATTGGAGAGGTTCGGTGAGCAAATGAAGACCCTTTGAAGTCATATTGCATGGACCCATTACACGGGTCTTAACTCTCCAGGTTTAAGGTATTCTTCCTTCAGCTAAAACATGCATGTGGAACCCAAGTATGATCAACCATGTGAACGGGAGACGTGTTCAAATATGTCTCAGTTTTCCTCCCCTGGTACTCGGGTGCAACATTCCAGACGCTTTACTAACACTCTCCCCACTTGGAGAGTCAGTCCCTTTAACCTCCTGTTTGGCCCAGTTTGCAATTTCTGTGGAAGATGAACAGGAATAGCGAGAACCAATGAGAGACTAGCTGGAGGTGTCTGGATGGGCAAATTTAACTCTCATTTCCCACCAGGAAGAGGAAATAACCAAAGGCTCAGCGTGTTGTGCCAGAACCAGATTAGGGCCTTAAGACATCCTGCGGTGTTGCGGCCAGGTCACAAGAAAGCGAGTTGAAGAAAGGAGCTCAGGGGCACTGTAATTCACAAACCTGCAGAGTTATAAATGACAGCTATCGTCCAAAAATATACTGAAGTAAGGCTGCCAAGAGGACTTGAAAGCGGGGCAGAATTGCAGGAAACCAATTTCAGGAGGTAGACTGGAATTGCATTGAAAGCATAGGAAAAGAGGCAGAACGTCCACAATGATGCACTTGGCCAAAAAGGGCGTATGCGTTTTTTCCTGAATATATTCAGGAAAAAACGCATACGCCCTTTTTGGCCAACCAAGCAAACTTGCAAAGGAAATCTGCACTACAACGAAGTCTCACTTCCCCCCGGTCAAAAGGGCCATCTGAAAAAAGTGTAAAATCCAGAAAGGCAGGACAGGCCATGGAGAACTGGGAGCCTTGTTATGCTGATGGGCGGGATGTAAATTGCCAACAGACACTCAGGAGAAGTGTATGGTGTTTCCTGAAACATCTAAAAAACAAAGCAACAGAGCCTAGGGCACTTCCACTTATGGTCCTATAGCTTAGGGAAATTAAAATCAAAAAGACACAGCCACCCCAAAGTTTGGGACGCCTCCGTTTACAAGAACCTCGTTTACCGTACAAGTTCAATATCACAGAAAGTGAAAAATAGATAAAGAACTTGTGGTATTTACGAACAATGCAGTATCACTCAGCAATGAAATCTATGTCATCAGGCCCGTAGCAGCATAATGAGTGGATTCAGGTACGATGATTCTAACTGAAATAAGTCACACAGAAAAAGAAACATCATAAGATATCAGTAATACACGGAATGTAAACTTGGCTACACAGGAACTGCATTCCAAAACAGAACAGGGTCTCAAATTTAGAAAACCAACTTATGCTTGCTTAAGGGTAAAGGTGAGTTGGGGTGCTGCATAAAACCAGAGATTGAAATGAGCACAGATAAAGTTCCTTAAGCCAAATATGGAATAGACAAGAGCTACTCCTTGCTCAACGAAATGGACTCAAAACCCCATATTAAACGCCTAAGAATGTACCTGACTAGTAAGTATCTTAAATCCTATGGATTGCTAGGTCTCCAAAAGAGAATCAAGCGTGTGTACAGGGGCATAAACGCAGCAGTGATAGGATTGGAGAGGTTCGGTGAGTAAATGAAGACCCTTTGAAGTAATATTGCATGGTACCCATCACACGGGTCTCAGCTCTCCAGGTTTAAGGTATTCTTCCTTTAGCTAAAACATGCATGTGGAACCTAGAGTATGATCAACCATGTGAACGGGAGACGTGTTCAAATATGTCTCAGTTTTCGTACCCTGGTACTCGGGTGCAACATTCCAGACGCTTTACTAACACTCTCCCGACTTGGAGAGTCAGTCCCTTTAACCTCCTGTTTGGCCCAGTTTGCAATTTCTGCGGAAGATGAACAGGAATAGCGAGAACCAATGAGAGGCTAGCTGGATGTGTCTGGACGGGCAAATTTAACTCTCATTTCCCACCAGGAAGAGGAATTAACCAAAGGCTCAGCATGCAGGGCCGGAACCAGATTAGGGCCTGAAGCCATCCTGCGGTATTGCGGCCAGCTCAAAAGAAAGCGAGTTGAAGAAAGGAGCTCAGGGGCACTGTAATTCACAAACCTGCAGAGTTATAAATGACAGCTATCGTCCAAAAATAGACTGAAGTAAGGCTGCCAAGAGGACTTGAAAGCGGGGCAGAATTGCAGGAAACCGATTTCAGGAGGTAGACTGGAATTGCATTGAAAGCATAGGAAAAGAGGCAGAACGTCCACAATGATGCACTTGGCCAAAAAGGGCGTATGCGTTTTTTCCTGAATATATTCAGGAAAAAACGCATACGCCCTTTTTGGCCAACCAAGCAAGCTTGCAAAGGAAATCTGCACTACAATGAAGTCTCACTTTCCCCCCGGTCAAAAGGGCCATCTGAAAAAAGTGTAAAATCCAGAAAGGCAGGACAGGCCATGGAGAACTGGGAGCCTTGTTATGCTGATGGGCGGGATGTAAATTGCCAACAGACACTCAGGAGAAGTGTATGGTGTTTCCTGAAACATCTAAAAAACAAAGCAACAGAGCCTAGGGCACTTCCACTTATGGTCTTATAGCTTAGGGAAATTAAAATCAAAAAGACACAGCCACCCCAAAGTTTGGGACGCCTCTGTTTACAAGAACCTCGTTTACCGTACAAGTTCAATATCACAGAAAGTGAAAAATGGATAAAGAAGTTGTGGTATTTACTTACAAAGCAATATCACTCAGCAATGAAATCTGTGTCATCAGGCCCTTAGCAGCACAATGAGTGGATTCAGGTATGATGATTCTAACTGAAATAAGTCACACAGAGAAAGAAACATCATAAGATATCAGTAATACACGGAATGTAAACTTGGCTACACAGGAACTGAATTACAGAACAGAACAGGGTCTCAAATTTAGAAAACCAACTTATGCTTGCTTAAGTGGAAAGGTGAGTTGGGGTGCTGCATAAAACCAGAGATTGAAATGAGCACAGATAAAGTTCCTTAAGCCAAATATGGAATAGACAAGAGCTACTCCTTGCTCAACGAAATGGACTCAACACCCCATATTAAACGCCTAAGAATGTACCTGACTAGTAAGTATCTTAAAACCTATGGATCGCTATGTCTCCGAAAGAGAATCAAGCATGTCTACAGGGGCATAAACGCAGCAGTGATAGGATTGGAGAGGTTCAGTGAGCAAATGAAGACCCTTTGAAGTCATATTTCATGGTACCCATTCCACGGGTTTCAACTACCCAGGTTTTAGGTATTCTTCCTTCAGCTAAAACATGCATGTGGAACCCAAGTATGATCAACCATGTGAACGGGAGACGTGTTCAAATATGTCTCAGTTTTCCTCCCCTGGTACTCGGGTGCAACATTCCAGACGCTTTACTAACACTCTCCCCACTTGGAAAGTCAGCGCCTTTAACCTCCTGTTTGGCCCAGTTTGCAATTTCTGCGGAAGATGAACAGGAATAGCGAGAACCAATGAGAGGCTAGCTGGAGGTGTCTGGACGGGGAAATTTAACTCTCATTTCCCAGCAGGAAGAGGAAATAACCAAAGGCTCAGTGTGCCGTGCCGTAACCAGATTAGGGCCTGAAGCCATCCTGCTGTGTTGCGGCCAGCTCAAAAGAAAGCGAGTTGAAGAAAGGAGCTCAGGGGCACTGTAATTCACAAACTTGCAGAGTTATAAATGACAGCTATCGTCCAAAAATAGACTGAAGTAAGGCTGCAAAGAGGACTTGAAAGCGGGGCAGAATTGCAGGAAACCGATTTCAGGAGGTAGACTGGAATTGCATTGAAAGCATAGGAAAAGAGGCAGAACGTCCACAATGATGCACTTGGCCAAAAAGGGCGTATGCGTTTTTTCCTGAATATATTCAGGAAAAAACGCATTCGCCCTTTTTGGCCAACCAAGCAAACTTGCAAAGGAAATCTGCACTACAATGAAGTCTCACTTCTCCCCGGTCAAAAGGGCCATCTGAAAAAAGTGTAAACTCCAGAAAGGCAGGACAGGCCATGGAGAACTGGGAGCCTTGTTATGCTGATGGGCGGGATGTAAATTGCCAACAGACACTCAGGAGAAGTGTATGGTGTTTCCTGAAACATCTAAAAAACAAACCATCAGAGCCTAGGGCACTTCCACTTATGGTCCTATAGCTTAGGGAAATTAAAATGAAAAAGACACAGCCACCCCAAAGTTTGGAACGGCTCTGTTTACAAGAACCTCGTTTACAGTACAAGTTCAACATCGCAGAAAGTGAAAAATGGATAAAGAAGTTGTGGTATTTACTTACAAAGCAATATCACTCAGCAATGAAATCTGTGTCATCAGGCCCTTAGCAGCACAATGAGTGGATTCAGGTATGATGATTCTAACTGAAATAAGTCACACAGAAAAAGAAACATCATAAGATATCACTAATACACGGAATGTAAACTTGGCTACACAGGAACTACATTCCAAAACAGAACAGGGTATCAAATTTAGAAAACCAACTTATGCTTGCTTAAGGGTAAAGGTGAGTTGGGGTGCTGCATAAAACCAGAGATTGAAATGAGCACAGATAAAGTTCCTTAAGCCAAATATGGAATAGACAAGAGCTACTCCTTGCTCAACGAAATGGACTCAAAACCCCATATTAAACGCCTAAGAATGTACCTGACTAGTAAGTATCTTAAAGCCTATGGATTTCTATGTCTCCAAAAGAGAATCAAGCGTGTGTACAGGGGCATAAACGCAGCAGTGATAGGATTGGAGAGGTTCGGTGAGCAAATGAAGACCCTTTGAAGTCATATTGCATGGTACCCATTACACGGGTCTCAACTCTCCAGGTTTAAGGTATTCTTCCTTCAGCTAAAACATGCATGTGGAACCCAGAGTATGATCAACCATGTGAACGGGAGACGTGTTCAAATATGTCTCAGTTTTCCTCCCCTGGTACTCGGGTGCAACATTCCAGATGCTTTACTAACACTCTCCCGACTTGGAGAGTCAGTCCCTTTAACCTCCTGTTTGGCCCAGTTTGCAATTTCTGCAGAAGATGAACAGGAATAGCGAGAACCAATGAGAGGCTAGCTGGAGGTGTCTGGACGGGCAAATTTAACTCTCATTTCCCACCAGGAAGAGGAATTAACCAAAGGCTCAGCATGCCGGGCCGGAACCAGATTAGGGCCTGAAGCCATCCTGCGGTGTTGCGGCCAGGTCACAAGAAAGCGAGGTGAAGAAAGGAGCTCAGGGGCACTGTAATTCACAAACCTGCAGAGTTATAAATGACAGCTATCGTCCAAAAATAGACTGAAGTAAGGCTGCCAAGAGGACTTGAAAGCGGGGCAGAATTGCAGGAAACCGATTTCAGGAGGTAGACTGGAATTGCATTGAAAGCATAGGAAAAGAGGCAGAACGTCCACAATGATGCACTTGGCCAAAAAGGGCGTATGCGTTTTTTCCTGAATATATTCAGGAAAAAACGCATACGCCCTTTTTGTCCAACCAAGCAAGCTTGCAAAGGAAATCTGCACTACAATGAAGTCTCACTTCCCCCCGGTCAAAAGGGCCATCTGAAAAAAGTGTAAAATCCCGAAAGGCAGGACAGGCCATGGAGAACTGGGAGCCTTGTTATGCTGATGGGCGTGATGTAAATTGCCAACAACCACTAGGGAGAAGTGTATGGTGTTTCCTGAAACATCTAAAAAACAAAGCATCAGAGCCTAGGGCACTTCCACTTATGGTCCTATAGCTTCGGGAAATTAAAATCAAAAAGACACAGCCACCCCAAAGTTTGGGATGCCTCCGTTTACAAGAACCTCGTTTACCGTACAAGTTCAATATCACAGAAAGTAAAAAATGGATAAAGAACTTGTGGTACTTACGTACAATGCAGTATCACTCAGCAATGAAATCTATGTCATCAGGCCCGTAGCAGCATAATGAGTGGATGCAGGTACGATGATTCTAACTGAAATAAGTCACACAGAAAAAGAAACATCATAAGATATCACTAATACACGGAATGTAAACTTGGCTACACAGGAACTGCATTCCAAAACAGAACAGGGTCTCAAATTTAGAAAACCAACTTATGCTTGCTTAAGGGGAAAGGTGAGTTGGGGTGCTGCATAAAACCAGAGATTGAAATGAGCACAGATAAAGTTCCTTAAGCCAAATATGGAATAGACAAGAGCTACTCCTTGCTCAACGAAATGGACTCAAAACCCCATATTAAACGCCTAAGAATGTACCTGACTAGTAAGTATCATAAACCTATGGATTGCTAGGTCTCCAAAAGAGAATCAAGCGTGTGTACAGGGGCATAAACGCAGCAGTGATAGGATTGGAGAGGTTCGGTGAGCAAATGAAGACCCTTTGAAGTCATATTGCATGGTACCCATTACACGGGTCTCAACTCTCCAGGTTTAAGGTATTCTTCCTTCAGCTAAAACATGCATGTGGAACCCAGAGTATGATCAACCATGTGAACGGGAGACGTGTTCAAATATGTCTCAGTTTTCCTCCCCTGGTACTCGGGTGCAACATTCCAGACGCTTTACTAACACTCTCCCCACTTGGAGAGTCAGTCCCTTTAACCTCCTGTTTGGCCCAGTTTGCAATTTCTGCGGAAGATGAACAGGAATAGCGAGAACCAATGAGAGGCTACCTGGAGGTGTCTGGATGGGCAAATTTAACTCAGAAAAAAACGCATACGCCCTTTTTGGCCAACCAAGCAAGCTTGCAAATGAAATCTGCACTACAATGAAGTCTCACTTCCCCCCGGTCAAAAGGGCCATCTGAAAAAAGTGTAAAATCCAGAAAGGCAGGACAGGCCATGGAGAACTGGGAGCCTTGTTATGCTGATGGGCGGGATGTAAATTGCCAACAACCACTCGGGAGAAGTGTATGGTGTTTCCTGAAACATCTAAAAAACAAAGCAACAGAACCTAGGGCACTTCCACTTATGGTCCTATAGCTTAGGGAAATTAAAATCAAAAAGACTCAGCCACCCCAAAGTTTGGAACGGCTCTGTTTACAAGAACCTCGTTTACAGTACAAGTTCAACATCGTAGAAAGTGAAAAATGGTTAAAGAAGTTGTGGTATTTACTTACAAAGCAATATCACTCAGCAATGAAATCTGTGTCACAAGGCCCTTAGCAGCATAATGAGTGAATTCAGGTATGATGATTCTAACTGAAATAAGTCACACAGAAAAAGAAACATCATAAGATATCAGTAATACACGGAATGTAAACTTGGCTACACAGGAACTGAATTACAGAACAGAACAGGGTCTCAAATTTAGAAAACCAACTTATGCTTTCTTAAGGGTAAAGGTGAGTTGGGGTGCTGCATAAAACCAGAGATTGAAATGAGCACAGATAAAGTTCCTTAAGCCATATATGGAATAGACAAGAGCTACTCCTTGCTCAACGAAATGGACTCAACACCGCATATTAAACGCCTAAGAATGTACCTGACTAGTAAGTATCTTAAAACCTATAGATTGCTATTTCTCCGAAAGAGAATCAAGCATGTGTACAGGGGCATAAACGCAGCAGTGATAGGATTGGAGAGGTTCGGTGAGCAAATGAAGACCCTTTGAAGTCATACTGCATGGTACCCATTCCACGCGTTTCAACTACCCAGGTTTTAGGTATTCTTCCTTCAGCTAAAACATGCATGTGGAACCCAGAGTATGATCAACCATGTGATCGGGAGACGTGTTCAAATATGTCTCAGTTTTCCTCCCCTGGTACTCGGGTGCAACATTCCAGACGCTTTACTAACACTCTCCCCAGTTGGAGAGTCAGTCCCTTTAACCTCCTGTTTGGCCCAGTTTGCAATTTCTGTGGAAGATGAACAGGAATAGAGAGAACCAATGAGAGACTAGCTGGAGGTGTCTGGATGGGCAAATTTAACTCTCATTTCCCACCAGGAAGAGGAATTAACCAAAGGCTCAGTGTGCCGTGCCAGAACCAGATTAGGGCCTGAAGACATCCTGCGGTGTTGCGGCCAGGTCACAAGAAAGCGAGTTGAAGAAAGGAGCTCAGGGGCACTGTAATTCACAAACCTGCAGAGTTATAAATGACAGCTATCGTCCAAAAATAGACTGAAGTAAGGCTGCCAAGAGGACTTGAAAGCGGGGCAGAATTGCAGGAAACCGATTTCAGGAGGTAGACTGGAATTGCATTGAAAGCATAGGAAAAGAGGCAGAACGTCCACAATGATGCACTTGGCCAAAAAGGGCGTATGCGTTTTTTCCTGAATATATTCAGGAAAAAACGCATACGCCCTTTTTGGCCAACCAAGCAAGCTTGCAAAGGAAATCTGCACTACAATGAAGTCTCACTTCCCCCCAGTCAAAAGGGCCATCTGAAAAAAGTGTAAAATCCAGAAAGGCAGGACAGGCCATGGAGAACTGGGAGCCTTGTTATGCTGTTGGTCGGGATGTAAATTGCCAACAGACACTCAGGAGAAGTGTATGGTGTTTCCTGAAACATCTAAAAAACAAAGCAACAGAGCCTAGGGCACTTCCACTTATGGTCCTATAGCTTAGGGAAATTAAAATCAAAAAGACACAGCCACCCCAAAGTTTGGAACGGCTCTGTTTACAAGAACCTCGTTTACAGTACAAGTTCAACATCGCAGAAAGTGAAAAATGGATAAAGAAGTTGTGGTATTTACTTACAAAGCAATATCACTCAGCAATGAAATCTGTGTCACAAGGCCCTTAGCAGCACAATGAGTGGATTCAGGTATGATGATTCTAACTGAAATAAGTCACACAGAAAAAGAAACATCATAAGATATCAGTAATACACGGAATGGAAACTTGGCTACACAGGAACTGCATTCCAAAACAGAACAGGGTCTCAAATTTAGAAAACCAACTTATGCTTGCTTAAGGGGAAAGGTGAGTTGGGGTGCTGCATAAAACCAGAGATTGAAATGAGCACAGATAAAGTTCCTTAAGCCAAATATGGAATACACAAGAGCTACTCCTTGCTCAACGAAATGGACTCAACACCGCATATTAAACGCCTAAGAATGTACCTGACTAGTAAGTATCTTAAAACCTATGGATTGCTATGTCTCCGAAAGAGAATCAAGCATGTGTACAGGGGCATAAACGCAGCAGTGATAGGATTGGAGAGGTTCGGTGAGCAAATGAAGACCCTTTGAAGTCATATTGCATGGTACCCATTCCACGGGTTTCAAATACACAGGTTTAAGGTATTCTTCCTTCAGCTAAAACATGCATGTGGAATCTAGAGTATGATCAACCATGTGATCGGGAGACGTGTTCAAATATGTCTCAGTTTTCCTCCCCTGGTACTCGGGTGCAACATTCCAGACGCTTTACTAACACTCTCCCCACTTGGAAAGTCAGCGCCTTTAACATCCTGTTTGGCCCAGTTTGCAATTTCTGCGGAAGATGAACAGGAATAGCGAGAACCAATGAGAGAGTAGCTGGAGGTGTCTGGACGGGCAAATTAAACTCTCATTTCCCACCAGGAAGAGGAATTAACCAAAGGCTCAGCGTGCCGTGCCGGAACCAGATTAGGGCCTGAAGCCATCCTGCGGTGTTGCGGCCAGGTCACAAGAAAGCGAGTTGAAGAAAGGAGCTCAGGTGCACTGTAATTCACAAACCTGCAGAGTTATAAATGACAGCTATCGTCCAAAAATAGACTGAAGTAAGGCTGCCAAGAGGACTTGAAAGCGGGGCAGAATTGCAGGAAACCGATTTCAGGAGGTAGACTGGAATTGCATTGAAAGCATAGGAAAAGAGGCAGAACGTCCACAATGATGCACTTTGCCAAAAGGGCATATGCGTTTTTTCCTGAATATATTCAGGAAAAAACGCATACGCCCTTTTTGGCCAACCAAGCAAGCTTGCAAAGGAAATCTGCACTACAATGAAGTCTCACTTCTCCCCAGTCAAAAGGGCCATCTGAAAAAAGTGTAAAATCCAGAAAGGCAGGACAGGCCATGGAGAACTGGGAGCCTTGTTATGCTGATGGGCGGGATGTAAATTGCCAACAGACACTCGGGAGAAGTGTATGGTGTTTCCTGAAACATCTAAAAAACAAAGCAACAGAGCCTAGGGCACTTCCACTTATGGTCCTATAGCTTAGGGAAATTAAAATCAAAAAGACACAGCCACCCCAAAGTTTGGAACGGATCTGTTTACAAGAACCTTGTTTACAGTACAAGTTCAACATCGCAGAAAGTGAAAAATGGATAAAGAAGTTGTGGTATTTACTTACAAAGCAATATCACTCAGCAATGAAATCTGTGTCATCAGGCCCTTAGCAGCACAATGAGTGGATTCAGGTATGATGATTCTAACTGAAATAAGTCACACAGAAAAAGAAACATCATAAGATATCAGTAATACACGGAATGTAAACTTGGCTACACAGGAACTGAATTACAGAACAGAACAGGGTGTCAAATTTAGAAAACCAACTTATGCTTGCTTAAGGGGAAAGGTGAGTTGGGGTGCTGCATAAAACCAGAGATTGAAATGAGCACAGATAAAGTTCCTTAAGCCAAATATGGAATAGACAAGAGCTACTCCTTGCTCAACGAAATGGACTCAACACCCCATATTAAACGCCTAAGAATGTACCTAACTAGTAAGTATCTTAAAACCTATGGATTGCTATGTCTCCGAAAGAGAATCAAGCATGTATACAGGGGCATAAACGCAGCAGTGATGGGATTGGAGAGGTTCGGTGAGCAAATGAAGACCCTTTGAAGTCATATTTCATGGTACCCATTCCACGGGTTTCAACTACCCAGGTTTTAGGTATTCTTCCTTCAGCTAAAACATGCATGTGGAACCCAAGTATGATCAACCATGTGAATGGGAGACGTGTTCAAATATATCTCAGTTTTCCTCCCCTGGTACTCGGGTGCAACATTCCAGACGCTTTACTAACACTCTCCCCACTTGGAAAGTCAGCGCCTTTAACCTCCTGTTTGGCCCAGTTTGCAATTTCTGCGGAAGATGAACAGGAATAGCGAGAACCAATGAGAGGCTAGCTGGAAGTGTCTGGACGGGCAAATTTAACTCTCATTTCCCACCAGGAAGAGGAATTAACCAAATGCTCAGTGTGCCGTGCCAGAACCAGATTAGGGCCTAAAGCCATCCTGCAGTGTTGCGGCCAGCTCAAAAGAAAGCGAGTTGAAGAAAGGAGCTCAGGGGCACTGTAATTCACAAACCTGCAGAGTTATAAATGACAGCTATCGTCCAAAAATAGACTGAAGTAAGGCTGCCAAGAGGACTTGAAAGCGGGGCAGAATTGCAGGAAACCGATTTCAGGAGGTAGACTGGAATTGCATTGAAAGCATAGGAAAAGAGGCAGAACGTCCACAATGATGCACTTGGCCAAAAAGGGCGTATGCTTTTTTTCCTGAATATATTCAGGAAAAAACGCATACGCCCTTTTTGGTCAACCAAGCAAGCTTGCAAAAGAAATCTGCACTACAATGAAGTCTCACATCCCCCCGGTCAAAAGGGCCATCTGAAAAAAGTGTAAAATCCAGAAAGGCAGGACAGGCCATGGAGGACTGGGAGCCTTGTTATGCTGATGGGCGGGATGTAAATTGCCAACAACCACTCGGGAGAAGTGTATGGTGTTTCCTGAAACATCTAAAAAACAAAGCAACAGAACCTAGGGCACTTCCACTTATGGTCCTATAGCTTAGGGAAATTAAAATCAAAAAGACACAGCCACCCCAAAGTTTGGAACGGCTCTGTTTACAAGAACCTCGTTTACAGTACAAGTTCAACATCGCAGAAAGTGAAAAATGGATAAAGAACTTGTGATACTTACGTACAGTGCAGCATCACTCAGCAATGAAATCTATGTCATCAGGCCTATAGCAGCATAATGAGTGGATTCAGGTACGATGATTCTAACTGAAATAAGTCACACAGAAAAAGAAACATCATAAGATATCACTAATACACGGAATGTAAACTTGGCTACACAGGAACTGAATTACAGAACAGAACAGGGTCTCAAATTTAGAAAACCAACTTATGCTTGCTTAAGGGGAAAGGTGAGTTGGGGTGCTGCATAAAACCAGAGATTGAAATGAGCACAGATAAAGTTCCTTAAGCCAAATATGGAATAGACGAGAGCTACTCCTTGCTCAACGAAATGGACTCAACACCCCATATTAAACGCCTAAGAATGTACCTGACCAGTAAGTATCTTAAAACCTATGGATTGCTATGCCTCCAAAAGAGAATCAAGCATGTGTACAGGGGCATAAACGCAGCAGTGATAGGATTGGAGAGGTTCGGTGAGCAAATGAAGACCCTTTGAAGTCATATTGCATGGTACCCATTCCACGGGTTTCAACTACCCAGGTTTAAGGTATTCTTCCTTCAGCTGAAACATGCATGTGGAACCCAGAGTATGATCAACCATGTGAACGGGAGACGTGTTCAAATATGTCTCAGTTTTCCTCCCCTGGTACTCGGGTGCAACATTCCAGACGCTTTACTAACACTCTCCCGACTTGGAGAGTCAGTCCCTTTAACCTCCTGTTTGGCCCAGTTTGCAATTTCTGCGGAAGATGAACAGGAATAGCGAGAACCAATGAGAGGCTAGCTGGAGGTGTCTGGACGGGCAAATTTAACTCTCATTTCCCACCAGGAAGAGGAATTAACCAAAGGCTCAGCATGCCGGGCCGGAACCAGATTAGGGCCTGAAGCCATCCTGCGGTGTTGCGGCCAGCTCACAAGAAAGCGAGTTGAAGAAAGGAGCTCAGGGGCACTGCAATTCACAAACCAGCAGAGTTATAAATGACAGCTATCGTCCAAAAATAGACTGAAGTAAGGCTGCCAAGAGGACTTGAAAGCGGGGCAGAATTGCAGGAAACCGATTTCAGGAGGTAGACTGGAATTGCATTGAAAGCATAGGAAAAGAGGCAGAACGTCCACAATGATGCACTTGGCCAAAAAGGGCGTATGCGTTTTTTCCTGAATATATTCAGGAAAAAACGCATACGCCCTTTTTGGCCAACCAAGCAAGCTTGCAAAGGAAATCTGCACTACAATGAAGTCTCACTTCCCCCCGGTCAAAAGGGCCATCTGAAAAAAGTGTAAAATCCAGAAAGGCAAAAGGCCATTGAGAACTGGGAGCCTTGTTATGCTGATGGGCGGGATGTAAATTGCCAACAGACACTTGGGAGAAGTGTATGGTGTTTCCTGAAACATCTAAAAAACAAAGCAACAGAGCCTAGGGCACTTCCACTTATGGTCCTATAGCTTAGGGAAATTAAAATCAAAAAGACACAGCCACCCCAAAGTTTGGAATGGCTCTGTTTACAAGAAACTCGTTTACAGTACAAGTTCAACATCGCAGAAAGTGAAAAATGGATAAAGAAGTTGTGGTATTCACTTACAAAGCAATATCACTCAGCAATGAAATCTATGTCATCAGGCCCTTAGCAGCACAATGAGTGAATTCAGGTATGATGATTCTAACTGAAATAAGTCACACAGAAAAAGAAATATCATAAGATATCAGTAATACACGGAATGGAAACTTGGCTACACAGGAACTGAATTACAGAACAGAACAGGGTCTCAAATTTAGAAAACCAACTTATGCTTGCTTAAGGGTAAAGGTGAGTTGGGGTGCTGCATAAAACCAGAGATTGAAATGAGCACAGATAAAGTTCCTTAAGCCAAATATGGAATAGACAAGAGCTACTCCTTGCTCAACGAAATGGACTCAACACCGCATATTAAACGCCTAAGAATGTACCTGACTAGTAAGTATCTTAAAACCTATGGATTGCTATGTCTCCGAAAGAGAATCAAGCATGTGTACAGGGGCATAAATGCAGCAGTGATAGGATTGGAGAGGTTCGGTGAGCAAATGAAGACCCTTTGAAGTCATATTGCATGGTACCCATTACACGGGTTTCAACTACCCAGGTTTTAGGTATTCTTCCTTCAGCTAAAACATGCATGTGGAACCTAGAGTATGATCAACCATGTGATCGGGAGACGTGTTCAAATATGTCTCAGTTTTCCTCCCCTGGTACTCGGGTGCAACATTCCAGACGCTTTACTAACACTCTCCCCACTTGGAGAGTCAGCGCCTTTAACCTCCTGTTTGGCCCAGTTTGCAATTTCTGCGGAAGATGAACAGGAATAGCGAGAACCAATGAGAGGCTAGCTGGAGGTGTCTGGACGGGCAAATTTAACTCTCATTTCCCACCAGGAAGAGGAAATAACCAAAGGCTCAGCGTTCCGTACCGGAACCAGATTAGGGCCTGAAGCCATCCTGCGGTGTTGCGGCCAGCTCACAAGAAAGCGAGTTGAAGAAAGGAGCTCAGGGGCACTGTAATTCACAAACCTGCAGAGTTATAAATGACAGCTATCGTCCAAAAATGTACTGAAGTAAGGCTACCAAGAGGACTTGAAAGCGGAGCAGAATTGCAGGAAACCGATTTCAGGAGGTAGACTGGAATTGCATTGAAAGCATAGGAAAAGAGGCAAAACGTCCACAATGATGCACTTGGCCAAAAAGGGCGTATGCGTCTTTTCCTGAATATATTCAGGAAAAAACGCATACACCCTTTTTGGCCAACCAAGCAAGCTTGCAAAGGAAATCTGCACTACAATGAAGTCTCACTTCCCCCCGGTCAAAAGGGCCATCTGAAAAAAGTGTAAAATCCAGAAAGGCAGGACAGGCCATGGAGAACTGGGAGCCTTGTTATGCTGATGGGCGGGATGTAAATTGCCAACAACCACTCGGGAGAAGTGTATGGTGTTTCCTGAAACATCTAAAAAACAAAGCAATAGAACCTAGGGCACTTCCACTTATGGTCCTATAGCTTAGGGAAATTAAAATCAAAAAGACACAGCCACCCCAAAGTTTGGAACGGCTCTGTTTACAGGAACCTCGTTTACAGTACAAGTTCAACATCGCAGAAAGTGAAAAATGGATAAAGAAGTTGTGGTATTTACTTACAAAGCAATATCACTCAGCAATGAAATCTATGTCATCATGCCCTTAGCAGCACAATGAGTGGATTCAGGTACGATGATTCTAACTGAAATAAGTCACACAGAAAAAGAAACATCATAAGATATCAGTAATACACGGAATGGAAACTTGGCTACACAGGAACTGAATTACAGAACAGAACAGGGTGTCAAATTTAGAAAACCAACTTATGCTTGCTTAAGGGGAAAGGTGAGTTGGGGTGCTGCATAAAACCAGAGATTGAAATGAGCACAGATAAAGTTCCTTAAGCCAAATATGGAATAGACAAGAGCTACTCCTTGCTCAACGAAATGGACTCAACACCCCATATTAAACGCCTAAGAATATACCTGACTAGTAAGTATCTTAAAACCTATGGATTGCTATGTCTCCAAAAGAGAATCAAGCGTGTATACAAGGGTCATAAACGCAGCAGTGAAAGGATTGGAGAGATTCGGTGAGCAAATGAAGACCCTTTGAAGTCATATTGCATGGTACCCATTCCACGGGTCTCAACTCTCCAGGTTTAAGGTATTCTTTCTTCAGCTAAAACATGCATGTGGAACCCAGAGTATGATCAACCATGTGATCGGGAGACGTGTTCAAATATGTCTCAGTTTTCGTCCCCTGGTACTTCGGTGCAACATTCCAGACGCTTTACTAACACTCTCCCCACTTGGAGAGTCAGTCCCTTTAACCTCCTGTTTGGCCCAGTTTGCAATTTCTGCGGAAGATGTACAGGAATAGGGAGAACCAATGAGAGACAAGCGGGAGGTGTCTGGATTGGCAAATTTAACTCTAATTTCCCACCAGGATGAGGAATTAACCAAAGGCTCAGCGTGCCGTGCCGGAACCAGATTAGGGCCTGAAGCCATCCTGCGGTGTTGCGGCCAGGTCACAAGAAAGCGAGTTGAAGAAAGGAGCTCAGGGGCACTGTAATTCACAAACCTGCAGAGTTATAAATGACAGCTATCGTCCAAAAATATACTGAAGTAAGGCTGCCAAGAGGACTTGAAAGCGGGGCAGAATTGCAGGAAACCGATTTCAGGAGGTAGACTGGAATTGCATTGAAAGCATAGGAAAAGAGGCAGAACGTCCACAATGATGCACTTGGCCAAAAAGGGCGTATGCGTTTTTTCCTGAATATATTCAGGAAAAAACGCATACGCCCTTTTTCGCCAACCAAGCAAGCTTGCAAAGGAAATCTGCACTACAATGAAGTCTCACTTCCCCCCAGTCAAAAGGGCCATCTGAAAAAAGTGTAAAATCCAGAAAGGCAGGACAGGCCATGGAGAACTGGGAGCCTTGTTATGCTGATGGGCGGGATGTAAATTGCCAACAGACACTCGGGAGAAGTGTATGGTGTTTCCTGAAACATCTAAAAAACAAAGCAACAGAGCCTAGGGCACTTCCACTTATGGTCCTATAGCTTAGGGAAATTAAAATCAAAAAGACACAGCTACACCAAAGTTTGGGACGCCTCTGTTTACAAGAACCTCGTTTACAGTACAAGTTCAATATCACAGAAAGTGAAAAATGGATAAAGAACTTGTGGTACTTACGTACAATGCAGTATCACTCAGCAATGAAATCTATGTCATCAGGCCCGTAGCAGCATAATGAGTGGATTCAGGTACGATGATTCTAACTGAAATAAGTTACACAGAAAAAGAAACATCAAAAGATATCACTAATACACGGAATGTAAACTTGGCTATACAGGAACTGAATTCCAAAACAGAACAGGGTCTCAAATTTAGAAAACCAACTTCTGCTTGCTCAAGGGGAAAGGTGAGTTGGGGTGCTGCATAAAACCAGAGATTGAAATGAGCACAGATAAAGTTCCTTAAGCCAAATATGGAATAGACAAGAGCTACTCCTTGCTCAACGAAATGGACTCAACACCGCATATTAAACGCCTAAGAATGTACCTGACTAGTAAGTATCTTAAAACCTAGGGATTGCTATGTCTCCGAAAGACAATCAAGCGTGTGTACTGGGGCATAAATGCAGCAGTGATAGGATTGGAGAGGTTCGGTGAGCAAATGAAGACCCTTTGAAGTCATATTGCATGGTACCCATTCCACGGGTCTCAACTCTCCAGGTTTAAGGTATTCTTCCTTCAACTAAAACATGCATGTGGAACCCAGAGTATGATCAACCGTGTGATCGGGAGACGCGTTCAAATATGTCTCAGTTTTCATACCCTGGTACTCGGGTGCAACATTCCAGACGCTTTACTAACACTCTCCCGACTCGGACAGTCAGTGCCTTTAACCTCCTGTTTGGCCCAGTTTGCAATTTCTGCGGAAGATGAACAGGAATAGGGAGAACCAATGAGAGACTAGCTGGAGGTGTCTGGACGGGCAAATTTAACTCTCATTTCCCACTAGGAAGAGGAATTAACCAAAGGCTCAGCGTGCCGTGGCGGAAACAGATTAGGGCCTGAAGCCATCCTGCGGTGTTGCGGCCAGCTCACAAGAAAGTGAGTTGAAGAAAGGAGTTCAGGGGCTCTGTAATTCACAAACCTGCAGAGTTATAAATGACAGCTATCGTCCAAAAATATACTGAAGTAAGGCTGCCAAGAGGACTTGAAAGCGGGGCAGAATTGCAGGATACCGATTTCAGGAGGTAGACTGGAATTGCATTGAAAGCGTAGGAAAAGAGACAGAACGTCCACAATGATGCACTTTGCCAAAAGGGCATATGCGTTTTTTTCTGAATATATTCAGGAAAAAACGCATACGCCCTTTTTGGCCAACCAAGCAAGCTTGCAAAGGAAATCTGCACTACAATGAAGTCTCACTTCCCCCCGGTCAAAAGGGCCATCAGAATAAAGTGTAAAATCCAGAAAGGCAGGACAGGCCATGGAGAACTGGGAGCCTTGTTATGCTGATGGGCGGGATGTAAATTGCCAACAGACACTCGGGAGAAGTGTATGGTGTTTCCTGAAACATCTAAAAAACAAAGCAACAGAGCCTAGGGCACTTCCACTTATGGTCCTATAGCTTAGGGAAATTAAAATCAAAAAGACACAGCTACACCAAAGTTTGGGACGCCTCTGTTTACAAGAACCTCGTTTACAGTACAAGTTCAATATCACAGAAAGTGAAAAATGGATAAAGAACTTGTGGTACTTACGTACAATGCAGTATCACTCAGCAATGAAATCTATGTCATCAGGCCCGTAGCAGCATAATGAGTGGATTCAGGTACGATGATTCTAACTGAAATAAGTTACACAGAAAAAGAAACATCAAAAGATATCACTAATACACGGAATGTAAACTTGGCTATACAGGAACTGAATTCCAAAACAGAACAGGGTCTCAAATTTAGAAAACCAACTTCTGCTTGCTCAAGGGGAAAGGTGAGTTGGGGTGCTGCATAAAACCAGAGATTGAAATGAGCACAGATAAAGTTCCTTAAGCCAAATATGGAATAGACAAGAGCTACTCCTTGCTCAACGAAATGGACTCAACACCGCATATTAAACGCCTAAGAATGTACCTGACTAGTAAGTATCTTAAAACCTAGGGATTGCTATGTCTCCGAAAGACAATCAAGCGTGTGTACTGGGGCATAAATGCAGCAGTGATAGGATTGGAGAGGTTCGGTGAGCAAATGAAGACCCTTTGAAGTCATATTGCATGGTACCCATTCCACGGGTCTCAACTCTCCAGGTTTAAGGTATTCTTCCTTCAACTAAAACATGCATGTGGAACCCAGAGTATGATCAACCGTGTGATCGGGAGACGCGTTCAAATATGTCTCAGTTTTCATACCCTGGTACTCGGGTGCAACATTCCAGACGCTTTACTAACACTCTCCCGACTCGGACAGTCAGTGCCTTTAACCTCCTGTTTGGCCCAGTTTGCAATTTCTGCGGAAGATGAACAGGAATAGGGAGAACCAATGAGAGACTAGCTGGAGGTGTCTGGACGGGCAAATTTAACTCTCATTTCCCACTAGGAAGAGGAATTAACCAAAGGCTCAGCGTGCCGTGGCGGAAACAGATTAGGGCCTGAAGCCATCCTGCGGTGTTGCGGCCAGCTCACAAGAAAGTGAGTTGAAGAAAGGAGTTCAGGGGCTCTGTAATTCACAAACCTGCAGAGTTATAAATGACAGCTATCGTCCAAAAATATACTGAAGTAAGGCTGCCAAGAGGACTTGAAAGCGGGGCAGAATTGCAGGATACCGATTTCAGGAGGTAGACTGGAATTGCATTGAAAGCGTAGGAAAAGAGACAGAACGTCCACAATGATGCACTTTGCCAAAAGGGCATATGCGTTTTTTTCTGAATATATTCAGGAAAAAACGCATACGCCCTTTTTGGCCAACCAAGCAAGCTTGCAAAGGAAATCTGCACTACAATGAAGTCTCACTTCCCCCCGGTCAAAAGGGCCATCAGAATAAAGTGTAAAATCCAGAAAGGCAGGACAGGCCATGGAGAACTGGGAGCCTTGTTATGCTGATGGGCGGGATGTAAATTGCCAACAGACACTCGGGAGAAGTGTATGGTGTTTCCTGAAACATCTAAAAAACAAAGCAACAGAGCCTAGGGCACTTCCACTTATGGTCCTATAGCTTAGGGAAATTAATATCAAAAAGACACAGCAACCCCAAAATTTGGGACGGCTCTTTTTACAGGAATCTCTTCTACGGCACAAGTTAAATATCCCAGAGAGCAAATAATGGATAAAGAAGTTGCGGTACTTCTGTACAACAGAATACCACTCAGCAATGAAATCTATGTCACCAGGCCCGTACCAGCATAATGAGTGCATTGAGGCACGATGATTCTAAGTGAAATAAGTCACACAGAAAAAGAAACATCATAAGGTATCACTAATACACGGAATGTGAACTTGGCTACACATGAACTGAATTACAAAACAGAACAGGGTCTCAAGTTTAGAAAACCAACTTATGCCTGCTTAAGGGGGAAGGTGAGTTGGGGTGCTGCATAAAAGCAGAGTTTGAAATTAGCACAGATACCTTTCCATAAGCCAAATATGTAATAGACAAGAGCTACCCCTTGCTCAACGAAATGGATTCAACAATGAGGTATCACCTCACACCTGGTAGAATAGGCATCATTGAAAATCTACAAACAAAATATGCTGGAAAGGGTGTGGAGAAAAGGAACCCTCTTCCACTATTGTTGGGAATATAAATTGATACAGTCATTATGGAGAACAATATGGAATTTCTTAAGAAACTAACAATAGAATTACCATATGATACAGCAATCCCAGTACTGGACATATACCCAGACAAAACCATAAATCAAAAAGAGTCATTCACCGCAATGTTCATTGCATCACTATTTACAATATCGAGGTAATGGAAGCAACCTAAATGCCCACAGACAGACGAATGCATAAAGCTGTGGTACATATATAAAATGGAATATTACTAAGCCATGAAAAGGAATGAAATTGGGTCATTTGTAGAGACGTCGATGGATCTAGAGACTGTCATACAGAGTGAAGTAAGTCAGAAAGAGAAAAACAAATCTTGTATATTCATGCATATATGTGGAACCTAGAAAAACTGTACAGATTAACCATTTTGCAAGGCATAAATAGAGCAACAGATGTAGACAACAAACGTATGGACAACAAGGGGGGAAAGCTGTTGGGGGGTGGTGGTGGGAGGAGTTGAGAGACTGGGATTGGCATGTATACATTTATATGTATAAAATAGATAGCCAATAAGAACCTGCTGTATAAAAATATAAAATAAAATTCAAAATTAAAAAGAAATAAAATTTAAAAAATAAAACAGAAAAAACAATTATTCCCTGCACATACATGTATTTATATGAATAAATTATTTCCATGCTTATATCTGTAAATACAAAGAAGAGGAATAAAATCTACCTTGAACCAAAAACGAAAAAGAGAAAAAAACACAGAACCCACCAGTTACACAGAGGAAAACCGTATCAGGGCACTTGCTCCAGTTGTAAACAATTCTGAAGTTGGTCAGTGGTGGGGAATCGTCTCCCATTCAGCCAGCAGCCCCCACGCAACAAGCGTCCTCATTGCAAAGCTGGGGCACCGTGCCGAGGCATCTGTGAGTAAACGTGAGCTGAGCCCCAGGCCAGTTGCTGCTGAACTATTCCCACCCGTCCCAGGTAAAACACCTGAATATATACAAGGACTTGAAAGCCTAGAGGAAGGGCCATAGAGCCACACGAGTGACAGCATGCCGGCCGACTTGGTGCCTGCAGGCCAGCCAGGATGGTCCTGGCCCTGGGTGCTCTTCTGGAAGATTTCCATTTCCCTGCCTGAGATACCCGTCCTGTCCCTGCCCCCACTGCTTTTTTCCTTCCTCACCTCTGCCCAGGGAGAAATTCCAGCAGCAGGTATGGGTGACACATCCTCTTCTTTAGCAGGTGGCAGCCTGGCAACTGCTGCAGAAAGTCCAGCAGAGCCCCACTCACACTGGGCCACCCACAAAGCCGTGGCCTCTCACTCCCTCCCACCAGCCCAGCCCCGAGACTGCTGACAGGGCAGAGAAAATGGCGTCAGGCACGGCTGCAGGGGCTCTTGCTGCCTGGAGTGGTATTTATATTGATCTCAACCCAGGCACACCTGGGGAGGGCTGGCCGGCACGGTAAGGCTGCCCAGGTCAGCCAATCATCACCCCTCAGGGGCTCACAGTTGCAGAAAATGGAACTTGCTGAACCGGCCAGGTCCAAGGAACAGGTGTGGGCTCCTGAGAGTCAGGATAGACAAGGGGCTGCAGCTTTGGCTTGTTTTCTAATCATTTTATCTGGCCCATGAGTGGGAGACAACTTCAAGAAAACCCTCTCCTAATGAGAGGAACCCAGGAGTCAGGCAGAGGATGGGTGGGTGGTGGTTGGAGACAGAGGCCTGGTGCCCCGGGTGCAGTGGAAGTCTCTGGAAGACCAGGTGGAGGGAGGCCTCACGGAGTGATGCCCAGGGTCACAGACCTGTCGCAGCTGCTGTTTGTTAGTTCAAGTCCTGCTCTGAGGTGCTCTGTGTCAGCTCTGAGCGACACGTGAGCTGGGGGTGCTCTGCAATGAGGGCTATGTGCACGGTTCCTGTGTGCCCAGCCCTGCCACGGTACCTGCAAGGGTAGCTCTGTATCCTGGGAGGGGCCTGACCACGAGAGCCCCGTGGGCTGGGGTGGGGGTGGGGTACCTGCCCAGGTGAGCTCCATATTCTGGGATTGGTCTGACCACGAGAGCCCCATGGGCTGCTGGGGACCTGGTAAAGGATGTCAGGACAGTCAGTGAAGCCACCGAGGATATATCTCCAGTTGCTCCTAATTCCTACACCCTGCTGGTCATTCTACCAACCACCAGGACATGGTATTCTGTATTAGTCTTCAATGATGCCTTCTTTTGTATTCCATTAGTCCCAGAGTCACAAGAAATTTTGGCTTGTGAGTGGCAGGACTCCACATACAACTAAAACAATACTTCCGGGCCGTCTGGCCCCAAGGGTGCAAAAATTCCCACACCATCTTTGGGGAAAGCTTAGCTAAAGACCTAAAAGTTCTACCTCTGGAAAAGGAAACCCTCCTTCAATATGCAGACGACATTCTGATCACCAGCCCTACTAAGGAGGCCTCTGAACTACCAAGCCAATAAAGGATAGAAGTTGTCCAAGAAAAAGCTCAAATATCACAGACTGCGGTGACCTGCCTGGGCTTCATTCTCACAGAAGGTCAGAGAAGCCCATCCCAGGAAAGGGAAGAAACCATTTTCAGCCTTACCCCTTTCTAAAACTAGAAGACAGCTTAGGGGTTCCTGGGGAGGCCAGGGTTTGCTGCTTCTGGATCCCTAACTACAGTCTACTAGCTGCGCCTCTATATGAAACACTGAAAGGAAAAGATGATGATCCTTTTGAATAGAATCCAGAAGTGGCCTTTCAAGAATGGAAAGAGCAGTCAATTCAGACCCTTGCCCTGGAACTCCCTAATTTAGCTAAACCCTTTGACCTTTACATTCCCGGTGAAAGGTGAATCGCCATTGGAGAATTAGTGCAAAAACTGGGACCGCTTGAAATGGAACAATGCAAGAATGCCATCCAGGTAGGATAAACTACGGTCACTAAGGGGCTTGGCCCACTGCCACATCTGGCCAAGATACTGGCGGTATCTAAAAACCTGGAAATCAGCAGCCCAAAAGGCCACCTCCCTCCTAAGGGAAAAGGACCCCACGTGGTGATCCTAACCACCAACCATGCCCTGAAGTTGCAGGGTTCGCTCCGTGGGCACACCGACCTCGAGTGAGGAGGCCCTCCAACTCCAACATCCAGAGAGATAACCGGGGGCAACAGGGCACCATGACGACTCGTGTGAACATCACTTGACCTGGAGTTTCTCTCATAAAACAACAAGAGTGTGTCCCAAAAGAGTAGACTACTGCTTGCAGGACTTACTGCACCCAGAGGGGAGCTAATAATCTTGGCGGGGGAACAGTATACCACACTGTCACCATAGAAAAGCCTACAGACACCGTGATGATGGTGGCCAATAAGACCGGCTGGACTCCTGTTTACTTCAAAAGGCTGTTGACTCAGTAGCCATCATAGTCCTTGGTCACCACTGACCCTGGACTGTCTGGGAGTTGAGCGGGCAGGGCTCTGACACCTGGTGCTGTTTGTACGTTAATTCAGGGGCCTAACTGAAGAAAGCGCAGACTACTGGTCAGAGCATCTAGGCTGGCAGAGACGGTCAGCCTAAGGTGGCCGAACAAATGTGGGGCGGGGTGAAACCGGCCCCCACAGCGTCTCTGCACATCTCTTTCCTGGACCCTTAAAGGTCATTAGAATCTATAACACTTCCAATGCTGGTGCTCAGGTGGACGAGCAGGGAGGCAGGGGTCCTGGGGACAATCAACGTCACCGGGAGGCTGCTGGGGAGAAGCTCTGACCCTCGCCCCAGGGTATGAGGGCTCCCAACTCAGCACTCAGCAGTTACAGAAGAAGGGTCTGCACCCTCAGCACTCCAAGAATGAGGAACGGGACAAAAGGCAGAGGAGGGGTTTGTCCCCAGCAAAGCCCATTAAAAATCCCTGGGAGATAAAAATAGAATCTGGGCAATAAAGTCAAGTCTAACCTTTTTTATCCTTTGTGCTTTGTCTAATTTCACGTGCTCCTAGGGTCCCGCATGCAGAGGTTCCACACCCGGCACTTCAGACCAGATTTCCTAGTGCAGAATGGCTGGGTCGACACCTCAGCTCCTGGGGCCCAGTGCAGACTCCACGATATAGAGCCTGAGCTACAGCCAACCCGGCCCTCGAGAGCTCCGCCGCCTCCCTCTCTCCCACTGACTCTGACAGGATCTCTACACAGCAGCCCAGCCCACAGCCCACAGCCCACGGGGTAGTGCATGCTCTCACCTCTCCATTCTCTGATCAAAATATAAAGTTTCCTTTGCTTGTGAACCAAACTCAGTCTCGATCTGTTGGCCCCAATGACACTGGGCAGGGGGACACTTGTTGGGGTCCACTCTGGAGGATCAGTAACAGAAATTGAGACTACTGTAACCTCAATGAACAGATGTGTGAGCCAAACTGTAGTTAACATAGAACAGTGTATAAGGCTCGGGTAAAATAAGATGTTTTTAACACTTCCATTTGATATTTCCATCACTTTTTATAAGCAAGTTCAGTGAAAAGGTTTGTCTTATTTGTCAGGTCAATATTAGAGAAACGAAGTGATTTCTTTCCAAGGATGTACAGCTAATAATCTTGGTTAAACCTTCAATCTTGTTTTAAATGCTTTTCCATTGAAAATGATACCTCTCTTTCAGCTCCCCCATTTCTGAGAAGTATAAAATCTTATAATTTATTATTACCAAAGGGGAAAGGTGGGAGGAGGGATCAATTAACAGTTTGGAATGAACACATACACACTGCTATGTATAAAATAGATCATCAACAAGGAACTACTGTATAGCACAGGGAACTACACTCAACATTTTGCAATAACCTATAAGGGAAAATAATCTGAAAAAGAATAGATATTTTTATTGACATCATCTATCAATGACAGTTAAAGTGTAGCCTAAGGGAAGCTGGTGGTGAGTGCTTCTGGCCCTGAAGACTTCAATCATCTAAAGTTTGGACTCTGCCTGCTTCCCAAGGCCCTTAATGAACATATGTGTAGCCGTAGCTTAAAAACTTCCCCAGTTTGGGTTTCGGGGAGACACTGATTTTGAAAAAGCCCTGGTGTTCTCCTTACATGAATGGGACTCTTCCTACTGCTAAAACATGTCTGTCACACCCAGAGGATGGTATACCGTCTGATCGGGAAGAGTTTGGAAAAGGCATCTCATCTCCTCATCTCCTGGTGCTCGGGTTCACCCCTCCAGCGTCTTTACTAACAGTCTCCCCACTTGGAGATGTCAGCACTGTCAACATCCTGTTGCGTACAGTTTGGAATTTGTCCAGAGGATGAAGCGGAAGGATGAGGAACAATGAGAGACAAGTCCTAGGTGTTCAGACAGGCACATGTCACTCTAATTTCCAATCAGGAAGACGAATTGACCAAAGGCTAGGGTTGCCCATGGAAACAGTATAGAGCTTGAGGAAATCCCGCTGCTTTGTGGCCAGTTCCCATAAACACGAGTTGAACAATGGAACTCAGGGGCAGTAAAATTCACAAAACTGCAGAGTTGAAAATATCCATCACTGAAAAATGTCTTGAGGAAAGTCAGAGAAAAGGACTTGTAAGCAAGGGAGAATGGCAGGAAAGGGATTTGAGGAGGTAGAAAGGACTCGCCATTAAGCACAAGAAAAGGAGCTGAACATTGCCAACATTGCCAACATTGCAGTTGGCCAAAAAGGGTGTATGCGTTCTTTTCTGTATATATTCAAGAAAAGGGCATACACTTTTTTAGCCAACCAAACAGGTGGGCACTGGAAGTCAATACTACAAAAGAGATCACTTCGCATCAGTCAGAAGAGCCATCCTCATAAAGCGTAAACAACAGAAATGCAGGACAGGGCAACGAGAAGAGGGAGCCCTGTGAGACTTATAGTGGAAATGTATATTGCCAACGGCCATTCTGGAGAAGTGTATTGTGTTTACTAAAGCATCTAAAAAATGAGCTACAGAGCATAGGGCACTTGCACTCATGGGCGTATATCTTGGGAAAAACAAAAATCGAGAGGACACAGGCACCCCAATGTTTACCCCCTCTCTGTTTAAAAGATCCTCGACTAGGATATAACTTAAATGTCTCTGGAGGGAAAAAATGGATAGAGATGTGGTACTTAGGTAGAGTGGAATATTATTCAGCCTGGAAATCAATGAAATATGGCCAGTTGTAACAACTCCGGAGGAGTTACGTATGATCATTCTAAGTGACAGAATTCAAAAAGAAAAAGACACATATCATAAGATATCACTTAAAGGTGGAATCCAAAATGGCTACACATGAAATAAATTACAAAACAAAAACATAGTCAAATATGTAGAAAACACGCATAAGGCTGCTAAACGGGAAAGGTGGGGAGGGGTGAGGCATCATCCAGGAGGTTGAAATTAGCAAAGATACCATTCCAAATACCAAACTGATAATCAACAAGGCCTACACGGTAGCTAAAAGAACTGCACTCAGCACACTCAAGTCACCGGAAAAGAATATATACGACTGGTAAGAATCTGAAAAAGAATTTATTGATGTCTGTCTGTACGTGAATCAAGTGGATGTACAGCAGCAAGAAACAGAGCTTTGAAAATCAGCTGTAACCAATATAGTAATAAATTGAAAAAAATAAACGACAGAGAGACAGAGAAAACCTCTTACAACTTTTCCTCAGGGACGGTGATGCAACATGGATTGAACACATCTAGACCCACAGCAGGATGAGACATAAGGCTGGAAACTGTTTGCGCTAAGAGAAATGTGAGGTTGGGTGAGGAAATGCACACCCTTTAAAGTAATACTACCTGGTACCCATTCAATGGGTCCCAAATCTGCAGGTTCAAGGGATCTTCCTACAGCTAAAACATGCATGGAAAACCCAGAGGACTGTACACCATGTGATCGGGAGATGTGTCTAAAATGCACCTCATTTATCCTCTCCTGGTGCTCCTGTTCACCATTCCAGCCACGCTACTTAGAATCTCCCCACTTGGAGAATCAGCACATTTAAACTTCTGTTTCACACATTTTGCAAATTGTGAGGAGGATGAACGGGAAGAGGGGGAACCAATGAGAGAAGAGTTGTAGGGGTTTGGACGGGCACATATCACTCTAATTTCCCATTAAGAGTAAGAATTAAAGGAAGGCTCAGCCTGCCTCGCCGGAGCCAAAATAGGGCCTGAAGCAATCCTGCGGGTTTGAGGCCAGCTCACAAAAGAGCAACTTAAAAAATGGAGCTCAGGGTCACTGCAATTCACAAACCTGCAGAGTTATAAATGAAAACTAACGTCCAAAAATATGTTGAGGTAAGGCAAAGAAGAGGATCTGAATGCAAGACAGAATTGCAAGAAACAGATTTCAAGAGATAGATTGGACTCGTCTTTAACGCACATGAAAAGCGGCAGAATTTCGACAATGATGCAGTTGGCCCAAAAGGGCGTATGCGTTTTTTCCTGATTATATCCAGGAAAAAACGCATACGCACTTTATGGGCAACGAAGCAAGCAAGCAATGCAAATGTGCACAACAAAGAAGTCTCACTTCCCACCGGTCAAAAGGGCCATCCTAAAAAATTGTAAAAACCAGAAATGCAGGACAGGCCATGGAGAACAGGGAGCCTTTATACGCTGATGGGCAGTGTGTGAACTGCCGAGAGCCACTCTGGAGAAGTGTATGGTGGTTCCTAAATCATCTAAAAAACAGAGCTACAGAGCATAGGACACTTCCAATCATGGGAGTATATCTAGGGAAGTCTAAAAATCAACAAGACACAAGCACACCACAGTTTAGGGCTACTCTGTTTACAAGAACCTCAACTTCAGTACACCTTAAATATCCCAGGAAAGAGAACAATGGATAAAGAAGATGTGGTACTTATGTACAATGGAATATCTCTTCACCATGAAATCAATGTAATAAGGCTAGTAGAAGGATAAAGAGTGGATTTAGGTCCGATAATACTACTTGAAATAAGTCAAACAGAAAAAGAAACATATCATAAGATATCACTTATAGAGGGAGGGTAAATATGGCTGCACAAGAAATGAATTACAGAACAGAACAGTGTCTCACATTTAGAAAACACACTTATGTCAGCTTAAGGGGAAAGGAGAGGTGGGGTGATGCATAAAACCAGAGTTTGAAATTAGCACAGATACCGTTCAATAAACCAAATAGGTATTAGACAAGATCTACACCTTGCTCAATGAACAGGCCTCAACACACCCTATACACCACAGAGAAATATATCTGAGGAATAAGAATCTTAAAACCCATGTATTGATATATCTCCATAAGGGAATCAAGTGTGTGCAGAGCGGCACAAACACAGCAGTGAAAAGGAGCTAAACCCCATTATAGAAATAAATTTTAAAAACAAAACGCTGAAACAATGAAAGAGAGAAAAATTCTTACAAAATTCGCTCAGGGGCTGTGATGCAACCTGGATTGACCACATATAAACCCACAGCTGGATAAGACATAAGGCTGGACACTTGGGGCTGACAGGATTGGTGAGCTTTGGTGAGCAACTGCCGAAAGTTTAATGCAATACTTCATGCTACTCAGTCCAAGGGTCCCAACACTCCAGGTTGAAGGGAATCTTCCTACAGCTAAACCATGCTTGGGAAACCCAGCGACTGGTATACCATATGATCGGGAAAGGTTTCTAAAACGCACCTCATTTTTCCTCTCCTGGGGCTCCGGATCGACATTCCAGCCGCTTTACTAACAACATCCCCACATGGAGTCAATGCCTTTAAGTTCTGGTATCGCACAGTCTGCAGTTAGTGCAGAGGATGAATGGGAATAGGGGGAACCAGTGAGAAACTAGCTGTAGCGGTTTCAATGGGCACATGTCACTCTAATATCACATCAGTAAGAAGAATTAACCAAAGGCACAGCAAGGTGCCCCAGAAGAAAAATAGGGCTTCAAGGAATCCTGTGGTTATGGGGCAAGACCACAAAAATAAGAGCTAAAAAATGGAGCTAAGGGCCACTGCAATTCAAAAACCTGCAGAGTTATAAAGGCCAACTATTTTTAAAAAATATATTGAGGTAAGGCTATGAAGAGGCATTGAAAGCAAGGCAGAATTGCAGGAAACCGATTTCAGGAGGTAGACTGGAATTGCATTGAAAGCATATGAAGAGAGTCAGAAACTCGACAATGATGCACTTGGCCAAAAAGGGCGTATGCGTTTTATCCTGAATATATTCAGGAAAAAACGCATACGCCCTTTTTGGCCAACCAAGCAAGCTTGCAAAGGAAATCTGCACTACAATGAAGTCTCACTTCCCCCCGTTCAAAAGGGCCATCTGAAAAAAGTGTAAAATCCAGAAAGGCAACAGGCCATTGAGAACTGGGAGCCTTGTTATGCTGATGGGCGGGATGTAAATTGCCAACAGACACTTGGGAGAAGTGTATGGTGTTTCCTGAAACATCTAAAAAACAAAGCAACAGAGCCTAGGGCACTTCCACTTATGGTCCTATAGCTTAGGGAAATTAAAATCAAAAAGACACAGCCACCCAAAGTTTGGAACGGCTCTGTTTACAAGAACCTCGTTTACAGTACAAGTTCAACATCGCAGAAAGTGAAAAATGGATAAAGAACTTGTGGTACGTACGTACAATGCAGTATCACTCAGCAATGAAATCTATGTCATCAGGCCCGTAGCAGCATAATGAGTGGATTCAGGTACGATGATTCTAACTGAAATAAGTCACACAGAAAAAGAAACATCATAAGATATCAGTAATACACGGAATGGAAACTTGGCTACACAGGAACTGAATTACAGAACAGAACAGGGTCTCAAATTTAGAAAAACAACTTATGCTTGCTTAAGGGTAAAGGTGAGTTGGGGTGCTGCATAAAACCAGAGATTGAAATGAGCACAGATAAAGTTCCTTAAGCCAAATATGGAATAGACAAGAGCTACTCCTTGCTCAATGAAATGGACTCAAGACCGCATATTAAACGCCTAAGAATGTACCTGACTAGTAAGTATTTTAAAACCTATGGATTGCTATGTCTCCGAAAGAGAATCAAGCATGTGTACAGGGGCATAAACGCAGCAGTGATAGGATTGGAGAGCTTCGGTGAGCAAATGAAGACCCTTTGAAGTCATATTGCATGGTACCCATTCCACGGGTTTCAACTACCCAGGTTTTAGGTATTCTTCCTTCAGCTAAAACATGCATGTGGAACCCAAGTATGATCAACCATGTGATCGGGAGACGTGTTCAAATATGTCTCAGTTTTCCTCCCCTGGTACTCGGGTGCAACATTCCAGACGCTTTACTAACACTCTCCCCACTTGGAGAGTCATCGCCTTTAACCTCCTGTTTGGCCCAGTTTGCAATTTCTGCGCAAGATGAACAGGAATAGGGAGAACCAATGAGAGACTAGCTGGAGGTGTCTGGACGGGCAAATTTAACTCTCATTTCCCACCAGGAAGAGGAAATAACCAAAGGCTCAGCGTGCCGTGCCAGAAGCAGATTAGGGCCTGAAGCCATCCTGCGGTGTTGCGGCCAGGTCACAAGAAAGCGAGTTGAAGAAAGGAGCTCAGGGGCACTGTAATTCACAAACCTGCAGAGTTATAAATGACAGCTATCGTCCAAAAATATACTGAGGTAAGGCTGCCAAGAGGACTTGAAAGCGGGGCAGAATTGCAGGAAACCGATTTCAGGAGTTAGACTGGAATTGCATTGAAAGCATAGGAAAAGAGGCAGAACGTCCACAATGATGCACTTGGCCAAAAAGGGCGTATGCGTTTTTTCCTGAATATATTCAGGAAAAAACGCATATGCCCGTTTTGGCTAACCAAGCAAGCTTGCAAAGAAATCTGCACTACAATGAAGTCTCACTTCCCCCCGGTCAAAAGGGCCATCTGAAAAAAGTGTAAAATCCAGAAAGGCAGGACAGGCCATGGAGAACTGGGAGCCTTGTTATGCTGATGGGCGGGATGTAAATTGCCAACAGACACTTGGGAGAAGTGTATGGTGTTTCCTGAAACATCTAAAAAACAAAGCAACAGAACCTAGGGCACTTCCACTTATGGTCCTATAGCTTGGGAAATTAAAATCAAAAAGACACAGCCACCCCAAAGTTTGGGATGCCTCTGTTTACAAGAACCTCGTTTACCGTACAAGTTCAATATCGCAGAAAGTGAAAAATGGATAAAGAACTTGTGGTACTTACGTACAATGCAGTATCACTCAGCAATGAAATCTATGTCATCAGGCCCGTAGCAGCATAATGAGTGGATTCAGGTACGATGATTCTAACTGAAATAAATCACACAGAAAAAGAAACATCATAAGATATCACTAATACACAGAATGTAAACTTGGCTACACAGGAACTGAATTCCAAAACAGAACAGGGTCTCAAATTTAGAAAAGCAACTTATGCTTGCTTAAGGGGAAAGGTGAGTTGGGGTGCTGCATAAAACCATAGATTGAAATGAGCACAGATAAAATTCCTTAAGCCAAATATGGTATAGACAAGAGCTACTCCTTGCTCAACGAAATGGACTCAACACCCCATATTAAACGCCTAAGAATGTACCTGACTAGTAAGTATCTTAAATCCTATGGATTGCTATGTCTCCAAAAGAGAATCAAGCGTGTGTACAGGGGCATAAACGCAGCAGTGATAGGATTGGAGAGGTTCGGTGAGCAAATGAAGACCCTTTGAAGTCATATTGCATGGTACCCATTCCACGGGTCTCAACTCTGCAGGTTTAAAGTATTCTTCCTTCAGCTACAACATGCAGGTGGAACCCAGAGTATGATCAACCGTGTGAACGGGAGACGTGTTCAAATATGTCTCAGTTTTTCTCCCCTGGTACTCGGGTGCAACATTCCAGACGCTTTACTAACACTCTCCCCACTTGGAGAGTCAGCGCCTTTAACCTCCTGTTTGGCCCAGTTTGCAATTTCTGCAGAAGATGAACAGGAATAGCGAGAACCAATGAGAGACTAGCTGGAGGTGTCTGGACGGGCAAATTTAACTCTCATTTCCCACCAGGATGAGGAAATAACCAAAGGCTCAGCGTGCCGTGCCGGAACCAGATTAGGGCCTGAAGACATCCTGCGGTGTTGCGGCCAGGTCACAAGAAAGCGAGTTGAAGAAAGGAGCTCAGGGGCACTGTAATTCACAAACCTGCAGAGTTATAAATGACAGCTATCGTCCAAAAATATACTGAAGTAAGGCTGCCAAGAGGACTTGAAAGCGGGGCAGAATTGCAGGAAACCGATTTCAGAAGGTAGACTGGAATTGCATTGAAAGCATAGGAAAAGAGGCAGAACGTCCACAATGATGCACTTGGCCAAAAAGGGCGTATGCGTTTTATCCTGAATATATTCAGGAAAAAACGCATATACACTTTTTGGCCAACCAAGCAAGCTTGCAAAGGAAATCTGCACTACAATGAAGTCTCACTTCCCCCCGGTCAAAAGGGCCATCTGAAAAAAGTGTAAAATCCAGAAAGGCAGGACAGGCCATGGAGAACTGGGAGCCTTGTTATGCTGAAGGGCGGGATGTAAATTGCCAACAGACACTCGGGAGAAGTGTATGGTGTTTCCTGAAACATCTAAAAAACAAAGCAACAGAACCTAGGGCACTTCCACTTATGGTCCTATAGCTTAGGGAAATTAAAATCAAAAAGACACAGCCACCCCAAAGTTTGGAACGGCTCTGTTTACAAGAACCTCGTTTACAGTACAAGTTCAACATCGCAGAAAGTGAAAAATGGATAAAGAAGTTGTGGTATTTACTAACAAAGCAATATCACTCAGCAATGAAATCTGTGTCATCAGGCCCTTAGCAGCACAATGAGTGGATTCAGGTATGATGATTCTAACTGAAATAAGTCACACAGAGAAAGAAACATCATAAGATATCAGTAATACACGGAATGTAAACTTGGCTACACAGGAACTGAATTACAGAACAGAACAGGGTCTCAAATTTAGAAAACCAACTTATGCTTGCTTAAGGGGAAAGGTGAGTTGGGGTGCTGCATAAAACCAGAGATTGAAATGAGCACAGATAAAGTTCCTTAAGCCAAATATGGAATAGACAAGAGCTACTCCTTGCTCAATGAAATGGACTCAAGACCGCATATTAAACGCCTAAGAATGTACCTGACTAGTAAGTATCTTAAAACCTATGGATTGCTATGTCTCCGAAAGAGAATCAAGCATGTGTACAGGGGCATAAACGCAGCAGTGATAGGATTGGAGAGGTTTGGTGAGCAAATGAAGACCCTTTGAAGTCATATTGCATGGTACCCATTCCACGGGTTTCAACTACCCAGGTTTTAGGTATTCTTCCTTCAGCTAAAACATGCATGTGGAACCCAGAGTATGATCAACCATGTGATCGGGAGACGTGTTCAAATATGTCTCAGTTTTCCTCCCCTGGTACTCGGGTGCAACATTCCAGACGCTTTACTAACACTCTCCCCACTTGGAGAGTCAGCGCCTTTAACCTCCTGTTTGGCCCAGTTTGCAATTTCTGCGCAAGATGAACAGGAATAGGGAGAACCAATGAGAGACTAGCTGGAGGTGTCTGGACGGGCAAATTTAACTCTCATTTCCCACCAGGAAGAGGAAATAACCAAAGGCTCAGCGTGCCGTGCCAGAAGCAGATTAGGGCCTGAAGCCATCCTGCGGTGTTGCGGCCAGGTCACAAGAAAGCGAGTTGAAGAAAGGAGCTCAGGGGCACTGTAATTCACAAACCTGCAGAGTTATAAATGACAGCTATCGTCCAAAAATATACTGAGGTAAGGCTGCCAAGAGGACTTGAAAGCGGGGCAGAATTGCAGGAAACCGATTTCAGGAGTTAGACTGGAATTGCATTGAAAGCATAGGAAAAGAGGCAGAACGTCCACAATGATGCACTTGGCCAAAAAGGGCGTATGCGTTTTTTCCTGAATATATTCAGGAAAAAACGCATATGCCCGTTTTGGCTAACCAAGCAAGCTTGCAAAGAAATCTGCACTACAATGAAGTCTCACTTCCCCCCGGTCAAAAGGGCCATCTGAAAAAAGTGTAAAATCCAGAAAGGCAGGACAGGCCATGGAGAACTGGGAGCCTTGTTATGCTGATGGGCGGGATGTAAATTGCCAACAGACACTCAGGAGAAGTGTATGGTGTTTCCTGAAACATCTAAAAAACAAAGCAACAGAACCTAGGGCACTTCCACTTATGGTCCTATAGCTTAGGGAAATTAAAATAAAAAAGACACAGCCACCCCAAAGTTTGGGACGCCTCTGTTTACAAGAACCTCGTTTACCGTACAAGTTCAATATCGCAGAAAGTGAAAAATGGATAAAGAACTTGTGGTACTTACGTACAATGCAGTATCACTCAGCAATGAAATCTATGTCATCAGGCCCGTAGCAGCATAATGAGTGGATTCAGGTACGATGATTCTAACTGAAATAAATCACACAGAAAAAGAAACATCATAAGATATCACTAATACACAGAATGTAAACTTGGCTACACAGGAACTGAATTCCAAAACAGAACAGGGTCTCAAATTTAGAAAAGCAACTTATGCTTGCTTAAGGGGAAAGGTGAGTTGGGGTGCTGCATAAAACCATAGATTGAAATGAGCACAGATAAAGTTCCTTAAGCCAAATATGGTATAGACAAGAGCTACTCCTTGCTCAACGAAATGGACTCAACACCCCATATTAAACGACTAAGAATGTACCTGACTAGTAAGTATCTTAAATCCTATGGATTGCTATGTCTCCAAAAGAGAATCAAGCGTGTGTACAGGGGCATAAACGCAGCAGTGATAGGATTGGAGAGGTTCGGTGAGCAAATGAAGACCCTTTGAAGTCATATTGCATGGTACCCATTCCACGGGTCTCAACTCTGCAGGTTTAAAGTATTCTTCCTTCAGCTAAAACATGCAGGTGGAACCCAGAGTATGATCAACCGTGTGAACGGGAGACGTGTTCAAATATGTCTCAGTTTTTCTCCCCTGGTACTCGGGTGCAACATTCCAGACGCTTTACTAACACTCTCCCCACTTGGAGAGTCAGCGCCTTTAACCTCCTGTTTGGCCCAGTTTGCAATTTCTGCAGAAGATGAACAGGAATAGCGAGAACCAATGAGAGACTAGCTGGAGGTGTCTGGACGGGCAAATTTAACTCTCATTTCCCACCAGGATGAGGAAATAACCAAAGGCTCAGCGTGCCGTGCCGGAACCAGATTAGGGCCTGAAGCCATCCTGCGGTGTTGCGGCCAGGTCAAAAGAAAGCGAGTTGAAGAAAGGAGCTCAGGGGCACTGTAATTCACAAACCTGCAGAGTTATAAATGACAGCTATCGTCCAAAAATATACTGAAGTAAGGCTGCCAAGAGGACTTGAAAGCGGGGCAGAATTGCAGGAAACCGATTTCAGGAGGTAGACTGGAATTGCATTGAAAGCATAGGAAAAGAGGCAGAACGTCCACAATGATGCACTTGGCCAAAAAGGGCGTATGCGTTTTATCCTGAATATATTCAGGAAAAAACGCATATGCCCTTTTTGGCCAACCAAGCAAGCTTGCAAAGGAAATCTGCACTACAATGAAGTCTCACTTCCCCCTGGTCAAAAGGGCCATCTGAAAAAAGTGTAAAATCCAGAAAGGCAGGACAGGCCATGGAGAACTGGGAGCCTTGTTATGCTGATGGGCGGGATGTAAATTGCCAACAGACACTCGGGAGAAGTGTATGGTGTTTCCTGAAATATCGAAAAAACAAAGCAACAGAGCCTAGGGCACTTCCACTTATGGTCCTATAGCTTAGGGAAATTAAAATAAAAAAGACACAGCCACCCCAAAGTTTGGGACGCCTCTGTTTACAAGAACCTCATTTACCGTACAAGTTCAATATCACAGAAAGTGAAAAATGGATAAAGAACTTGTGGTACTTACGTACAATGCAGTATCACTCAGCAATGAAATCTATGTCATCAGGCCCGTAGCAGCATAATGAGTGGATTCAGGTACGATGATTCTAACTGAAATAAGTCACACAGAAAAAGAAACATCATAAGATATCACTAATACACAGAATGTAAACTTGGCTACACAGGAACTGAATTCCAAAACAGAAAAGGGTCTCAAATTTAGAAAACCAACTTATGCTTGCTTAAGGGGAAAGGTGAGTTGGGGTGCTGCATAAAATCAGAGATTAAAATGAGCACAGATAAAGTTCCTTAAGCCAAATATGGAATAGACAAGAGCTACTCCTTGCTCAACGAAATGGACTCAACACCGCATGTTAAATGCCTAAGAATGTACCAGACTAGTAAGTATCTTAAAACCGATGGATTGCTATGTCTCTGAAAGAGAATCAAGCATGTGTACAGGGGCATAAACGCAGCAGTGATAGGATTGGAGAGGTTCGGTGAGCAAATGAAGACCCTTTGAAGTCATATTGCATGGTACCCATTCCACGGGTTTCAACTACCCAGGTTTAAGGTATTCTTCCTTCAGCTAAAACATGCATGTAGAACCTAGAGTATGATCAACCATGTGATCAGGAGACGTGTTCAAATATGTCTCAGTTTTCCTCCCCTGGTACTCGGGTGCAACATTCCAGATGCTTTACTAACACTCTCCCCACTTGGAGAGTCAGCGCCTTTAACCTCCTGTTTGGCCCAGTTTGCAATTTCTGCGCAAGATGAACAGGAATAGGGAGAACCAATGAGAGACTAGCTGGAGGTGTCTGGACGGGCAAATTTAACTCTCATTTCCCACCAGGAAGAGAAAATAACCAAAGGCTCAGCATGCCGTGCCAGAACCAGATTAGGGCCTGAAGACATCCTGCGGTGTTGCGGCCAGGTCACAAGAAAGCGAGTTGAAGAAAGGAGCTCAGGGGCACTGTAATTCACAAACCTGCAGAGTTATAAATGACAGCTATCGTCCAAAAATATACTGAAGTAAGGCTGCCAAGAGGACTTGAAAGCGGGGCAGAATTGCAGGAAACCGATTTCAGGAGGTAGACTGGAATTGCATTGAAAGCATAGGAAAAGAGGCAGAACGTCCACAATGATGCACTTGGCCAAAAAGGGCGTATGAGTTTTTTTCCTGAATATATTCAGGAAAAAATGCATACGCCCTTTTTGGCCAACCAAGCAAACTGGCAAAGGAAATCTGCACTACAATGAAGTCTCACTTCCCCCCGGTCAAAAGGGCCATCTGAAAAAAGTGTAAAATCCAGAAAGGCAGGACAGGCCATGGAGAACTGGGAGCCTTGTTATGCTGATGGGCGGGATGTAAATTGCCAACAACCACTCGGGAGAAGTGTATGGTGTTTCCTGAAACATCTAAAAAACAAAGCAACAGAACATAGGGCACTTCCACTTATGGTCCTATAGCTTAGGGAAATTAAAATCAAAAAGACACAGCCACCCCAAAGTTTGGAACGGCTCTGTTTACAAGAACCTCGTTTACAGTACAAGTTCAACATCGCAGAAAGTGAAAAATGGATAAAGAAGTTGTGGTATTTACGTACAAAGCAATATCACTCAGCAATGAAATCTGTGTCATCAGGCCCTTAGCAGCACAATGAGTGGATTCAGGTATGATGATTCTAACTGAAATAAGTCACACAGAGAAAGAAACATCATAAGATATCAGTAATACACGGAATGTAAACTTGGCTACACAGGAACTGAATTACAGAACAGAACAGGGTCTCAAATTTAGAAAACCAACTTATGCTTGCTTAAGGGGAAAGGTGAGTTGGGGTGCTGCATAAAACCAGAGATTGAAATGAGCACAGATAAAGTTCCTTAAGCCAAATATGGAATAGACAAGAGCTACTCCTTGCTCAACGAAATGGACTCAACACCGCATATTAAACGCCTAAGAATGTACCTGACTAGTAAGTATCTTAAAACCTATGGATTGCTATGTCTCCGAAAGAGAATCAAGCATGTGTACAGGGGCATAAACGCAGCAGTGATAGGATTGGAGAGGTTCGGTGAGCAAATGAAGACCCTTTGAAGTCATATTGCATGGTACCCATTCCACGGGTTTCAAATACCCAGGTTTAAGGTATTCTTCCTTCAGCTAAAACATGCATGTGGAACCCAAGTATGATCAACCATGTGATCGGGAGACGTGTTCAAATATGTCTCAGTTTTCCTCCCCTGGTACTCGGGTGCAACATTCCAGACGCTTTACTAACACTCTCCCCACTTGGAGAGTCAGCGCCTTTAACCTCCTGTTTGGCCCAGTTTGCAATTTCTGCGGAAGATGAACAGGAATAGCGAGAACCAATGAGAGACTAGCTGGAGGTGTCTGGACGGGCAAATTTAACTCTCATTTCCCACCAGGAAGAGGAAATAACCAAAGGCTCAGCGTGCCGTGCCGGAACCAGATTAGGGCCTGAAGCCATCCTGCGGTGTTGCGGCCAGGTCACAAGAAAGCGAGTTGAAGAAACGAGCTCAGGGGCACTGTAATTCACAAACCTGCAGAGTTATAAATGACAGCTATCGTCCAAAAATAGACTGAAGTAAGGCTGCGAAGAGGACTTGAAAGCGGGGCAGAATTGCAGGAAACCGATTTCAGGAGGTAGACTGGAATTGCATTGAAAGCATAGGAAAAGAGGCAGAACGTCCACAATGATGCACTTGGCCAAAAAGGGCGTATGCGTTTTTTCCTGAATATATTCAGGAAAAAACGCATACGCCCTTTTTGGCCAACCAAGCAAGCTTGCAAAGGAAATCTGCACTACAATGAAGTCTCACTTCCCCCAGGTCAAAAGGGCCATCTGAAAAAAGTGTAAAATCCAGAAAGGCAGGACAGGCCATGGAGAACTGGGAGCCTTGTTATGCTGATGGGCGGGATGTAAATTGCCAACAACCACTCGGGAGAAGTGTATGGTGTTTCCTGAAACATCTAAAAAACAAAGCAACAGAGCCTAGGGCACTTCCACTTATGGTCCTATAGCTTAGGGAAATTAAAATCAAAAAGACACAGCCACCCCAAAGTTTGGAATGGCTCTGTTTACAAGAACCTCGTTTACAGTACAAGTTCAACATCGCAGAAAGTGAAAAATGGATAAAGAACTTGTGGTACGTACGTACAATGCGGTATCACTCAGCAATGAAATCTATGTCATCAGGCCCGTAGCAGCATAATGAGTGGATTAAGGTACGATGATTCTAACTGAAATAAGTCACACAGAAAAAGAAACATCATAAGATATCACTAATACACGGAATGTAAACTTGGCTATACAGGAACTGCATTCCAAAACAGAACAGGGTCTCAAATTTAGAAAAGCAACTTATGCTTGCTTAAGGGGAAAGGTGAGTTGGGGTGCTGCATAAAACCAGAGATTGAAATGAGCACAGATAAAGTTCCTTAAGCCAAATATGGAATAGACAAGAGCTACTCCTTGCTCAACGAAATGGACACAACACCGCATATTAAACGCCTAAGAATGTACCTGTCTAGTAAATATCTTAAAACCTATGGATTGCTATGTCTCCGAAAGAGAATCAAGCATGTGTACAGGGACATAAACGCAGCAGTGATAGGATTGGAGAGGTTCGTGAGCAAATGAAGACCCTTTGAAGTCATATTGCATGGTACCCATTCCACGGGTTTCAACTACCCAGGTGTAAGGTATTGTTCCTTCAGCTAAAACATGCATGTGGAACCTAGAGTATGATCAACCATGTGATCGGGAGACGTGTTCAAATAAGTCTCAGTTTTCCTCCCCTCGTACTCGGGTACAACATTCCAGAAGCTTTACTAACACTCTCCCCACTTGGAGAGTAAGTCCCTTTAACCTCCTGTTTTGCCCAGTTTGCAATTTCTGTGGAAGATGAACAGGAATACCGAGAACCAATGAGAGACTAGCTGGAGGTGTCTGGCTGGGCAAATTTAACTCTCATTTCCCACCAGGAAGAGGAATTAACCAAAGGCTCAGCGTGCCGGACCAGAACCATATTAGGGCCTGAAGACATCCGGCGGTGTTGCGGCCAGGTCACAAGAAAGCGAGTTGAAGAAAGGAGCTCAGGGGCACTGTAATTCACAAACCTGCAGAGTTATAAATGACAGCTATCGTCCAAAAATAGACTGAAGTAAGGCTGCCAAGAGGACTTGAAAGCGGGGCAGAATTGCAGGAAACCGATTTCAGGAGGTAGACTGGAATTGCATTGAAAGCATAGGAAAAGAGGCAGAACGTCCACAATGATGCACTTGGCCAAAAAGGGCGTATGCGTTTTTTCCTGAATATATTCAGGAAAAAACGCATACGCCCTTTTTGGCCAACCAAGCAAACTTGCAAAGGAAATCTGCACTACAATGAAGTCTCACTTCTCCCCGGTCAAAAGGGCCATCTGAAAAAAGTGTAAACTCCAGAAAGGCAGGACAGGCCATGGAGAACTGGGAGCCTTGTTATGCTGATGGGCGGGATGTAAATTGCCAACAGACACTCAGGAGAAGTGTATGGTGTTTCCTGAAACATCTAAAAAACAAAGCATCAGAGCCTAGGGCACTTCCACTTATGGTCCTATAGCTTAGGGAAATTAAAATCAAAAAGACACAGCCACCCCAAAGTTTGGGACGCCTCCGTTTACAAGAACCTCGTTTACCGTACAAGTTCAATATCACAGAAAGTGAAAAATGGATAAAGAACTTGTGGTACTTACGTACAATGCAGTATCACTCAGCAATGAAATCTATGTCATCAGGCCCGTAGCAGCATAATGAGTGGATTCAGGTACGAAGATTCTAACTGAAATAAGTCACACAGAAAAAGAAACATCATAAGATATCAGTAATACACGGAATGTAAACTTGGCTACACAGGAACTGCATTCCAAAACAGAACAGGGTCTCAAATTTAGAAAACCAACTTATGCTTGCTTAAGGGGAAAGGTGAGTTGGGGTGCTGCAAAAAACCAGAGATTGAAATGAGCACAGATAAAGTTCCTTAAGCCAAATATGGAATAGACAAGAGCTACTCCTTGCTCAACGAAATGGACTCAAAACACCATATTAAACGCCTAAGAATGTACCTGACTAGTAAGTATCTTAAAACCTATGGATTGCTATGTCTCCAAAAGAGAATCAAGCATGTGTACAAGGGCATAAACGCAGCAGTGATAGGATTGGAGAGGTTCGTGAGCAAATGAAGACCCTTTGAAGTCATATAGCATGGTACCCATTCCACGGGTTTCAACTACGCAGATTTTAGGTATTCTTCCTTCAGCTAAAACATGCATGTGGAACCCAGAGTATGATCAACCATGTGATCGGGAGACGTGTTCAAATATGTCTCAGTTTTCCTCCCCTGGTACTCGGGTGCAACATTCCAGACGCTTTACTAACACTCTCCCCACTTGGAGAGTCAGTCCCTTTAACCTCCTGTTTGGCCCAGTTTGCAATTTCTGCGGAAGATGAACAGGAATAGCGAGAACCAATGAGAGGCTAGCTGGAGGTGTCTGGATGGGCAAATTTAACTCTCATTTCCCACCAGGAAGAGGAAATAACCAAAGGCTCAGCGTGCCGGACCAGAACCATATTAGGGCCTGAATACATCCTGCGGTGTTGCGGCCAGCTCAAAAGAAAGCGAGTTGAAGAAAGGAGCTCAGGGGCACTGTAATTCACAAACCTGCAGAGTTATAAATGACAGCTATCGTCCAAAAATAGACTGAAGTAAGGCTGCCAAGAGGACTTGAAAGCGGGGCAGAATTGCAGGAAACCGATTTCAGGAGGTAGACTGGAATTGCATTGAAAGCATAGGAAAAGAGGCAGAACGTACACAATGATGCACTTGGCCAAAAAGGGCGTATGCGTTTTTTCCTGAATATATTCAGGAAAAAACGCATACGCCCTTTTTGGCCAACCAAGCAAGCTTGCAAAGGAAATCTGCACTACAATGAAGTCTCACTTCCCACCGGTCAAAAGGGCCAGTTGAAAAAAGTGTAAAATCCAGAAAGGCAGGACAGGCCATGGAGAACTGGGAGCCTTGTTATGGTGATGGGCGGGATGTAAATTGCCAACAGACACTTGGGAGAAGTGTATGGTGTTTCCTGAAACATCTAAAAAACAAAGCAACAGAAGCTAGGGCACTGCCACATATGGTCCTATAGCTTAGGGAAATTAAAATCAAAAAGACACAGCCACCCTAAAGTTTGGGACGGCTCTGTTTACAAGAACCTCATTTACAGTACAAGTTCAACATCGCAGAAAGTGAAAAATGGATAAAGAAGTTGTGGTATTTACTTACAAAGCAATATCACTCAGCAATGAAATCTGTGTCATCAGGCCCTTAGCAGCACAATGAGTGGATTCAGGTATGATGATTCTAACTGAAATAAGTCACACAGAAAAAGAAACATCATAAGATATCAGTAATACACGGAATGTAAACTTGGCTACACAGGAACTGAATTACAGAACAGAACAGGGTCTCAAATTTAGAAAACCAACTTATGCTTGCTTAAGGGGAAAGGTGAGTTGGGGTGCTGCATAAAACCAGAGATTGAAATGAGCACAAAGTTCCTTAAGCCAAATATGGAATAGACAAGAGCTATTCCTTGCTCAACGAAATGGACTCAACACCGCATATTAAACGCCTAAGAATATACCTGACTAGTAAGTTTCTTAAAACCTATAGATTGCTATGTCTCTGAAAGAGAATCAAGCATGTGTACAGGGGCATAAACGCAGCAGTGATAGGATTGGAGAGGTTCAGTGAGCAAATGAAGACCCTTTGAAGTCATATTGCCTGGTACCCATTCCACGGGTTTCAACTACGCAGATTTTAGGTATTCTTCCTTCAGCTAAAACATGCATGTGGAACCCAGAGTATGATCAACCATGTGATCGGGAGACGTGTTCAAATATGTCTCAGTTTTCCTCCCCTGGTACTCGGGTGCAACATTCCAGACGCTTTACTAACACTCTCCCCACTTGGAGAGTCAGTCCCTTTAACCTCCTGTTTGGCCCAGTTTGCAATTTCTGCGGAAGATGAACAGGAATAGCGAGAACCAATGAGAGACTAGCTGGAGGTGTCTGGACGGGCAAATTTAACTCTCATTTCCCACCAGGAAGAGGAAATAACCAAAGGCTCAGTGTGCCGTACCAGAACCAGATTAGGGCCTGAAGCCATCCTGCGGTGTTGCGGCCAGCTCACAAGAAAGCGAGTTGAAGAAAGGAGCTCAGGGGCACTGTAATTTACAAACCTGCAGAGTTATAAATGACAGCTATCGTCCAAAAATAGACTGAAGTAAGGCTGCCAAGAGGACTTGAAAGCGGGGCAGAATTGCAGGAAACCGATTTCAGGAGGTAGACTGGAATTGCATTGAAAGCATAGGAAAAGAGGCAGAACGTCCACAATGATGCACTTGGCCAAAAAGGGCGTATGCGTTTTTTCCTGAATATATTCAGGAAAAAACGCATACGCCCTTTTTGGCCAACCAAGCAAGCTTGCAAAGGAAATCTGCACTACAATGAAGTCTCACTTCCCCCCGGTCAAAAGGGCCATCTGAAAAAAGTGTAAAATCCAGAAAGGCAGGACAGGCCATGGAGAACTGGGAGCCTTGTTATGCTGATGGGCGGGATGTAAATTGCCAACAGACACTTGGGAGAAGTGTATGGTGTTTCCTGAAACATCTAAAAAACAAAGCAACAGATGCTAGGGCACTGCCACTTATGGTCCTATAGCTTAGGGAAATTAAAATCAAAAAGACACAGCCACCCCAAAGTTTGGGACGCCTCTGTTTACAAGAACCTCGTTTACAGTACAAGTTCAACATCGCAGAAAGTGAAAAATGGATAAAGAAGTTGTGGTATTTACTTACAAAGCAATATCACTCAGCAATGAAATCTGTGTCATCAGGCCCTTAGCAGCACAATGAGTGGATTCAGGTATGATGATTCTAACTGAAATAAGTCACACAGAAAAAGAAACATCATAAGATATCAGTAATACACGGAATGTAAACTTGGCTATACAGGAACTGAATTCCAAAACAGAACAGGGTCTCAAATTTAGAAAACCAACTTATGCTTGCTTAAGGGGAAAGGTGAGTTGGGGTGCTGCATAAAACCAGAGATTGAAATGAGCACAAAGTTCCTTAAGCCAAATATGGAATAGACAAGAGCTATTCCTTGCTCAACGAAATGGACTCAACACCGCATATTAAACGCCTAAGAATGTACCTGACTAGTAAGTTTCTTAAAACCTATAGATTGCTATGTCTCCGAAAGAGAATCAAGCATGTGTACAGGGGCATAAACGCAGCAGTGATAGGATTGGAGAGGTTCAGTGAGCAAATGAAGACCCTTTGAAGTCATATTGCATGGTACCCATTCCACGGGTTTCAAGTACGCAGATTTTAGGTATTCTTCCTTCAGCTAAAACATGCATGTGGAACCCAGAGTATGATCAACCATGTGATCGGGAGACGTGTTCAAATATGTCTCAGTTTTCCTCCCCTGGTACTCGGGTGCAACATTCCAGACGCTTTACTAACACTCTCCCCACTTGGAGAGTCAGTCCCTTTAACCTCCTGTTTGGCCCAGTTTGCAATTTCTGCGGAAGATGAACAGGAATAGCGAGAACCAATGAGAGACTAGCTGGAGGTGTCTGGACGGGCAAATTTAACTCTCATTTCCCACCAGGAAGAGGAAATAACCAAAGGCTCAGTGTGCCGTACCGGAACCAGATTAGGGCCTGAAGCCATCCTGCGGTGTTGCGGCCAGCTCACAAGAAAGCGAGTTGAAGAAAGGAGCTCAGGGGCACTGTAATTTACAAACCTGCAGAGTTATAAATGACAGCTATCGTCCAAAAATAGACTGAAGTAAGGCTGCCAAGAGGACTTGAAAGCGGGGCAGAATTGCAGGAAACCGATTTCAGGAGGTAGACTGGAATTGCATTGAAAGCATAGGAAAAGAGGCAGAACGTCCACAATGATGCACTTGGCCAAAAAGGGCGTATGCGTTTTTTCCTGAATATATTCAGGAAAAAACGCATACGCCCTTTTTGGCCAACCAAGCAAGCTTGCAAAGGAAATCTGCACTACAATGAAGTCTCACTTCCCCCCGGTCAAAAGGGCCATCTGAAAAAAGTGTAAAATCCAGAAAGGCAGGACAGGCCATGGAGAACTGGGAGCCTTGTTATGCTGATGGGCGGCATGTAAATTGCCAACAGACACTCAGGAGAAGTGTATGGTGTTTCCTGAAACATCTAAAAAACAAAGCAACAGATGCTAGGGCACTGCCACTTATGGTCCTATAGCTTAGGGAAATTAAAATCAAAAAGACACAGCCACCCCAAAGTTTGGGACGCCTCTGTTTACAAGAACCTCGTTTACAGTACAAGTTCAACATCGCAGAAAGTGAAAAATGGATAAAGAAGTTGTGGTATTTACTTACAAAGCAATATCACTCAGCAATGAAATCTGTGTCATCAGGCCCTTAGCAGCACAATGAGTGGATTCAGGTATGATGATTCTAACTGAAATAAGTCACACAGAAAAAGAAACATCATAAGATATCAGTAATACACGGAATGTAAACTTGGCTACACAGGAACTGAATTACAGAACAGAACAGGGTCTCAAATTTAGAAAACCAACTTATGCTTGCTTAAGGGTAAAGGTGAGTTGGGGTGCTGCATAAAACCAGAGATTGAAATGAGCACAAAGTTCCTTAAGCCAAATATGGAATAGAAAAGAGCTATTCCTTGCTCAACGAAATGGACTCAACACCGCATATTAAACGCCTAAGAATGTACCTGACTAGTAAGTTTCTTAAAACCTATAGATTGCTATGTCTCCGAAAGAGAATCAAGCATGTGTACAGGGGCATAAACGCAGCAGTGATAGGATTGGAGAGGTTCAGTGAGCAAATGAAGACCCTTTGAAATCATATTGCATGGTACCCATTCCACGGGTTTCAAGTACGCAGATTTTAGGTATTCTTCCTTCAGCTAAAACATGCATGTGGAACCCAGAGTATGATCAACCATGTGATCGGGAGACGTGTTCAAATATGTCTCAGTTTTCCTGCCCTGGTACTCGGGTGCAACATTCCAGACGCTTTACTAACACTCTCCCCACTTGGAGAGTCAGTCCCTTTAACCTCCTGTTTGGCCCAGTTTGCAATTTCTGCGGAAGATGAACAGGAATAGCGAGAACCAATGAGAGGCTAGCTGGAGGTGTCTGGACGGGCAAATTTAACTCTCATTTCCCACCAGGAAGAGGAAATAACCAAAGGCTCAGCGTGCCGTACCGGAACCAGATTAGGGCCTGAAGCCATCCTGCGGTGTTGCGGCCAGCTCAAAAGAAAGCGAGGTGAAGAAAGGAGCTCAGGGGCACTGTAATTCACAAACCTGCAGAGTTATAAATGACAGCTATCATCCAAAAATAGACTGAAGTAAGGCTGCCAAGAGGACTTGAAAGCGGGGCAGAATTGCAGGAAACCGATTTCAGGAGGTAGACTGGAATTGCATTGAAAGCATAGGAAAAGAGGCAGAACGTCCACAATGATGCACTTGGCCAAAAAGGGCGTATGCGTTTTTTCCTGAATATATTCAGGAAAAAACGCATACGCCCTTTTTGGCCAACCAAGCAAGCTTGCAAAGGAAATCTGCACTACAATGAAGTCTCACTTCCCCCCGGTCAAAAGGGTCAACTGAAAAAAGTGTAAAATCCAGAAAGGCAGGACAGGCCATGGAGAACTGGGAGCCTTGTTATGCTGATGGGCGGGATGTAAATTGCCAACAGCCACTCAGGAGAAGTGTATGGTGTTTCCTGAAACATCTAAAAAACAAAGCAACAGAGCCTAGGGCACTTCCACTTATGGTCCTATAGCTTAGGGAAATTAAAATCAAAAAGACACAGCCACCCCAAAGTTTGGGACGCATCTGTTTACAAGAACCTCGTTTATCGTACAAGTTCAATATCACAGAAAGTGAAAAATGGATAAAGAATTTGTGGTACTCATGTACAAAGCAATATCACTCAGCAATGAAATCTATGTCACCAGGCCCGTAGCAGCATAATGAGTGGATTCGGGTATGGTGATTCTAACTGAAATAAGTCACACAGAAAAAGAAACATCAAAAAATATCACTAATACATGGAATTTAAACTTTGCTACCGAGGAACTGAATTACAAAGCAGAACAGGGTCTCAAATTTAGAAAACCAACTTATGCTTGCTTAAGTAGAAAGGTGAGTTGGGGTGCTGCATAAAACCAGAGATTGAAATGAGCACAGATAAAGTTCCTTAAGCCAAATATGGAATAGACAAGAGCTACTCCTTGCTCAACGAAATGGACTCCACACCCCATATTAAACGCCTAAGAATATACCTGACTAGTAAGTATCTTAAAACCTATGGATTGCTATGTCTCCAAAAGAGAATCAAGCATGTGTACAAGGGTCATAAACGCAGCAGTGATAGGATTGGAGAGATTCGGTGAGCAAATGAAGACCCTTTGAAGTCATATTGCATGGTACCCATTCCACAGGTCTCAACTCTCCAGGTTTAAGGTATTCTTTCTTCAGGTAAAACATGCATGTGGAACCCAGAGTATGATCAACCGTGTGATCGGGAGATGTGTTCAAATATGTCTCAGTTTTCGTCCCCTGGTACTTTGGTGGAACATTCCAGACGCTTTACTAACACTCTCCCGACTTGGAGAGTCAGTCCCTTTAACCTCCTGTTTGGCCCAGTTTGCAATTTCTGCGGAAGATGAACAGGAATAGCGAGAACCAATGAGAGGCTAGCTGGAGGTGTCTGGACGGGCAAATTTAACTCTCATTTCCCACCAGGAAGAGGAAATAACCAAAGGCTCAGTGTGCCGTGCCAGAACCAGATTAAGGCCTGAAGACATCCTGCGGTGTTGCGGCCAGCTCACAAGAAAGCAAGTTGAAGAAAGGAGCTCAGGGGCACTGTAATTCACAAACCTGCAGAGTTATAAATGACAGCTATCATCCAAAAATATACTGAAGTAAGGCTGCCAAGAGGACTTGAAAGCGGGGCAGAATTGCAGGAAACCGATTTCAGGAGGTAGACTGGAATTGCATTGAAAGCATAGGAAAAGAGGCAGAACGTCCACAATGATGCACTTGGCCAAAAAGGGCGTATGCGTTTTTTCCTGAATATATTCAGGAAAAAACGCATACGCCCTTTTTGGCCAACCAAGCAAGCTTGCAAAGGAAATCTGCACTACAATGAAGTCTCACTTCCCCCCGGTCAAAAGGGCCATCTGAAAAAAGTGTAAAATCCAGAAAGGCAGGACAGGCCATGGAGAACTGGGAGCCTTGTTATGCTGATGGGCGGGATGTAAATTGCCAACAACCACTCGGGAGAAGTGTATGGTGTTTCCTGAAACATCTAAAAAACAAAGCAACAGAGCCTAGGGCACTTCCACTTATGGTCCTATAGCTTAGGGAAATTAAAATCAAAAAGACACAGCCACCCCAAAGTTTGGGACGCCTCCATTTACAAGAACCTCGTTTACCGTACAAGTTCAATATCACAGAAAGTGAAAAATGGATAAAGAACTTGTGGTACTTACGTACAATGCAGTATCACTCAGCAATGAAATCTATGTCATCAGGCCCGTAGCAGCATAATGAGTGGATTCAGGTACGATGATTCTAACTGAAATAAGTCACAGAGAAAAAGAAACATCATAAGATATCACTAATACACGGAATGTAAACTTGGCTACACAGGAACTGCATTCCAAAACAGAACAGGGTCTCAAATTTAGAAAACCAACTTATGCTTGCTTAAGGGGAAAGGTGAGTTGGGGTGCTGCATAAAACCAGAGATTGAAATGAGCACAGATAAAGTTCCTTAAGCCAAATATGGAATAGACAAGAGCTACTCCTTGCTCAACGAAATGGACTCAAAACCCCATAGTAACACCTAATAATGTACCTGACTAGAAAGTATCTTAAAACCTATGGATTGCTGTGTCTCCAAAAGAGAATCAAGCGTGTGTACAGGGGCATAAACGCAGCAGTGATAGGATTGGAGAGGTTCGGTGAGCAAATGAAGACCCTTTGAAGTCATATTGCATGGTACCCAGTTGACGGGTCTCAACTCTCCAGGTTTAAGGTATTCTTCCTTCAGCTAAAACATGCATGTGGAACCCAGAGTATGATCAACCATGTGAACGGGAGACGTGTTCAAATATGCCTCAGTTTTCCTCCCCTGGTACTCGGGTGCAACATTCCAGACGCTTTACTAACACTCTCCCGACTTGGAGAGTCAGTCCCTTTAACCTCCTGTTTGGCCCAGTTTGCAATTTCTGCGGAAGATGAACAGGAATAGCGAGAACCAATGAGAGGCTAGCTGGAGGTGTCTGGACGGGCAAATTTAACTCTCATTTCCCACCAGGAAGAGGAATTAACCAAAGGCTCAGCATGCCGTGCCAGAACCAGATTAGGGCCTGAAGCCATCCTGCGGTGTTGCGGCCAGCTCACAAGAAAGCGAGTTGAAGAAAGGAGCTCAGGGGCACTGCAATTCACAAACATGCAGAGTTATAAATGACAGCTATCGTCCAAAAATAGACTGAAGTAAGGCTGCCAAGAGGACTTGAAAGCGGGGCAGAATTGCAGGAAACCGATTTCAGGAGGTAGACTGGAATTGCATTGAAAGCATAGGAAAAGAGGCAGAACGTCCACAATGATGCACTTGGCCAAAAAGGGCGTATGCGTTTTTTCCTGAATATATTCAGGAAAAAACGCATACGCCCTTTTTGGCCAACCAAGCAAGCTTGCAAAGGAAATCTGCACTACAATGAAGTCTCACTTCCCCCCGGTCAAAAGGGCCATCTGAAAAAAGTGTAAAATCCAGAAAGGCAGGACAGGACATGGAGAACTGGGAGCCTTGTTATGCTGATGGGCGGGATGTAAATTGCCAACAGACACTCCGGAGAAGTGTGTGGTGTTTCCTGAAACATCTAAAAAACAAAGCAACAGAGCCTAGGGCACTTCCACTTATGGTCCTATAGCTTAGGGAAATTAAAATCAAAAAGACACAGCCACCCCAAAGTTTCGGACGCCTCTGTTTACAAGAACCTCGTTTATCGTACAAGTTCAATATCACAGAAAGTGAAAAATGGATAAAGAATTTGTGGTACTCATGTACAAAGCAATATCACTGAGCAATGAAATCTATGTCACCAGGCCCGTAGCAGCATAATGAGTGGATTCGGGTATGGTGATTCTAACTGAAATAAGTCACACAGAAAAAGAAACATCAAAAAATATCACTAATACATGGAATTTAAACTTTGCTACAGAGGAACTGAATTACAAAACAGAACAGGGTCTCAAATTTAGAAAACCAACTTATGCTTGCTTAAGTGGAAAGGTGAGTTGGGGTGCTGCATAAAACCAGAGATTGAAATGAGCACAGATAAAGTTCCTTAAGCCAAATATGGAACAGACAAGAGCTACTCCTTGCTCAACGAAATGGACTCAACACCGCATATTAAACGCCTAAGAATGTACCTGACTAGTAAGTATCTTAAAACCTATGGATTGCTATGTCTCCGAAAGAGAATCAAGCATGTGTACAGGGGCATAAACGCAGCAGTGATAGGATTGGAGAGGTTTGGTGAGCAAATGAAGACCCTTTGAAGTCATATTGCATGGTACCCATTCCACGGGTTTCAACTACCCAGGTTTAAGGTATTCTTCCTTCAGCTAAAACATGCATGTGGAACCTAGAGTATGATCAACCATGTGATCGGGAGACGTGTTCAAATATGTCTCAGTTTTCGTACCCCGGTACTCGGGTGCAACATTCCAGACGCTTTACTAACACTATCCCCACTTGGAAAGTCAGCGCCTTTAACCTCCTGTTTGGCCCAGTTTGCAATTTCTGCGGAAGATGAACAGGAATAGCGAGAACCAATGAGAGGCTAGCTGGAGGTGTCTGGACGGGCAAATTTAACTCTCATTTCCCACCAGGAAGAGGAAATAACCAAAGGCTCAGCATGCCGTGCCGGAACCAGATTAGGGCCTGAAGCCATCCTGCGGTGTTGCGGCCAGCTCAAAAGAAAGCGAGTTGAAGAAAGGAGCTCAGGGGCACTGTAATTCACAAACCTGCAGAGTTATAAATGACAGCTATCGTCCAAAAATAGACTGAAGTAAGGCTGCCAAGAGGACTTGAAAGCGGGGCAGAATTGCAGGAAACCGATTTCAGGAGGTAGACTGGAATTGCATTGAAAGCATAGGAAAAGAGGCAGAACGTCCACAATGATGCACTTGGCCAAAAAGGGCGTATGCGTTTTTTCCTGAATATATTCAGGAAAAAACGCATACGCCCTTTTTGGCCAACCAAGCAAGCTTGCAAAGGAAATCTGCACTACAATGAAGTCTCCTTTCCCCCCCGGTCAAAAGGGCCATCTGAAAAAAGTGTAAAATCCAGAAAGGCAACAGGCCATTGAGAACTGGGAGCCTTGTTATGCTGATGGGCGGCATGTAAATTGCCAACAGACACTCAGGAGAAGTGTATGGTGTTTCCTGAAACATCTAAAAAACAAAGCAACAGAGCCTAGAGCACTTCCACTTATGGTCCTATAGCTTAGGGAATTTAAAATCAAAAAGACACAGCCACCCCAAAGTTTCAAACGGCTCTGTTTACAAGAACCTCGTTTACAGTACAAGTTCAACATCGCAGAAAGTGAAAAATGGATAAAGAAGTTGTGGTATTTACTTACAAAGCAATATCACTCAGCAATGAAATCTGTGTCATCAGGCCCTTAGCAGCACAATGAGTGGATTCAGGTATGATGATTCTAACTGAAATAAGTCACACAGAAAAAGAAACATCATAAGATATCAGTAATACACGGAATGTAAACTTGGCTACACAGGAACTGAATTACAGAACAGAACAGGGTCTCAAATTTAGAAAACCAACTTATGCTTGCTTAAGTGGAAATGTGAGTTGGGGTGCTGCATAAAACCAGAGATTGAAATGAGCACAGATAATGTTCCTTAAGTCAAATATGGAATAGACAAGAGCTACTCCTTGCTCAACGAAATGGACTCAACACCGCATATTAAACGCCTAAGAATGTACCTGACTAGTAAGTATCTTAAAACCTATGGATTGCTATGTCTCCGAAAGAGAATCAAGCATGTGTACAGGGGCATAAACGCAGCAGTGATAGGATTGGAGAGGTTCGGTGAGCAAATGAAGACCCTTTGAAGTCATATTGCATGGTACCCATTACATGGGTCTTAACTCTCCAGGTTTAAGGTATTCTTCCTTCAGCTAAAACATGCATGTGGAACCCAAGTATGATCAACCATGTGAACGGGAGACGTGTTCAAATATGTCTCAGTTTTCCTCCCCTGGTACTCGGGTGCAACATTCCAGACGCTTTACTAACACTCTCCCCACTTGGAGAGTCAGCGCCTTTAACCTCCTGTTTGGCCCAGTTTGCAATTTCTGCGGAAGATGAACAGGAATAGCGAGAACCAATGAGAGACTAGCTGGAGGTGTGTGGACGGGCAAATTTAACTCTCATTTCCCACCAGGAAGAGGAAATAACCAAAGGCTCAGCGTGCCGTGCCAGAACCAGATTAGGGCCTGAAGCCATCCTGCGGTGTTGCGGCCAGGACACAAGAAAGCGAGTTGAAGAAAGGAGCTCAGGGGCACTGTAATTCACAAACCTGCAGAGTTATAAATGACAGCTATCGTCCAAAAATATACTGAAGTAAGGCTGCCAAGAGGACTTGAAAGCGGGGCAGAATTGCAGGAAACCGATTTCAGGAGGTAGACTGGAATTGCATTGAAAGCATAGGAAAAGAGGCAGAACGTCCACAATGATGCACTTGGCCAAAAAGGGCGTATGCGTTTTTTCCTGAATATATTCAGGAAAAAACGCATACGCCCTTTTTGGCCAACCAAGCAAGCTTGCAAAGGAAATCTGCACTACAATGAAGTCTCACTTCCCCCAGGTCAAAAGGGCCATCTGAAAAAAGTGTAAAATCCAGAAAGGCAGGACAGGCCATGGAGAACTGGGAGCCTTGTTATGCTGATTGGCGGAATGTAAATTGCCAACAACCTCTCGGGAGAAGTGTATGCTGTTTCCTGAAACATCTAAAAAACAAAGCAACAGAACCTAGGGCACTTCCACTTATGGTCCTATAGCTTAGGGAAATTAAAATCAAAAAGACACAGCCACCCCAAAGATTGGAACGGCTCTGTTTACAAGAACCTCGTTTACAGTACAAGTTCAACATCGCAGAAAGTGAAAAATGGATAAAGAAGTTGTGGTATTCACTTACAAAGCAATATCACTCAGCAATGAAATCTATGTCATCAGGCCCTTAGCAGCACAATGAGTGGATTCAGGTATGATGATTCTAACTGAAATAAGTCACACAGAAAAAGAAACATCATAAGATATCAGTAATACACGGAATGTAAACTTGGCTACACAGGAACTGAATTACAGAACAGAACAGGGTCTCAAATTTAGAAAACCAACTTATGCTTGCTTAAGGGGAAAGGTGAGTTGGGGTGCTGCATAAAACCAGAGATTGAAATGAGCACAGATAAAGTTCCTTAAGCCAAATATGGAATAGACAAGAGCTACTCCTTGCTCAACGAAATGGACTCAAAACCCCACATTAAACGCCTAAGAATGTACCTGACTAGTAAGTATCTTAAAACCTATGGATTGCTATGTCTCCAAAAGAGAATCAAGCATGTGTACAGGGGCATAAACGCAGCAGTGATAGGATTGGAGAGGTTCGGTGAGCAAATGAAGACCCTTTGAAGTCATATTGCATGGTACCCATTCCACGGGTTTCAACTACCCAGGTTTAAGGTATTCTTCCTTCAGCTAAAACATGCATGTGGAACCTAGAGTATGATCAACCATGTGATCTGGAGATGTGTTCAAATATGTCTCAGTTTTCCTCCCCTGGTACTCGGGTGCAACATTCCAGACGCTTTACTAACACTCTCCCCACTTGGAGAGTCAGTCCCTTTAACCTCCTGTTTGGCCCAGTTTGCAATTTCTGCGGAAGATGAACAGGAATAGCGAGAACCAATGAGAGGCTAGCTGGAGGTGTCTGGACGGGCAAATTTAACTCTCATTTCCCACCAGGAAGAGGAATTAACCAAAGGCTCAGCATGCCGTGCCGGAACCAGATTAGGGCCTGAAGCCATCCTGCGGTGTTGCGGCCAGGTCACAAGAAAGCGAGTTGAAGAAAGGAGCTCAGGGGCACTGTAATTCACAAACCTGCAGAGTTATAAATGACAGCTATCGTCCAAAAATAGACTGAAGTAAGGCTGCCAAGAGGACTTGAAAGCGGGGCAGAATTGCAGGAAACCGATTTCAGGAGGTAGACTGGAATTGCATTGAAAGCATAGGAAAAGAGGCAGAACGTCCACAATGATGCACTTGGCCAAAAAGGGCGTATGCGTTTTTTCCTGAATATATTCAGGAAAAAACGCATACGCCCTTTTTGGCCAACCAAGCAAGCTTGCAAAGGAAATCTGCACTACAATGAAGTCTCACTTCCCCCCGGTCAAAAGGGCCATCTGAAAAAAGTGTAAAATCCAGAAAGGCAGGACAGGCCATGGAGAACTGGGAGCCTTGTTATGCTGATGGGCGGGATGTAAATTGCCAACAGACACTCGGGAGAAGTGTATGGTGTTTCCTGAAACATCTAAAAAACAAAGCAACAGGGCCTAGGGCACTGCCACTTATGGTCCTATAGCTTAGGGAAATTAAAATCAAAAAGACACAGCCACCCCAAAGTTTGGGACGCCTCTGTTTACAAGAACCTCGTTTACAGTACAAGTTCAACATTGCAGAAAGTGAAAAATGGATAAAGAAGTTGTGGTATTTACTTACAAAGCAATATCACTCAGCAATGAAATCTATGTCATCAGGCCCTTAGCATCACAATGAGTGGATTCAGGTATGATGATTCTAACTGAAATAAGTCACACAGAAAAAGAAACATCATAAGATATCAGTAATACATGGAATGTAAACTTGGCTACACAGGAATTGAATTACAGAACAGAACAGGGTCTCAAATTTAGAAAACCAACTTATGCTTGCTTAAGGGTAAAGGTGAGTTGGGGTGCTGCATAAAACCAGAGATTGAAATGAGCACAGATAAAGTTCCTTAAGTCAAATATGGAATAGACAAGAGCTACTCCTTGCTCAACGAAATGGACTCAACACCGCATATTAAATGCCTAAGAATGTACCTGACTAGTAAGTATCGTAAAACCTACCGATTGCTATGTCTCCAAAAGAGAATCAAGCATGTGTACAGGGGCATAAACGCAGCAGTGATAGGATTGGAGAGGTTCGGTGAGCAAATGAAGACCCTTTGAAGTCATATTGCATGGTACCCATTACACGGGTCTCAACTCTCCAGGTTTAAGGTATTCTTCCTTCAGCTAAAACATGCATGTGGAACCCAAGTATGATCAACCGTGTGAACGGGAGACGTGTTCAAATATGTCTCAGTTTTCCTCCCCTGGTACTCGGGTGCAACATTCCAGACGCTTTACTAACACTCTCCCCACTTGGAGAGTCAGCGCCTTTAACCTCCTGTTTGGCCCAGTTTGCAATTTCTGCGGAAGATGAACAGGAATAGCGAGAACCAATGAGAGGCTAGCTGGAGGTGTCTGGACGGGCAAATTTAACTCTCATTTCCCACCAGGAAGAGGAAATAACCAAAGGCTCAGCGCGCCGTACCGGAACCAGATTAGGGCCTGAAGCCATCCTGCGGTGTTGCGGCCAGGTCACAAGAAAGCGAGTTGAAGAAAGGAGCTCAGGGGCACTGTAATTCACAAAACTGCAGAGTTATAAATGACAGCTATCGTCCAAAAATAGACTGAAGTAAGGCTGCCAAGAGGACTTGAAAGTGGGGCAGAATTGCAGGAAACCGATTTCAGGAGGTAGACTGGAATTGCATTGAAAGCATAGGAAAAGAGGCAGAACGTCCACAATGATGCACTTGGCCAAAAAGGGCGTATGCGTTTTTTCCTGAATATATTCAGGAAAAAACGCATACGCCCTTTTTGGCCAACCAAGCAAGCTTGCAAAGGAAATCTGCACTACAATGAAGTCTCACTTCCCCCCGGTCAAAAGGGCCATCTGAAAAAAGTGTAAAATCCAGAAAGGCAGGACAGGCCATGGAGAACTGGGAGCCTTGTTATGCTGATGGTCGGGATGTAAATTGCCAACAACCACTCGGGAGAAGTGTATGGTGTTTCCTGAAACATCTAAAAAACAAAGCAACAGAGCCTAGGGCACTTCCACTTATGGTCCTATAGCTTAGGGAAATTAAAATCAAAAAGACACAGCCACCCCAAAGTTTGGGACGCCTCCGTTTACAAGAACCTCGTTTCCCGTACAAGTTCAATATCACAGAAAGTGAAAAATGGATAAAGAACTTGTGGTACTTACATACAATGCAGTATCACTCAGCAATGAAATCTATGTCATCAGGCCCTTAGCAGCATAATGAGTGGATTCAGGTACGATGACTCTAACTGAAATAAGTCACACAGAAAAAGAAACATCATAAGATATCACTAATACACGGAATGTAAACTTGGCTACACAGGAACTGCATTCCAAAACAGAACAGGGTCTCAAATTTAGAAAACCAACTTATGCTTGCTTAAGGGGAAAGGGGAGTTGGGGTGCTGCATAAAACCAGAGATTGAAATGAGCACAGGTAAAGTTCCTTAAGCCAAATATGGAATAGACAAGAGCTACTCCTTGCTCAACGAAATGGACTCAACACCCCATATTAAACGCCTAAGAATGTACCTGACTAGTAAGTATCTTAAAACCTATGGATTGCTATGTCTCTTAAAGAGAATCAAGCATGTGTACAGGGGAATAAACGCAGCAGTGATAGGATTGGAGAGGTTCGGTGAGCAAATGAAGACCCTTTGAAGTCATATTGCATGGTACCCATTCCACGGGTTTCAACTACCCAGGTTTAAGGTATTCTTCCTTCAGCTAAAACATGCATGTGGAACCTAGAGTATGATCAACCATGTGATCTGGAGACGTGTTCAAATATGTCTCAGTTTTCCTCCCCTGGTACTCGGGTGCAACATTCCAGACGCTTTACTAACACTCTCCCCACTTGGAGAGTCAGTCCCTTTAAACTCCTGTTTGGCCCAGTTTGCAATTTCTGCGGAAGATGAACAGGAATAGCGAGAACCAATGAGAGACTAGCTGGAGGTGTCTGGACGGGCAAATTTAACTCTCATTTCCCACCAGGAAGAGGAATTAACCAAAGGCTCAGCATGCCGGGCCGGAACCAGATTAGGGCCTGAAGCCATCCTGCGGTGTTGCGGCCAGGTCACAAGAAAGCGAGTTGAAGAAAGGAGCTCAGGGGCACTGTAATTCACAAACCTGCAGAGTTATAAATGACAGCTATCGTCCAAAAATAGACTGAAGTAAGGCTGCCAAGAGGACTTGAAAGCGGGGCAGAATTGCAGGAAACCGATTTCAGGAGGTAGACTGGAATTGCATTGAAAGCATAGGAAAAGAGGCAGAACGTCCACAATGATGCACTTGGCCAAAAAGGGCGTATGCGTTTTTTCCTGAATATATTCAGGAAAAAACGCATACGCCCTTTTTGGCCAACCAAGCAAGCTTGCAAAGGAAATCTGCACTACAATGAAGTCTCACTTCCCCCCGGTCAAAAGGGCCATCTGAAAAAAGTGTAAAATCCAGAAAGGCAGGACAGGCCATGGAGAACTGGGAGCCTTGTTATGCTGATGGGTGGGATGTAAATTGCCAACAGACACTCGGGAGAAGTGTATGGTGTTTCCTGAAACATCTAAAAAACAAAGCAACAGGGCCTAGGGCACTGCCACTTATGGTCCTATAGCTTAGGGAAATTAAAATCAAAAAGACACAGCCACCCCAAAGTTTGGGACGCCTCTGTTTACAAGAACCTCGTTTACAGTACAAGTTCAACATTGCAGAAAGTGAAAAATGGATAAAGAAGTTGTGGTATTTACTTACAAAGCAATATCACTCAGCAATGAAATCTATGTCATCAGGCCCTTAGCATCACAATGAGTGGATTCAGGTATGATGATTCTAACTGAAATAAGTCACACAGAAAAAGAAACATCATAAGATATCAGTAATACATGGAATGTAAACTTGGCTACACAGGAACTGAATTACAGAACAGAACAGGGTCTCAAATTTAGAAAACCAACTTATGCTTGCTTAAGGGTAAAGGTGAGTTGGGGTGCTGCATAAAACCAGAGATTGAAATGAGCACAGATAAAGTTCCTTAAGTCAAATATGGAATAGACAAGAGCTACTCCTTGCTCAACGAAATGGACTCAACACCGCATATTAAATGCCTAAGAATGTACCTGACTAGTAAGTATCGTAAAACCTACCGATTGCTATGTCTCCAAAAGAGAATCAAGCATGTGTACAGGGGCATAAACGCAGCAGTGATAGGATTGGAGAGGTTCGGTGAGCAAATGAAGACCCTTTGAAGTCATATTGCATGGTACCCATTACACGGGTCTCAACTCTCCAGGTTTAAGGTATTCTTCCTTCAGCTAAAACATGCATGTGGAACCCAAGTATGATCAACCGTGTGAACGGGAGACGTGTTCAAATATGTCTCAGTTTTCCTCCCCTGGTACTCGGGTGCAACATTCCAGACGCTTTACTAACACTCTCCCCACTTGGAGAGTCAGCGCCTTTAACCTCCTGTTGGCCCAGTTTGCAATTTCTGCGGAAGATGAACAGGAATAGCGAGAACCAATGAGAGGCTAGCTGGAGGTGTCTGGACGGGCAAATTTAACTCTCATTTCCCACCAGGAAGAGGAAATAACCAAAGGCTCAGCGCGCCGTACCGGAACCAGATTAGGGCCTGAAGCCATCCTGCGGTGTTGCGGCCAGGTCACAAGAAAGCGAGTTGAAGAAAGGAGCTCAGGGGCACTGTAACTCACAAAACTGCAGAGTTATAAATGACAGCTATCGTCCAAAAATAGACTGAAGTAAGGCTGCCAAGAGGACTTGAAAGTGGGGCAGAATTGCAGGAAACCGATTTCAGGAGGTAGACTGGAATTGCATTGAAAGCATAGGAAAAGAGGCAGAACGTCCACAATGATGCACTTGGCCAAAAAGGGCGTATGCGTTTTTTCCTGAATATATTCAGGAAAAAACGCATACGCCCTTTTTGGCCAACCAAGCAAGCTTACAAAGGAAATCTGCACTACAATGAAGTCTCACTTCCCCCCGGTCAAAAGGGCCATCTGAAAAAAGTGTAAAATCCAGAAAGGCAGGACAGGCCATGGAGAACTGGGAGCCTTGTTATGCTGATGGTCGGGATGTAAATTGCCAACAACCACTCGGGAGAAGTGTATGGTGTTTCCTGAAACATCTAAAAAACAAAGCAACAGAGCCTAGGGCACTTCCACTTATGGTCCTATAGCTTAGGGAAATTAAAATCAAAAAGACACAGCCACCCCAAAGTTTGGGACGCCTTCGTTTACAAGAACCTCGTTTCCCGTACAAGTTCAATATCACAGAAAGTGAAAAATGGATAAAGAACTTGTGGTACTTACATACAATGCAGTATCACTCAGCAATGAAATCTATGTCATCAGGCCCTTAGCAGCATAATGAGTGGATTCAGGTACGATGACTCTAACTGAAATAAGTCACACAGAAAAAGAAACATCATAAGATATCACTAATACACGGAATGTAAACTTGGCTACACAGGAACTGCATTCCAAAACAGAACAGGGTCTCAAATTTAGAAAACCAACTTATGCTTGCTTAAGGGAAAAGGGGAGTTGGGGTGCTGCATAAAACCAGAGATTGAAATGAGCACAGGTAAAGTTCCTTAAGCCAAATATGGAATAGACAAGAGCTACTCCTTGCTCAACGAAATGGACTCAACACCCCATATTAAACGCCTAAGAATGTACCTGACTAGTAAGTATCTTAAAACCTATGGATTGCTATGTCTCTGAAAGAGAATCAAGCATGTGTACAGGGGCATAAACGCAGCAGTGATAGGATTGGAGAGGTTCGGTGAGCAAATGAAGACCCTTTGAAGTCATATTGCATGGTACCCATTCCACGGGTTTCAACTCTCCAGGTTTAAGGTATTCTTCCTTCAGCTAAAACATGCATGTGGAACCTAGAGTATGATCAACCATGTGATCTGGAGACGTGTTCAAATATGTCTCAGTTTTCCTCCCCTGGTACTCGGGTGCAACATTCCAGACGCTTTACTAACACTCTCCCCACTTGGAGAGTCAGTCCCTTTAACCTCCTGTTTGGCCCAGTTTGCAATTTCTGCGGAAGATGAACAGGAATAGCGAGAACCAATGAGAGGCTAGCTGGAGGTGTCTGGACGGGCAAATTTAACTCTCATTTCCCACCAGGAAGAGGAATTAACCAAAGGCTCAGCATGCCGGGCCGGAACCAGATTAGGGCCTGAAGCCATCCTGCGGTGTTGCGGCCAGGTCACAAGAAAGCGAGTTGAAGAAAGGAGCTCAGGGGCACTGTAATTCACAAACCTGCAGAGTTATAAATGACAGCTATCGTCCAAAAATAGACTGAAGTAAGGCTGCCAAGAGGACTTGAAAGCGGGGCAGAATTGCAGGAAACCGATTTCAGGAGGTAGACTGGAATTGCATTGAAAGCATAGGAAAAGAGGCAGAACGTCCACAATGATGCACTTGGCCAAAAAGGGCGTATGCGTTTTTTCCTGAATATATTCAGGAAAAAACGCATACGCCCTTTTTGGCCAACCAAGCAAGCTTGCAAAGGAAATCTGCACTACAATGAAGTCTCACTTCCCCCCGGTCAAAAGGGCCATCTGAAAAAAGTGTAAAATCCAGAAAGGCAGGACAGGCCATGGAGAACTGGGAGCCTTGTTATGCTGATGGTCGGGATGTAAATTGCCAACAACCACTCGGGAGAAGTGTATGGTGTTTCCTGAAACATCTAAAAAACAAAGCAACAGGGCCTAGGGCACTGCCACTTATGGTCCTATAGCTTAGGGAAATTAAAATCAAAAAGACACAGCCACCCCAAAATTTGGGACGCCTCTGTTTACAAGAACCTCGTTTACAGTACAAGTTCAACATTGCAGAAAGTGAAAAATGGATAAAGAAGTTGTGGTATTTACTTACAAAGCAATATCACTCAGCAATGAAATCTATGTCATCAGGCCCTTAGCATCACAATGAGTGGATTCAGGTATGATGATTCTAACTGAAATAAGTCACACAGAAAAAGAAACATCATAAGATATCAGTAATACATGGAATGTAAACTTGGCTACACAGGAACTGAATTACAGAACAGAACAGGGTCTCAAATTTAGAAAACCAACTTATGCTTGCTTAAGGGTAAAGGTGAGTTGGGGTGCTGCATAAAACCAGAGATTGAAATGAGCACAGATAAAGTTCCTTAAGTCAAATATGGAATAGACAAGAGCTACTCCTTGCTCAACGAAATGGACTCAACACCGCATATTAAATGCCTAAGAATGTACCTGACTAGTAAGTATCGTAAAACCTACCGATTGCTATGTCTCCAAAAGAGAATCAAGCATGTGTACAGGGGCATAAACGCAGCAGTGATAGGATTGGAGAGGTTCGGTGAGCAAATGAAGACCCTTTGAAGTCATATTGCATGGTACCCATTACACGGGTCTCAACTCTCCAGGTTTAAGGTATTCTTCCTTCAGCTAAAACATGCATGTGGAACCCAAGTATGATCAACCGTGTGAACGGGAGACGTTTTCAAATATGTCTCAGTTTTCCTCCCCTGGTACTCGGGTGCAACATTCCAGACGCTTTACTAACACTCTCCCCACTTGGAGAGTCAGCGCCTTTAACCTCCTGTTTGGCCCAGTTTGCAATTTCTGCGGAAGATGAACAGGAATAGCGAGAACCAATGAGAGGCTAGCTGGAGGTGTCTGGACGGGCAAATTTAACTCTCATTTCCCACCAGGAAGAGGAAATAACCAAAGGCTCAGCGCGCCGTACCGGAACCAGATTAGGGCCTGAAGCCATCCTGCGGTGTTGCGGCCAGGTCACAAGAAAGCGAGTTGAAGAAAGGAGCTCAGGGGCACTGTAATTCACAAAACTGCAGAGTTATAAATGACAGCTATCGTCCAAAAATAGACTGAAGTAAGGCTGCCAAGAGGACTTGAAAGTGGGGCAGAATTGCAGGAAACCGATTTCAGGAGGTAGACTGGAATTGCATTGAAAGCATAGGAAAAGAGGCAGAACGTCCACAATGATGCACTTGGCCAAAAAGGGCGTATGCGTTTTTTCCTGAATATATTCAGGAAAAAACGCATACGCCCTTTTTGGCCAACCAAGCAAGCTTGCAAAGGAAATCTGCACTACAATGAAGTCTCACTTCCCCCCGGTCAAAAGGGCCATCTGAAAAAAGTGTAAAATCCAGAAAGGCAGGACAGGCCATGGAGAACTGGGAGCCTTGTTATGCTGATGGTCGGGATGTAAATTGCCAACAACCACTCGGGAGAAGTGTATGGTGTTTCCTGAAACATCTAAAAAACAAAGCAACAGAGCCTAGGGCACTTCCACTTATGGTCCTATAGCTTAGGGAAATTAAAATCAAAAAGACACAGCCACCCCAAAGTTTGGGACGCCTTCGTTTACAAGAACCTCGTTTCCCGTACAAGTTCAATATCACAGAAAGTGAAAAATGGATAAAGAACTTGTGGTACTTACATACAATGCAGTATCACTCAGCAATGAAATCTATGTCATCAGGCCCTTAGCAGCATAATGAGTGGATTCAGGTACGATGACTCTAACTGAAATAAGTCACACAGAAAAAGAAACATCATAAGATATCACTAATACACGGAATGTAAACTTGGCTACACAGGAACTGCATTCCAAAACAGAACAGGGTCTCAAATTTAGAAAACCAACTTATGCTTGCTTAAGGGGAAAGGTGAGTTGGGGTGCTGCATAAAACCAGAGATTGAAATGAGCACAGGTAAAGTTCCTTAAGCCAAATATGGAATAGACAAGAGCTACTCCTTGCTCAACGAAATGGACTCAACACCCCATATTAAACGCCTAAGAATGTACCTGACTAGTAAGTATCTTAAAACCTATGGATTGCTATGTCTCCAAAAGAGAATCAAGCGTGTGTACAGGGGCATAAACGCAGCAGTGATAGGATTGGAGAGGTTCGGTGAGCAAATGAAGACCCTTTGAAGCCATATTGCCTGGTACCCATTCCACGGGTTTCAACTCTCCAGGTTTAAGGTATTCTTCCTTCAGCTAAAACATGCATGTGGAACCCAGAGTATGATCAACCATGTGAATGGGAGACGTGTTCAAATATGTCTCAGTTTTCCTCCCCTGGTACTCGGGTGCAACATTCCAGACGCTTTACTAACACTCTCCCGACTTGGAGAGTCAGTCCCTTTAACCTCCTGTTTGGCCCAGTTTGCAATTTCTGCGGAAGATGAACAGGAATAGCGAGAACCAATGAGAGACTAGCTGGAGGTGTCTGAACAGGCAAATTTAACTCTCATTTCCCACCAGGAAGAGGAAATAACCAAAGGCTCAGCATGCCGGGCCGGAACCAGATTAGGGCCTGAAGCCATCCTGCGGTGTTGCGGCCAGCTCACAAGAAAGCGAGTTGAAGAAAGGAGCTCAGGGGCACTGTAATTCACAAACCTGCAGAGTTATAAATGACAGCTATCGTCCAAAAATAGACTGAAGTAAGGCTGCCAAGAGGACTTGAAAGCGGGGCAGAATTGCAGGAAACCGATTTCAGGAGGTAGACTGGAATTGCATTGAAAGCATAGGAAAAGAGGCAGAACGTCCACAATGATGCACTTGGCCAAAAAGGGCGTATGCGTTTTTTCCTGAATATATTCAGGAAAAAACGCATACGCCCTTTTTGGCCAACCAAGCAAGCTTGCAAAGGAAATCTGCACTACAATGAAGTCTCACTTCCCCCCGGTCAAAAGGGCCATCTGAAAAAAGTGTAAAATCCAGAAAGGCAACAGGCCATTGAGAACTGGGAGCCTTGTTATGCTGATGGGCGGGATGTAAATTGCCAACAACCACTGGGGAGAAGTGTATGGTGTTTCCTGAAACATCTAAAAAACAAAGCAACAGAGCCTAGGGCACTTCCACTTATGGTCCTATAGCTTAGGGAAATTAAAATCAAAAAGACACAGCCACCCCAAAGTTTGGAACGGCTCTGTTTACAAGAACCTCGTTTACAGTACAAGTTCAACATCGCAGAAAGTGAAAAATGGATAAAGAACTTGTGGTACTTACGTACAATGCAGTATCACTCAGCAATGAAATCTGTGTCATCAGGCCCATAGCAGCATAATGAGTAGATTCAGGTACGATGATTCTAACTGAAATAAGTCACACAGAAAAAGAAACATCATAAGATATCACTAATACACGGAATGTAAACTTGGCTACACAGGAACTGAATTCCAAAACAGAACAGGTTCTCAAATTTAGAAAACCAACTTATGCTTGCTTAAGGGGAAAGGTGAGTTGGGTTGCTGCATAAAACCAGAGATTGAAATGAGCACAGATAAAGTTCCTTAAGCCAAATATGGAATAGACAAGAGCTACTCCTTGCTCAACGAAATGGACTCAACACCGCATATTAAACGCCTAAGAATGTACCTGACTAGTAAGTATCTTAAAACCTATGGATTGCTATGTCTCCGAAAGAGAATCAAGCATGTGTACAGGGGCATAAACGCAGCAGTGATAGGATTGGAGAGGTTCGGTGAGCAAATGAAGACCCTTTGAAGTCATATTGCATGGTACCCATTCCACGGGTTTCAACTACCCAGGTTTAAGGTATTCTTCCTTCAGCTAAAACATGCATGTGGAACCTAGAGTATGATCAACCATGTGATCGGGAGACTTGTTCAAATATGTCTCAGTTTTCCTCCCCTGGTACTCGGGTGCAACATTCCAGACGCTTTACTAACACTCTCCCCACTTGGAGAGTCAGTCCCTTTAACCTCCTGTTTGGCCCAGTTTGCAATTTCTGCGGAAGATGAACAGGAATAGCGAGAACCAATGAGAGGCTAGCTGGAGGTGTCTGGACGGGCAAATTTAACTCTCATTTCCCACCAGGAAGAGGAATTAACCAAAGGCTCAGCATGCCGGGCCGGAACCAGATTAGGGCCTGAAGCCATCCTGCGGTGTTGCGGCCAGGTCACAAGAAAGCGAGTTGAAGAAAGGAGCTCAGGGGCACTGTAATTCACAAACCTGCAGAGTTATAAATGACAGCTATCGTCCAAAAACAGACTGAAGTAAGGCTGCCAAGAGGACTTGAAAGCGGGGCAGAATTGCAGGAAACCGATTTCAGGAGGTAGACTGGAATTGCATTGAAAGCATAGGAAAAGAGGCAGAACGTCCACAATGATGCACTTGGCCAAAAAGGGCGTATGCGTTTTTTCCTGAATATATTCAGGAAAAAACGCATACGCCCTTTTTGGCCAACCAAGCAAGCTTGCAAAGGAAATCTGCACTACAATGAAGTCTCACTTCCCCCCGGTCAAAAGGGCCATCTGAAAAAAGTGTAAAATCCAGAAAGGCAGGACAGGCCATGGAGAACTGGGAGCCTTGTTATGCTGATGGTCGGGATGTAAATTGCCAACAACCACTCGGGAGAAGTGTATGGTGTTTCCTGAAACATCTAAAAAACAAAGCAACAGAGCCTAGGGCACTTCCACTTATGGTCCTATAGCTTAGGGAAATTAAAATCAAAAAGACACAGCCACCCCAAAGTTTGGGACGCCTTCGTTTACAAGAACCTCGTTTCCCGTACAAGTTCAATATCACAGAAAGTGAAAAATGGATAAAGAACTTGTGGTACTTACGTACAATGCAGTATCACACAGCAATAAAATCTATGTCATCAGGCCCTTAGCAGCATAATGAGTGGATTCAGGTACGATGATTCTAACTGAAATAAGTCACACAGAAAAAGAAACATCATAAGATATCACTAATACACGTAATGTAAACTTGGCTACACAGGAACTGCATTCCAAAACAGAACAGGTTCTTAAATTTAGAAAACCAACTTATGCTTGCTTAAGGGGAAAGGTGAGTTGGGGTGCTGCATAAAACCAGAGATTGAAATGAGCACAGGTAAATTTCCTTAAGCCAAATATGGAATAGACAAGAGCTACTCCTTGCTCAACGAAATGGACTCAACACCCCATATTAAACGCCTAAGAATGTACCTGACTAGTAAGTATCTTAAAACCTATGGATTGCTATGTCTCCAAAAGAGAATCAAGCGTGTGTACAGGGGCATAAACGCAGCAGTGATAGGATTGGAGAGGTTCGGTGAGCAAATGAAGACCCTTTGAAGTCATATTGCATGGTACCCATTCCACGGGTCTCAACTCTCCAGGTTTAAGGTATTCTTCCTTCAGCTAAAACATGCATGTGGAACCCAGAGTATGATCAACCATGTGAACGGGAGACGTGTTCAAATATGTCTCAGTTTTCCTCCCCTGGTACTCGGGTGCAACATTCCAGACGCTTTACTAACACTCTCCCGACTTGGAGAGTCAGTCCCTTTAACCTCCTGTTTGGCCCAGTTTGCAATTTCTGCGGAAGATGAACAGGAATAGCGAGAACCAATGAGAGACTAGCTGGAGGTGTCTAAACGGGCAAATTTAACTCTCATTTCCCACCAGGAAGAGGAATTAACCAAAGGCTCAGCATGCCGGGCCGGAACAAGATTAGGGCCTGAAGCCATCCTGCGGTGTTGCGGCCAGCTCACAAGAAAGCGAGTTGAAGAAAGGAGCTCAGGGGCACTGTAATTCACAAACCTGCAGAGTTATAAATGACAGCTATCGTCCAAAAATAGACTGAAGTAAGGCTGCCAAGAGGACTTGAAAGCGGGGCAGAATTGCAGGAAACCGATTTCAGGAGGTAGACTGGAATTGCATTGAAAGCATAGGAAAAGAGGCAGAACGTCCACAATGATGCACTTGGCCAAAAAGGGCGTATGCGTTTTTTCCTGAATATATTCAGGAAAAAACGCATACGCCCTTTTTGGCCAACCAAGCAAGCTTGCAAAGGAAATCTGCACTACAATGAAGTCTCACTTCCCCCCGGTCAAAAGGGCCATCTGAAAAAAGTGTAAAATCCAGAAAGGCAACAGGCCATTGAGAACTGGGAGCCTTGTTATGCTGATGGGCGGGATGTAAATTGCCAACAGACACTTGGGAGAAGTGTATGGTGTTTCCTGAAACATCTAAAAAACAAAGCAACAGAGCCTAGGGCACTTCCACTTATGGTCCTATAGCTTAGGGAAATTAAAATCAAAAAGACACAGCCACCCCAAAGTTTGGAACGGCTCTGTTTACAAGAACCTCGTTTACAGTACAAGTTCAACATCGCAGAAAGTGAAAAATGGATAAAGAACTTGTGGTACTTACGTACAATGCAGTATCACTCAGCAATGAAATCTGTGTCATCAGGCCCGTAGCAGCATAATGAGTAGATTCAGGTACGATGATTCTAACTGAAATAAGTCACACAGAAAAAGAAACATCATAAGATATCACTAATACACGGAATGTAAACTTGGCTACACAGGAACTGAATTCCAAAACAGAACAGGTTCTCAAATTTAGAAAACCAACTTATGCTTGCTTAAGGGGAAAGGTGAGTTGGGTTGCTGCATAAAACCAGAGATTGAAATGAGCACAGATAAAGTTCCTTAAGCCAAATATGGAATAGAAAAGAGCTACTCCTTGCTCAACGAAATGGACTCAACACCCCATATTAAACGCCTAAGAATGTACCTGACTAGTAAGTATCTTAAAACCTATGGATTGCTATGTCTCCGAAAGAGAATCAAGCATGTGTACAGGGGCATAAACGCAGCAGTGATAGGATTGGAGAGGTTCGGTGAGCAAATGAAGACCCTTTGAAGTCATATTGCATGGTACCCATTCCACGGGTTTCAACTACCCAGGTTTAAGGTATTCTTCCTTCAGCTAAAACATGCATGTGGAACCTAGAGTATGATCAACCATGTGATCGGGAGACTTGTTCAAATATGTCTCAGTTTTCCTCCCCTGGTACTCGGGTGCAACATTCCAGACGCTTTACTAACACTCTCCCGACTTGGAGAGTCAGTCCCTTTAACCTCCTGTTTGGCCCAGTTTGCAATTTCTGCGGAAGATGAACAGGAATAGCGAGAACCAATGAGAGGCTAGCTGGAGGTGTCTGGACGGGCAAATTTAACTCTCATTTCCCACCAGGAAGAGGAATTAACCAAAGGCTCAGCATGCCGGGCCGGAACAAGATTAGGGCCTGAAGCCATCCTGCGGTGTTGCGGCCAGGTCACAAGAAAGCGAGTTGAAGAAAGGAGCTCAGGGGCACTGTAATTCACAAACCTGCAGAGTTATAAATGACAGCTATCATCCAAAAATAGACTGAAGTAAGGCTGCCAAGAGGACTTGAAAGCGGGGCAGAATTGCAGGAAACCGATTTCAGGAGGTAGACTGGAATTGCATTGAAAGCATAGGAAAAGAGGCAGAACGTCCACAATGATGCACTTGGCCAAAAAGGGCGTATGCGTTTTTTCCTGAATATATTCAGGAAAAAACGCATACGCCCTTTTTGGCCAACCAAGCAAGCTTGCAAAGGAAATCTGCACTACAATGAAGTCTCACTTCCCCCCGGTCAAAAGGGCCATCTGAAAAAAGTGTAAAATCCAGAAAGGCAGGACAGGCCATGGAGAACTGGGAGCCTTGTTATGCTGATGGTCGGGATGTAAATTGCCAACAACCACTCGGGAGAAGTGTATGGTGTTTCCTGAAACATCTAAAAAACAAAGCAACAGAGCCTAGGGCACTTCCACTTATGGTCCTATAGCTTAGGGAAATTAAAATCAAAAAGACACAGCCACCCCAAAGTTTGGGACGCCTTCGTTTACAAGAACCTCGTTTCCCGTACAAGTTCAATATCACAGAAAGTGAAAAATGGATAAAGAACTTGTGGTACTTACGTACAATGCAGTATCACTCAGCAATGAAATCTATGTCATCAGGCCCTTAGCAGCATAATGAGTGGATTCAGGTACGATGATTCTAACTGAAATAAGTCACACAGAAAAAGCAACATCATAAGATATCACTAATACACGGAATGTAAACTTGGCTACACAGGAACTGCATTCCAAAACAGAACAGGGTCTCAAATTTAGAAAACCAACTTATGCTTGCTTAAGGGGAAAGGTGAGTTGGGGTGCTGCATAAAACCAGAGATTGAAATGAGCACAGGTAAAGTTCCTTAAGCCAAATATGGAATAGACAAGAGCTACTCCTTGCTCAACGAAATGGACTCAACAGCCCATATTAAACGCCTAAGAATGTACCTGACTAGTAAGTATCTTAAAACCTATGGATTGCTATGTCTCCAAAAGAGAATCAAGCGTGTGTACAGGGGCATAAACGCAGCAGTGATAGGATTGGAGAGGTTCGGTGAGCAAATGAAGACCCTTTGAAGTCATATTGCATGGTACCCATTCCACGGGTCTCAACTCTCCAGGTTTAAGGTATTCTTCCTTCAGCTAAAACATGCATGTGGAACCCAGAGTATGATCAACCATGTGAACGGGAGACGTGTTCAAATATGTCTCAGTTTTCCTCCCCTGGTACTCGGGTGCAACATTCCAGACGCTTTACTAACAATCTCCCGACTTGGAGATTTAGTCCCTTTAACCTCCTGTTTGGCCCAGTTTGCAATTTCTGCGGAAGATGAACAGGAATAGCGAGAACCAATGAGAGACTAGCTGGAGGTGTCTAAACGGGCAAATTTAACTCTCATTTCCCACCAGGAAGAGGAATTAACCAAAGGCTCAGCATGCCGGGCCGGAACAAGATTAGGGCCTGAAGCCATCCTGCGGTGTTGCGGCCAGCTCACAAGAAAGCGAGTTGAAGAAAGGAGCTCAGGGGCACTGTAATTCACAAACCTGCAGAGTTATAAATGACAGCTATCGTCCAAAAATAGACTGAAGTAAGGCTGCCAAGAGGACTTGAAAGCGGGGCAGAATTGCAGGAAACCGATTTCAGGAGGTAGACTGGAATTGCATTGAAAGCATAGGAAAAGAGGCAGAACGTCCACAATGATGCACTTGGCCAAAAAGGGCGTATGCGTTTTTTCCTGAATATATTCAGGAAAAAACGCATACGCCCTTTTTGGCCAACCAAGCAAGCTTGCAAAGGAAATCTGCACTACAATGAAGTCTCACTTCCCCCCGGTCAAAAGGGCCATCTGAAAAAAGTGTAAAATCCAGAAAGGCAACAGGCCATTGAGAACTGGGAGCCTTGTTATGCTGATGGGCGGGATGTAAATTGCCAACAGACACTTGGGAGAAGTGTATGGTGTTTCCTGAAACATCTAAAAAACAAAGCAACAGAGCCTAGGGCACTTCCACTTATGGTCCTATAGCTTAGGGAAATTAAAATCAAAAAGACACAGCCACCCCAAAGTTTGGAACGGCTCTGTTTACAAGAACCTCGTTTACAGTACAAGTTCAACATCGCAGAAAGTGAAAAATGGATAAAGAACTTGTGGTACTTACGTACAATGCAGTATCACTCAGCAATGAAATCTGTGTCATCAGGCCCGTAGCAGCATAATGAGTAGATTCAGGTACGATGATTCTAACTGAAATAAGTCACACAGAAAAAGAAACATCATAAGATATCACTAATACACGGAATGTAAACTTGGCTACACAGGAACTGAATTCCAAAACAGAACAGGTTCTCAAATTTAGAAAACCAACTTATGCTTGCTTAAGGGGAAAGGTGAGTTGGGTTGCTGCATAAAACCAGAGATTGAAATGAGCACAGATAAAGTTCCTTAAGCCAAATATGGAATAGACAAGAGCTACTCCTTGCTCAACGAAATGGACTCAACACCCCATAATAAACGCCTAAGAATGTACCTGACTAGTAAGTATCTTAAAACCTATGGATTGCTATGTCTCCGAAAGAGAATCAAGCATGTGTACAGGGGCATAAACGCAGCAGTGATAGGATTGGAGAGGTTCGGTGAGCAAATGAAGACCCTTTGAAGTCATATTGCATGGTACCCATTCCACGGGTTTCAACTACCCAGGTTTAAGGTATTCTTCCTTCAGCTAAAACATGCATGTGGAACCTAGAGTATGATCAACCATGTGATCGGGAGACGTGTTCAAATATGTCTCAGTTTTCGTACCCTGGTACTCGGGTGCAACATTCCAGACGCTTTACTAACACTCTCCCGACTTGGAGAGTCAGTCCCTTTAACCTCCTGTTTGGCCCAGTTTGCAATTTCTGCGGAAGATGAACAGGAATAGCGAGAACCAATGGAGACTAGCTGGAGGTGTCTGGACGGGCCAATTTAACTCTCATTTCCTACCAGGAAGAGGAATTAACCAAAGGCTCAGCGTGCCATGCCAGAACCAGATTAGGGCCAGAAGCCATCCTGCGGTGTTGCGGCCAGCTCAAAAGAAAGCGAGTTGAAGAAAGGAGCTCAGGGGCACTGTAATTCACAAACCTGCAGAGTTATAAATGACAGCTATCGTCCAAAAATAGACTGAAGTAAGGCTGCCAAGAGGACTTGAAAGCGAGGTAGAATTGCAGGAAACCGATTTCAGGAGGTAGACTGGAATTGCATTGAAAGCATAGGAACAGAGGCAGAACGTCCACAATGATGCACTTGACCAAAAAGGGTGTATGCGTTTTTTCCTGAATATATTCAGGAAAAAACGCATACGCCCTTTTTGGCCAACCAAGCAAGCTTGCAAAGGAAATCTGCACTACAATGAAGTCTCACTTCCCCCCGGTCAAAAGGGCCATCTGAAAAAAGTGTAAAATCCAGAAAGGCAGGACAGGCCATGGAGAACTGGGAGCCTTGTTATGCTGATGGGCGGGATGTAAATTGCCAACAACCACTCGGGAGAAGTGTATGGTGTTTCCTGAAACATCTAAAAAACAAAGCAACAGAGCCTAGGGCACTTCCACTTATGGTCCTATAGCTTAGGGAAATTAAAATCAAAAAGACACAGCCACCCCAAAGTTTGGGACGCCTTCGTTTACAAGAACCTCGTTTCCCGTACAAGTTCAATATCACAGAAAGTGAAAAATGGATAAAGAACTTGTGGTACTTACGTACAATGCAGTATCACTCAGCAATGAAATCTATGTCATCAGGCCCTTAGCAGCATAATGAGTGGATTCAGGTACGATGATTCTAACTGAAATAAGTCACACAGAAAAAGCAACATCATAAGATATCACTAATACACGGAATGTAAACTTGGCTACACAGGAACTGCATTCCAAAACAGAACAGGGTCTCAAATTTAGAAAACCAACTTATGCTTGCTTAAGGGGAAAGGTGAGTTGGGGTGCTGCATAAAACCAGAGATTGAAATGAGCACAGGTAAAGTTCCTTAAGCCAAATATGGAATAGACAAGAGCTACTCCTTGCTCAACGAAATGGACTCAACACCCCATATTAAACGCCTAAGAATGTACCTGACTAGTAAGTATCTTAAAACCTATGGATTGCTATGTCTCCAAAAGAGAATCAAGCGTGTGTACAGGGGCATAAACGCAGCAGTGATAGGATTGGAGAGGTTCGGTGAGCAAATGAAGACCCTTTGAAGTCATATTGCATGGTACCCATTCCACGGGTCTCAACTCTCCAGGTTTAAGGTATTCTTCCTTCAGCTAAAACATGCATGTGGAACCCAGAGTATGATCAACCATGTGAACGGGAGACGTGTTCAAATATGTCTCAGTTTTCCTCCCCTGGTACTCGGGTGCAACATTCCAGACGCTTTACTAACAATCTCCCGACTTGGAGATTTAGTCCCTTTAACCTCCTGTTTGGCCCAGTTTGCAATTTCTGCGGAAGATGAACAGGAATAGCGAGAACCAATGAGAGACTAGCTGGAGGTGTCTGGACGGGCAAATTTAACTCTCATTTCCCACCAGGAAGAGGAATTAACCAAAGGCTCAGCATGCCGGGCCGGAACAAGATTAGGGCCTGAAGCCATCCTGCGGTGTTGCGGCCAGCTCACAAGAAAGCGAGTTGAAGAAAGGAGCTCAGGGGCACTGTAATTCACAAACCTGCAGAGTTATAAATGACAGCTATCGTCCAAAAATAGACTGAAGTAAGGCTGCCAAGAGGACTTGAAAGCGGGGCAGAATTGCAGGAAACCGATTTCAGGAGGTAGACTGGAATTGCATTGAAAGCATAGGAAAAGAGGCAGAACGTCCACAATGATGCACTTGGCCAAAAAGGGCGTATGCGTTTTTTCCTGAATATATTCAGGAAAAAACGCATACGCCCTTTTTGGCCAACCAAGCAAGCTTGCAAAGGAAATCTGCACTACAATGAAGTCTCACTTCCCCCCGGTCAAAAGGGTCATCTGAAAAAAGTGTAAAATCCAGAAAGGCAACAGGCCATTGAGAACTGGGAGCCTTGTTATGCTGATGGGCGGGATGTAAATTGCCAACAACCACTGGGGAGAAGTGTATGGTGTTTCCTGAAACATCTAAAAAACAAAGCAACAGAGCCTAGGGCACTTCCACTTATGGTCCTATAGCTTAGGGAAATTAAAATCAAAAAGACACAGCCACCCCAAAGTTTGGAACGGCTCTGTTTACAAGAACCTCGTTTACAGTACAAGTTCAACATCGCAGAAAGTGAAAAATGGATAAAGAACTTGTGGTACTTACGTACAATGCAGTATCACTCAGCAATGAAATCTGTGTCATCAGGCCCATAGCAGCATAATGAGTAGATTCAGGTACGATGATTCTAACTGAAATAAGTCACACAGAAAAAGAAACATCATAAGATATCACTAATACACGGAATGTAAACTTGGCTACACAGGAACTGAATTCCAAAACAGAACAGGTTCTCAAATTTAGAAAACCAACTTATGCTTGCTTAAGGGGAAAGGTGAGTTGGGTTGCTGCATAAAACCAGAGATTGAAATGAGCACAGATAAAGTTCCTTAAGCCAAATATGGAATAGAAAAGAGCTACTCCTTGCTCAACGAAATGGACTCAACACCCCATATTAAACGCCTAAGAATGTACCTGACTAGTAAGTATCTTAAAACCTATGGATTGCTATGTCTCCGAAAGAGAATCAAGCATGTGTACAGGGGCATAAACGCAGCAGTGATAGGATTGGAGAGGTTCGGTGAGCAAATGAAGACCCTTTGAAGTCATATTGCATGGTACCCATTCCACGGGTTTCAACAACCCAGGTTTAAGGTATTCTTCCTTCAGCTAAAACATGCATGTGGAACCTAGAGTATGATCAACCATGTGATCGGGAGACGTGTTCAAATATGTCTCAGTTTTCCTCCCCTGGTACTCGGGTGCAACATTCCAGACGCTTTACTAACACTCTCCCGACTTGGAGAGTCAGTCCCTTTAACCTCCTGTTTGGCCCAGTTTGCAATTTCTGCGGAAGATGAACAGGAATAGCGAGAACCAATGAGAGACTAGCTGGAGGTGTCTAAACGGGCAAATTTAACTCTCATTTCCCACCAGGAAGAGGAATTAACCAAAGGCTCAGCATGCCGGGCCGGAACAAGATTAGGGCCTGAAGCCATCCTGCGGTGTTGCGGCCAGCTCACAAGAAAGCGAGTTGAAGAAAGGAGCTCAGGGGCACTGTAATTCACAAACCTGCAGAGTTATAAATGACAGCTATCGTCCAAAAATAGACTGAAGTAAGGCTGCCAAGAGGACTTGAAAGCGGGGCAGAATTGCAGGAAACCGATTTCAGGAGGTAGACTGGAATTGCATTGAAAGCATAGGAAAAGAGGCAGAACGTCCACAATGATGCACTTGGCCAAAAAGGGCGTATGCGTTTTTTCCTGAATATATTCAGGAAAAAACGCATACGCCCTTTTTGGCCAACCAAGCAAGCTTGCAAAGGAAATCTGCACTACAATGAAGTCTCACTTCCCCCCGGTCAAAAGGGCCATCTGAAAAAAGTGTAAAATCCAGAAAGGCAACAGGCCATTGAGAACTGGGAGCCTTGTTATGCTGATGGGCGGGATGTAAATTGCCAACAGACACTTGGGAGAAGTGTATGGTGTTTCCTGAAACATCTAAAAAACAAAGCAACAGAGCCTAGGGCACTTCCACTTATGGTCCTATAGCTTAGGGAAATTAAAATCAAAAAGACACAGCCACCCCAAAGTTTGGAACGGCTCTGTTTACAAGAACCTCGTTTACAGTACAAGTTCAACATCGCAGAAAGTGAAAAATGGATAAAGAACTTGTGGTACTTACGTACAATGCAGTATCACTCAGCAATGAAATCTGTGTCATCAGGCCCGTAGCAGCATAATGAGTAGATTCAGGTACGATGATTCTAACTGAAATAAGTCACACAGAAAAAGAAACATCATAAGATATCACTAATACACGGAATGTAAACTTGGCTACACAGGAACTGAATTCCAAAACAGAACAGGTTCTCAAATTTAGAAAACCAACTTATGCTTGCTTAAGGGGAAAGGTGAGTTGGGTTGCTGCATAAAACCAGAGATTGAAATGAGCACAGATAAAGTTCCTTAAGCCAAATATGGAATAGACAAGAGCTACTCCTTGCTCAACGAAATGGACTCAACACCCCATAATAAACGCCTAAGAATGTACCTGACTAGTAAGTATCTTAAAACCTATGGATTGCTATGTCTCCGAAAGAGAATCAAGCATGTGTACAGGGGCATAAACGCAGCAGTGATAGGATTGGAGAGGTTCGGTGAGCAAATGAAGACCCTTTGAAGTCATATTGCATGGTACCCATTCCACGGGTTTCAACTACCCAGGTTTAAGGTATTCTTCCTTCAGCTAAAACATGCATGTGGAACCTAGAGTATGATCAACCATGTGATCGGGAGACGTGTTCAAATATGTCTCAGTTTTCGTACCCTGGTACTCGGGTGCAACATTCCAGACGCTTTACTAACACTCTCCCGACTTGGAGAGTCAGTCCCTTTAACCTCCTGTTTGGCCCAGTTTGCAATTTCTGCGGAAGATGAACAGGAATAGCGAGAACCAATGGAGACTAGCTGGAGGTGTCTGGACGGGCCAATTTAACTCTCATTTCCTACCAGGAAGAGGAATTAACCAAAGGCTCAGCGTGCCATGCCAGAACCAGATTAGGGCCAGAAGCCATCCTGCGGTGTTGCGGCCAGCTCAAAAGAAAGCGAGTTGAAGAAAGGAGCTCAGGGGCACTGTAATTCACAAACCTGCAGAGTTATAAATGACAGCTATCGTCCAAAAATAGACTGAAGTAAGGCTGCCAAGAGGACTTGAAAGCGAGGTAGAATTGCAGGAAACCGATTTCAGGAGGTAGACTGGAATTGCATTGAAAGCATAGGAACAGAGGCAGAACGTCCACAATGATGCACTTGACCAAAAAGGGTGTATGCGTTTTTTCCTGAATATATTCAGGAAAAAACGCATACGCCCTTTTTGGCCAACCAAGCAAGCTTGCAAAGGAAATCTGCACTACAATGAAGTCTCACTTCCCCCCGGTCAAAAGGGCCATCTGAAAAAAGTGTAAAATCCAGAAAGGCAGGACAGGCCATGGAGAACTGGGAGCCTTGTTATGCTGATGGGCGGGATGTAAATTGCCAACAACCACTCGGGAGAAGTGTATGGTGTTTCCTGAAACATCTAAAAAACAAAGCAACAGAGCCTAGGGCACTTCCACTTATGGTCCTATAGCTTAGGGAAATTAAAATCAAAAAGACACAGCCACCCCAAAGTTTGGGACGCCTTCGTTTACAAGAACCTCGTTTCCCGTACAAGTTCAATATCACAGAAAGTGAAAAATGGATAAAGAACTTGTGGTACTTACGTACAATGCAGTATCACTCAGCAATGAAATCTATGTCATCAGGCCCTTAGCAGCATAATGAGTGGATTCAGGTACGATGATTCTAACTGAAATAAGTCACACAGAAAAAGCAACATCATAAGATATCACTAATACACGGAATGTAAACTTGGCTACACAGGAACTGCATTCCAAAACAGAACAGGGTCTCAAATTTAGAAAACCAACTTATGCTTGCTTAAGGGGAAAGGTGAGTTGGGGTGCTGCATAAAACCAGAGATTGAAATGAGCACAGGTAAAGTTCCTTAAGCCAAATATGGAATAGACAAGAGCTACTCCTTGCTCAACGAAATGGACTCAACAGCCCATATTAAACGCCTAAGAATGTACCTGACTAGTAAGTATCTTAAAACCTATGGATTGCTATGTCTCCAAAAGAGAATCAAGCGTGTGTACAGGGGCATAAACGCAGCAGTGATAGGATTGGAGAGGTTCGGTGAGCAAATGAAGACCCTTTGAAGTCATATTGCATGGTACCCATTCCACGGGTCTCAACTCTCCAGGTTTAAGGTATTCTTCCTTCAGCTAAAACATGCATGTGGAACCCAGAGTATGATCAACCATGTGAACGGGAGACGTGTTCAAATATGTCTCAGTTTTCCTCCCCTGGTACTCGGGTTCAACATTCCAGACGCTTTACTAACACTCTCCCGACTTGGAGAGTCAGTCCCTTTAACCTCCTGTTTGGCCCAGTTTGCAATTTCTGCGGAAGATGAACAGGAATAGCGAGAACCAATGAGAGACTAGCTGGAGGTGTCTGAACGGGCAAATTTAACTCTCATTTCCCACCAGGAAGAGGAATTAACCAAAGGCTCAGCATGCCGGGCCGGAACAAGATTAGGGCCTGAAGCCATCCTGCGGTGTTGCGGCCAGCTCACAAGAAAGCGAGTTGAAGAAAGGAGCTCAGGGGCACTGTAATTCACAAACCTGCAGAGTTATAAATGACAGCTATCGTCCAAAAATAGACTGAAGTAAGGCTGCCAAGAGGACTTGAAAGCGGGGCAGAATTGCAGGAAACCGATTTCAGGAGGTAGACTGGAATTGCATTGAAAGCATAGGAAAAGAGGCAGAACGTCCACAATGATGCACTTGGCCAAAAAGGGCGTATGCGTTTTTTCCTGAATATATTCAGGAAAAAACGCATACGCCCTTTTTGGCCAACCAAGCAAGCTTGCAAAGGAAATCTGCACTACAATGAAGTCTCACTTCCCCCCGGTCAAAAGGGCCATCTGAAAAAAGTGTAAAATCCAGAAAGGCAACAGGCCATTGAGAACTGGGAGCCTTGTTATGCTGATGGGCGGGATGTAAATTGCCAACAGACACTCGGGAGAAGTGTATGGTGTTTCCTGAAACATCTAAAAAACAAAGCAACAGAGCCTAGGGCACTTCCACTTATGGTCTTATAGCTTAGGGAAATTAAAATCAAAAAGACACAGCCACCCCAAAGTTTGGAACGGCTCTGTTTACAAGAACCTCGTTTACAGTACAAGTTCAACATCGCAGAAAGTGAAAAATGGATAAAGAACTTGTGGTACTTACGTACAATGCAGTATCACTCAGCAATGAAATGTGTGTCATCAGGCCCGTAGCAGCATAATGAGTAGATTCAGGTACGATGATTCTAACTGAAATAAGTCACACAGAAAAAGAAACATCATAAGATATCACTAATACACGGAATGTAAACTTGGCTACACAGGAACTGAATTCCAAAACAGAACAGGTTCTCAAATTTAGAAAACCAACTTATGCTTGCTTAAGGGGAAAGGTGAGTTGGGTTGCTGCATAAAACCAGAGATTGAAATGAGCACAGATAAAGTTCCTTAAGCCAAATATGGAATAGACAAGAGCTACTCCTTGCTCAACGAAATGGACTCAACACCCCATATTAAACGCCTAAGAATGTACCTGACTAGTAAGTATCTTAAAACCTATGGATTGCTATGTCTCCGAAAGAGAATCAAGCATGTGTACAGGGGCATAAACGCAGCAGTGATAGGATTGGAGAGGTTCGGTGAGCAAATGAAGACCCTTTGAAGTCATATTGCATGGTACCCATTCCACGGGTTTCAACTACCCAGGTTTAAGGTATTCTTCCTTCAGCTAAAACATGCATGTGGAACCTAGAGTATGATCAACCATGTGATCGGGAGACTTGTTCAAATATGTCTCAGTTTTCCTCCCCTGGTACTCGGGTGCAACATTCCAGACGCTTTACTAACACTCTCCCGACTTGGAGAGTCAGTCCCTTTAACCTCCTGTTTGGCCCAGTTTGCAATTTCTGCGGAAGATGAACAGGAATAGCGAGAACCAATGAGAGGCTAGCTGGAGGTGTCTGGACGGGCAAATTTAACTCTCATTTCCCACCAGGAAGAGGAATTAACCAAAGGCTCAGCATGCCGGGCCGGAACAAGATTAGGGCCTGAAGCCATCCTGCGGTGTTGTGGCCAGGTCACAAGAAAGCGAGTTGAAGAAAGGAGCTCAGGGGCACTGTAATTCACAAACCTGCAGAGTTATAAATGACAGCTATCGTCCAAAAATAGACTGAAGTAAGGCTGCCAAGAGGACTTGAAAGCGGGGCAGAATTGCAGGAAACCGATTTCAGGAGGTAGACTGGAATTGCATTGAAAGCATAGGAAAAGAGGCAGAACGTCCACAATGATGCACTTGGCCAAAAAGGGCGTATGCGTTTTTTCCTGAATATATTCAGGAAAAAACGCATACGCCCTTTTTGGCCAACCAAGCAAGCTTGCAAAGGAAATCTGCACTACAATGAAGTCTCACTTCCCCCCGGTCAAAAGGGCCATCTGAAAAAAGTGTAAAATCCAGAAAGGCAGGACAGGCCATGGAGAACTGGGAGCCTTGTTATGCTGATGGTCGGGATGTAAATTGCCAACAACCACTCGGGAGAAGTGTATGGTGTTTCCTGAAACATCTAAAAAACAAAGCAACAGAGCCTAGGGCACTTCCACTTATGGTCCTATAGCTTAGGGAAATTAAAATCAAAAAGACACAGCCACCCCAAAGTTTGGGACGCCTTCGTTTACAAGAACCTCGTTTCCCGTACAAGTTCAATATCACAGAAAGTGAAAAATGGATAAAGAACTTGTGGTACTTACGTACAATGCAGTATCACTCAGCAATGAAATCTATGTCATCAGGCCCTTAGCAGCATAATGAGTGGATTCAGGTACGATGATTCTAACTGAAATAAGTCACACAGAAAAAGCAACATCATAAGATATCACTAATACACGGAATGTAAACTTGGCTACACAGGAACTGCATTCCAAAACAGAACAGGGTCTCAAATTTAGAAAACCAACTTATGCTTGCTTAAGGGTAAAGGTGAGTTGGGGTGCTGCATAAAACCAGAGATTGAAATGAGCACAGGTAAAGTTCCTTAAGCCAAATATGGAATAGACAAGAGCTACTCCTTGCTCAACGAAATGGACTCAACACCCCATATTAAACGCCTAAGAATGTACCTGACTAGTAAGTATCTTAAAACCTATGGATTGCTATGTCTCCAAAAGATAATCAAGCGTGTGTACAGGGGCATAAACGCAGCAGTGATAGGATTGGAGAGGTTCGGTGAGCAAATGAAGACCCTTTGAAGTCATATTGCATGGTACCCATTCCACGGGTCTCAACTCTCCAGGTTTAAGGTATTCTTCCTTCAGCTAAAACATGCATGTGGAACCCAGAGTATGATCAACCATGTGAACGGGAGACGTGTTCAAATATGTCTCAGTTTTCCTCCCCTGGTACTCGGGTTCAACATTCCAGACGCTTTACTAACACTCTCCCGACTTGGAGAGTCAGTCCCTTTAACCTCCTGTTTGGCCCAGTTTGCAATTTCTGCGGAAGATGAACAGGAATAGCGAGAACCAATGAGAGACTAGCTGGAGGTGTCTGAACGGGCAAATTTAACTCTCATTTCCCACCAGGAAGAGGAATTAACCAAAGGCTCAGCATGCCGGGCCGGAACCAGATTAGGGCCTGAAGCCATCTGCGGTGTTGCGGCCAGCTCACAAGAAAGCGAGTTGAAGAAAGGAGCTCAGGGGCACTGTAATTCACAAACCTGCAGAGTTATAAATGACAGCTATCGTCCAAAAATAGACTGAAGTAAGGCTGCCAAGAGGACTTGAAAGCGGGGCAGAATTGCAGGAAACCGATTTCAGGAGGTAGACTGGAATTGCATTGAAAGCATAGGAAAAGAGGCAGAACGTCCACAATGATGCACTTGGCCAAAAAGGGCGTATGCGTTTTTTCCTGAATATATTCAGGAAAAAACGCATACGCCATTTTTGGCCAACCAAGCAAGCTTGCAAAGGAAATCTGCACTACAATGAAGTCTCACTTCCCCCCGGTCAAAAGGGCCATCTGAAAAAAGTGTAAAATCCAGAAAGGCAACAGGCCATTGAGAACTGGGAGCCTTGTTATGCTGATGGGCGGGATGTAAATTGCCAACAGACACTCGGGAGAAGTGTATGGTGTTTCCTGAAACATCTAAAAAACAAAGCAACAGAGCCTAGGGCACTTCCACTTATGGTCTTATAGCTTAGGGAAATTAAAATCAAAAAGACACAGCCACCCCAAAGTTTGGAACGGCTCTGTTTACAAGAACCTCGTTTACAGTACAAGTTCAACATCGCAGAAAGTGAAAAATGGATAAAGAACTTGTGGTACTTACGTACAATGCAGTATCACTCAGCAATGAAATGTGTGTCATCAGGCCCGTAGCAGCATAATGAGTAGATTCAGGTACGATGATTCTAACTGAAATAAGTCACACAGAAAAAGAAACATCATAAGATATCACTAATACACGGAATGTAAACTTGGCTACACAGGAACTGAATTCCAAAACAGAACAGGTTCTCAAATTTAGAAAACCAACTTATGCTTGCTTAAGGGGAAAGGTGAGTTGGGTTGCTGCATAAAACCAGAGATTGAAATGAGCACAGATAAAGTTCCTTAAGCCAAATATGGAATAGACAAGAGCTACTCCTTGCTCAACGAAATGGACTCAACACCCCATATTAAACGCCTAAGAATGTACCTGACTAGTAAGTATCTTAAAACCTATGGATTGCTATGTCTCCGAAAGAGAATCAAGCATGTGTACAGGGGCATAAACGCAGCAGTGATAGGATTGGAGAGGTTCGGTGAGCAAATGAAGACCCTTTGAAGTCATATTGCATGGTACCCATTCCACGGGTTTCAACTACCCAGGTTTTAGGTATTCTTCCTTCAGCTAAAACATGCATGTGGAACCTAGAGTATGATCAACCATGTGATCGGGAGACTTGTTCAAATATGTCTCAGTTTTCCTCCCCTGGTACTCGGGTGCAACATTCCAGACGCTTTACTAACACTCTCCCCACTTGGAGAGTCAGTCCCTTTAACCTCCTGTTTGGCCCAGTTTGCAATTTCTGCGGAAGATGAACAGGAATAGCGAGAACCAATGAGAGGCTAGCTGGAGGTGTCTGGACGGGCAAATTTAACTCTCATTTCCCACCAGGAAGAGGAATTAACCAAAGGCTCAGCGTGCCGTGCCGGAACCAGATTAGGGCCTGAAGCCATCCTGCGGTGTTGCGGCCAGCTCACAAGAAAGCGAGTTGAAGAAAGGAGCTCAGGGGCACTGTAATTCACAAACCTGCAGAGTTATAAATGACAACTATCGTCCAAAAATAGACTGAAGTAAGGCTGCCAAGAGGACTTGAAAGCGGGGCAGAATTGCAGGAAACCGATTTCAGGAGGTAGACTGGAATTGCATTGAAAGCATAGGAAAAGAGGCAGAACGTCCACAATGATGCACTTGGCCAAAAAGGGCGTATGCGTTTTTTCCTGAATATATTCAGGAAAAAACGCATACGCCCTTTTTGGCCAACCAAGCAAGCTTGCAAAGGAAATCTGCACTACAATGAAGTCTCACTTCCCCCCGGTCAAAAGGGCCATCTGAAAAAAGTGTAAAATCCAGAAAGGCAGGACAGGCCATGGAGAACTGGGAGCCTTGTTATGCTGATGGTCGGGATGTAAATTGCCAACAACCACTCGGGAGAAGTGTATGGTGTTTCCTGAAACATCTAAAAAACAAAGCAACAGAGCCTAGGGCACTTCCACTTATGGTCCTATAGCTTAGGGAAATTAAAATCAAAAAGACACAGCCACCCCAAAGTTTGGGACGCCTTCGTTTACAAGAACCTCGTTTCCCGTACAAGTTCAATATCACAGAAAGTGAAAAATGGATAAAGAACTTGTGGTACTTACGTACAATGCAGTATCACTCAGCAATGAAATCTGTGTCATCAGGCCCGTAGCAGCATAATGAGTAGATTCAGGTACGATGATTCTAACTGAAATAAGTCACACAGAAAAAGAAACATCATAAGATATCACTAATACACGGAATGTAAACTTGGCTACACAGGAACTGAATTCCAAAACAGAACAGGTTCTCAAATTTAGAAAACCAACTTATGCTTGCTTAAGGGGAAAGGTGAGTTGGGTTGCTGCATAAAACCAGAGATTGAAATGAGCACAGATAAAGTTCCTTAAGCCAAATATGGAATAGACAAGAGCTACTCCTTGCTCAACGAAATGGACTCAACACCGCATATTAAACGCCTAAGAATGTACCTGACTAGTAAGTATCTTAAAACCTATGGATTGCTATGTCTCCGAAAGAGAATCAAGCATGTGTACAGGGGCATAAACGCAGCAGTGATAGGATTGGAGAGGTTCGGTGAGCAAATGAAGACCCTTTGAAGTCATATTGCATGGTACCCATTCCACGGGTTTCAACTACCCAGGTTTTAGGTATTCTTCCTTCAGCTAAAACATGCATGTGGAACCTAGAGTATGATCAACCATGTGATCGGGAGACTTGTTCAAATATGTCTCAGTTTTCCTCCCCTGGTACTCGGGTGCAACATTCCAGACGCTTTACTAACACTCTCCCCACTTGGAGAGTCAGTCCCTTTAACCTCCTGTTTGGCCCAGTTTGCAATTTCTGCGGAAGATTAACAGGAATAGCGAGAACCAATGAGAGGCTAGCTGGAGGTGTCTGGACGGGCAAATTTAACTCTCATTTCCCACCAGGAAGAGGAATTAACCAAAGGCTCAGCATGCCGGGCCGGAACAAGATTAGGGCCTGAAGCCATCCTGCGGTGTTGCGGCCAGCTCACAAGAAAGCGAGTTGAAGAAAGGAGCTCAGGGGCACTGTAATTCACAAACCTGCAGAGTTATAAATGACAGCTATCGTCCAAAAATAGACTGAAGTAAGGCTGCCAAGAGGACTTGAAAGCGGGGCAGAATTGCAGGAAACCGATTTCAGGAGGTAGACTGGAATTGCATTGAAAGCATAGGAAAAGAGGCAGAACGTCCACAATGATGCACTTGGCCAAAAAGGGTGTATGCGTTTTTTCCTGAATATATTCAGGAAAAAACGCATACGCCCTTTTTGGCCAACCAAGCAAGCTTGCAAAGGAAATCTGCACTACAATGAAGTCTCACTTCCCCCCAGTCAAAAGGGCCATCTGAAAAAAGTGTAAAATCCAGAAAGGCAGGACAGGCCATTGAGAACTGGGAGCCTTGTTATGCTGATGGGCGAGATGTAAATTGCCAACAACCACTGGGGAGAAGTGTATGGTGTTTCCTGAAACATCTAAAAAACAAAGCAACAGAGCCTAGGGCACTGCCACTTATGGTCCTATAGCTTAGGGAAATTAAAATCAAAAAGACACAGCCACCCCAAAGTTTGGAACGGCTCTGTTTACAAGAACCTCGTTTACAGTACAAGTTCAACATCGCAGAAAGTGAAAAATGGATAAAGAACTTGTGGTACTTACGTACAATGCAGTATCACTCAGCAATGAAATCTGTGTCATCAGGCCCGTAGCAGCATAATGAGTAGATTCAGGTACGATGATTCTAACTGAAATAAGTCACACAGAAAAAGAAACATCATAAGATATCACTAATACACGGAATGTAAACTTGGCTACACAGGAACTGAATTCCAAAACAGAACAGGTTCTCAAATTTAGAAAACCAACTTATGCTTGCTTAAGGGGAAAGGTGAGTTGGGTTGCTGCATAAAACCAGAGATTGAAATGAGCACAGATAAAGTTCCTTAAGCCAAATATGGAATAGACAAGATCTACTCCTTGCTCAACGAAATGGACTCAACACCCCATATTAAACGCCTAAGAATGTACCTGACTAGTAAGTATCTTAAAACCTATGGATTGCTATGTCTCCGAAAGAGAATCAAGCATGTGTACAGGGGCATAAACGCAGCAGTGATAGGATTGGAGAGGTTCGGTGAGCAAATGAAGACCCTTTGAAGTCATATTGCATGGTACCCATTCCACGGGTTTCAACTACCCAGGTTTAAGGTATTCTTCCTTCAGCTAAAACATGCATGTGGAACCTAGAGTATGATCAACCATGTGATCGGGAGACTTGTTCAAATATGTCTCAGTTTTCCTCCCCTGGTACTCGGGTGCAACATTCCAGACGCTTTACTAACACTCTCCCCACTTGGAGAGTCAGTCCCTTTAACCTCCTGTTTGGCCCAGTTTGCAATTTCTGCGGAAGATGAACAGGAATAGCGAGAACCAATGAGAGGCTAGCTGGAGGTGTCTGGACGGGCAAATTTAACTCTCATTTCCCACCAGGAAGAGGAATTAACCAAAGGCTCAGCATGCCGGGCCGGAACAAGATTAGGGCCTGAAGCCATCCTGCGGTGTTGCGGCCAGGTCACAAGAAAGCGAGTTGAAGAAAGGAGCTCAGGGGCACTGTAATTCACAAACCTGCAGAGTTATAAATGACAGCTATCGTCCAAAAATAGACTGAAGTAAGGCTGCCAAGAGGACTTGAAAGCGGGGCAGAATTGCAGGAAACCGATTTCAGGAGGTAGACTGGAATTGCATTGAAAGCATAGGAAAAGAGGCAGAACGTCCACAATGATGCACTTGGCCAAAAAGGGCGTATGCGTTTTTTCCTGAATATATTCAGGAAAAAACGCATACGCCCTTTTTGGCCAACCAAGCAAGCTTGCAAAGGAAATCTGCACTACAATGAAGTCTCACTTCCCCCCGGTCAAAAGGGCCATCTGAAAAAAGTGTAAAATCCAGAAAGGCAGGACAGGCCATGGAGAACTGGGAGCCTTGTTATGCTGATGGGCGGGATGTAAATTGCCAACAGACACTCGGGAGAAGTGTATGGTGTTTCCTGAAACATCTAAAAAACAAAGCAACAGAGCCTAGGGCACTGCCACTTATGGTCCTATAGCTTAGGGAAATTAAAATCAAAAAGACACAGCCACCCCAAAGTTTGGGACGCCTCTGTTTACAAGAACCTCGTTTACAGTACAAGTTCAACATCACAGAAAGTGAAAAATGGATAAAGAAGTTGTGGTATTTACTTACAAAGCAATATCACTCCGCAATGAAATCTATGTCATCAGGCCCTTAGCATCACAATGAGTGGAGTCAGGTATGATGATTCTCACTGAAATAAGTCACACAGAAAAAGAAACATCGTAAGATATCAGTAATACACGGAATGTAAACTTGGCTACACAGGAACTGAATTACAGAACAGAACAGGGTCTCAAATTTAGAAAACCAACTTATGCTTGCTTAAGGGTAAAGGTGAGTTGGGGTGCTGCATAAAACCAGAGATTGAAATGAGCACAGATAAAGTTCCTTAAGTCAAATATGGAATAGACAAGAGCTACTCCTTGCTCAACGAAATGGACTCCACACCGCATATTAAACGCCTAAGAATGTACCTGACTAGTAAGTATCTTAAAACCTATGGATTGCTATGTCTCCAAAAGAGAATCAAGCATGTGTACAGGGGCATAAACACAGCAGTGATAGGATTGGAGAGGTGCGGTGAGCAAATGAAGACCCTTTGAAGTCATATTGCATGGTACCCATTACACGGGTCTCAACTCTCCAGGTTTAAGGTATTCTTCCTTCAGCTAAAACATGCATGTGGAACCCAAGTATGATCAACCATGTGAACGGGAGACGTGTTCAAATATGTCTCAGTTTTCCTCCCCTGGTACTCGGGTGCAACATTCCAGACGCTTTACTAACACTCTCCCCACTTGGAGAGTCAGCGTCTTTAACCTCCTGTTTGGCCCAGTTTGCAATTTCTGCGGAAGATGAACAGGAATAGCGAGAACCAATGAGAGGCTAGCTGGAGGTGTCTGGACGGGCAAATTTAACTCTCATTTCCCACCAGGAAGAGGAAATAACCAAAGGCTCAGCGTGCCATACCGGAATCAGATTAGGGCCTGAAGCCATCCTGCGGTGTTGCGGCCAGCTCAAAAGAAAGCGAGTTGAAGAAAGGAGCTCAGGGGCACTGTAATTCACAAACCTGCAGAGTTATAAATGACAGCTATCGTCCAAAAATAGACTGAAGTAAGGCTGCCAAGAGGACTTGAAAGCGGGGCAGAATTGCAGGAAACCGATTTCAGGAGGTAGACTGGAATTGCATTGAAAGCATAGGAAAAGAGGCAGAACGTCCACAATGATGCACTTGGCCAAAAAGGGCGTATGCGTTTTTTCCTGAATATATTCAGGAAAAAACGCATACGCCCTTTTTGGCCAACCAAGCAAGCTTGCAAAGGAAATCTGCACTACAATGAAGTCTCACTTCCCCCCGGTCAAAAGGGCCATCTGAAAAAAGTGTAAAATCCAGAAAGGCAGGACAGGCCATGGAGAACTGGGAGCCTTGTTATGCTGATGGGCGGGATGTAAATTGCCAACAGACACTAGGGAGAAGTGTATGGTGTTTCCTGAAACATCTAAAAAACAAAGCAACAGAGCCTAGGGCACTGCCACTTATGGTCCTATAGCTTACGGAAATTAAAATCAAAAAGACACAGCCACCCCAAAGTTTGGGACGCCTCTGTTTACAAGAACCTCGTTTACAGTACAAGTTCAACATCACAGAAAGTGAAAAATGGATAAAGAACTTGTGGTAATTACGTACAATGCAGTATCACTCAGCAATGAAATCTATGTCATCAGGCCCGTAGCAGCATAATGAGTGGATTCAGGTACGATGATTCTAACTGAAATAAGTCACACAGAAAAAGAAACATCATAAGATATCACTAATACACGGAATGTAAACTTGGCTACACAGGAACTGCATTCCAAAACAGAACAGGGTCTCAAATTTCGAAAACCAACTTATGCTTGCTTAAGGGGAAAGGTGAGTTGGGGTGCTGCATAAAACCAGAGATTGAAATGAGCACAGATAAAGTTCCTTAAGCCAAATATGGAATAGACAAGAGCTACTCCTTGCTCAACGAAATGGACTCAAAACCCCATATTAAACGCCTAAGAATGTACCTGACTAGTAAGTATCTTAAAACCTATGGATTGCTATGTCTCCAAAAGAGAATCAAGTGTGTGTACAGGGGAATAAACGCAGCAGTAATAGGATTGGAGAGGTTCGGTGAGCAAATGAAGACCCTTTGAAGTCATATTGCATGGTACCCATTACACGGGTCTCAACTCTCCAGGTTTAAGGTATTCTTCCTTCAGCTAAAACATGCATGTGGAACCCAGAGTATGATCAACCATGTGAACGGGAGACGTGTTCAAATATGTCTCAGTTTTCCTCCCCTGGTACTCGGGTGCAACATTCCAGACGCTTTACTAACACTCTCCCGACTTGGAGAGTCAGTCCCTTTAACCTCCTGTTTGGCCCAGTTTGCAATTTCTGCGGAAGATGAACAGGAATAACGAGAACCAATGAGAGGCTAGCTGGAGGTGTCTGGACGGGCAAATTTAACTCTCATTTCCCACCAGGAAGAGGAAATAACCAAAGGCTCAGCGTGCCGTACCGGAACCAGATTACGGCCTGAAGCCATCCTGCGGTGTTGCGGCCAGCTCACAAGAAAGCGAGTTGAAGAAAGGAGCTCAGGGGCACTGTAATTCACAAACCTGCAGAGTTATAAATGACAGCTATCGTCCAAAAATAGACTGAAGTAAGGCTGCCAAGAGGACTTGAAAGCGGGGCAGAATTGCAGGAAACCGATTTCAGGAGGTAGACTGGAATTGCATTGAAAGCATAGGAAAAGAGGCAGAACGTCCACAATGATGCACTTGGCAAAAAGGGCGTATGCGTTTTTTCCTGAATATATTCAGGAAAAAACGCATACGCCCTTTTTGGCCAACCAAGCAAGCTTGCAAAGGAAATCTGCACTACAATGAAGTCTCACTTCCCCCCGGTCAAAAGGGCCATCTGAAAAAAGTGTAAAATCCAGAAAGGCAGGACAGGCCATGGAGAACTGGGAGCCTTGTTATGCTGATGGGCGGGATGTAAATTGCCAACAGACACTCGGGAGAAGTGTATGGTGTTTCCTGAAACATCTAAAAAACAAAGCAACAGAGCCTAGGGCAATGCCACTTATGGTCCTATAGCTTAGGGAAATTATAATCAAAAAGACACAGCCACCCCAAAGTTTGGGACGCCTCCGTTTACAAGAACCTCGTTTACCGTACAAGTTCAATATCACAGAAAGTGAAAAATGGATAAAGAACTTGTGGTACTTACGTACAATGCAGTATCACTCAGCAATGAAATCTGTGTCATCAGGCCCTTAGCAGCACAATGAGTGGATTCAGGTATGATGATTCTAACTGAAATAAGTCACACAGAAAAAGAAACATCATAAGATATCACTAATACACGGAATGTAAACTTGGCTACACAGGAACTGAATTACAGAACAGAACAGGGTTTCAAATTTAGAAAACCAACTTATGCTTGCTTAAGTGTAAAGGTGAGTTGGGGTGCTTCATAAAACCAGAGATTGAAATGAGCACAGATAAAGTTCCTTAAGCCAAATATGGAATAGACAAGAGCTACTCCTTGCTCAACGAAATGGACTCAACACCCCATATTAAACGCCTAAGAATATACCTGACTAGTAAGTATCTTAAAACCTATGGATTGCTATGTCTCCAAAAGAGAATCAAGCCTGTGTACAGGGGCATAAACGCAGCAGTGATAGGATTGGAGAGGTTCGGTGAGCAAATGAAGACCCTTTGAAGTCATATTGCATGGTACCCATTACACGGGTCTCAACTCTCCAGGTTTAAGATATTCTTCCTTCAGCTAAAACATGCATGTGGAACCCAAGTATGATCAACCATGTGAACGGGAGACGTGTTCAAATATGTCTCAGTTTTCCTCCCCTGGTACTCGGGTGCAACATTCCAGACGCTTTACTAACACTCTCCCCACTTGGAGAGTCAGCACCTTTAACCTCCTGTTTGGCCCAGTTTGCAATTTCTGCGGAAGATGAACAGGAATAGCGAGAACCAATGAGAGGCTAGCTGGAGGTGTCTGGACGGGCAAATTTAACTCTCATTTCCCACCAGGAAGAGGAAATAACCAAAGGCTCAGCGCGCCGTACCGGAACCAGATTAGGGCCTGAAGCCATCCTGCGGTGTTGCGGCCAGCTCAAAAGAAAGCGAGTTGAAGAAAGGAGCTCAGGGACACTGTAATTCACAAACCTGCAGAGTTATAAATGACAGCTATCGTCCAAAAATAGACTGAAGTAAGGCTGCCAAGAGGACTTGAAAGCGGGGCAGAATTGCAGGAAACCGATTTCAGGAGGTAGACTGGAATTGCATTGAAAGCATAGGAAAAGAGGCAGAACGTCCACAATGATGCACTTGGCCAAAAAGGGCGTATGCGTTTTTTCCTGAATATATTCAGGAAAAAACGCATACGCCCTTTTTGGCCAACCAAGCAAGCTTGCAAAGGAAATCTGCACTACAATGAAGTCTCACTTCCCCCCGGTCAAAAGGGCCATCTGAAAAAAGTGTAAAATCCAGAAAGGCAGGACAGGCCATGGAGAACTGGGAGCCTTGTTATGCTGATGGGCGCGATGTAAATTGCCAACAGACACTCGGGAGAAGTGTATGGTGTTTCCTGAAACATCTAAAAAACAAAGCAACAGAGCCTAGGGCACTGCCACTTATGGTCCTATAGCTTAGGGAAATTAAAATCAAAAAGACACAGCCACCCCAAAGTTTGGGACGCCTCTGTTTACAAGAACCTCGTTTACAGTACAAGTTCAACATCGCAGAAAGTGAAAAATGGATAAAGAAGTTGTGGTACTTACTTACAAAGCAATATCACTCAGCAAAGAAATCTGTGTCATCAGGCCCTTAGCAGCACAATGAGTGGATTCAGGTATGATGATTCTAACTGAAGTAAGTCACACAGAAAAAGAAACATCATAAGATATCAGTAATACACGGAATGTAAACTTGGCTACACAGGAACTGAATTACAGAACAGAACACGGACTCAAATTGAGAAAATCAACTTATGCTTGCTTAAGGGTAAAGGTGAGTTGGGGTGCTGCATAAAACCAGAGATTGAAATGAGCACAGATAAAGTTCCTTAAGTCAAATATGGAATAGACAAGAGCTACTCCTTGCTCAACGAAATGGACTCAACACCGCATATTAAACGCCTAAGAATGTACCTGACTAGTAAGTATCTTAAAACCTATGGATTGCTATGTCTCCGAAAGAGAATCAAGCATGTGTACAGGGGTATAAACGCAGCAGTGATAGGATTGGAGAGGTTCGGTGAGCAAATGAAGACCCTTTGAAGTCATATTGCATGGTACCCATTCCACGGGTTTCAACTACCCAGGTTTAAGGTATTCTTCCTTCAGCTAAAACATGCATGTGGAACCTAGAGTATGATCAACCATGTGATCGGGAGACGTGTTCAAATATGTCTCAATTTTCCTCCCCTGGTACTCGGGTGCAACATTCCAGACGCTTTACTAACACTCTCCCCACTTGGAGAGTCAGTCCCTTTAACCTCCTGTTTGGCCCAGTTTGCAATTTCTGCGGAAGATGAACAGGAATAGCGAGAACCAATGAGAGGCTAGCTGGAGGTGTCTGGACGGGCAAATTTAACTCTCATTTCCCACCAGGAAGAGGAATTAACCAAAGGCTCAGCGTGCCGTGCCGGAACCAGATTAGGGCCTGAAGCCATCCTGCGGTGTTGCGGCAAGCTCAAAAGAAAGCGAGTTGAAGAAAGGAGCTCAGGGGCACTGTAATTCACAAACCTGCAGAGTTATAAATGACAGCTATCGTCCAAAAATAGACTGAAGTAAGGCTGCCAAGAGGACTTGAAAGCGGGGCAGAATTGCAGGAAACCGATTTCAGGAGGTAGACTGGAATTGCATTGAAAGCATAGGAAAAGAGGCAGAACGTCCACAATGATGCACTTGGCCAAAAAGGGCGTATGCGTTTTTTCCTGAATATATTCAGGAAAAAACGCATACGCCCTTTTTGGCCAACCAAGCAAGCTTGCAAAGGAAATCTGCACTACAATGAAGTCGCAATTCCCCCCGGTCAAAAGGGCCATCTGAAAAAAGTGTAAAATCCAGAAAGGCAACAGGCCATTGAGAACTGGGAGCCTTGTTATGCTGATGGGCGGGATGTAAATTGCCAACAGAAACTCGGGAGAAGTGTATGGTGTTTCCTGAAACATCTAAAAAACAAAGCAACAGAGCCTAGGGCACTGCCACTTATGGTCCTATAGCTTAGGGAAATTAAAATCAAAAAGACACAGCCACCCCAAAGTTTGGGACGCCTCTGTTTACAAGAACCTCGTTTACAGTACAAGTTCAACATCACAGAAAGTGAAAAATGAATAAAGAACTTGTGGTACTTACGTACAATGCAGTATCACTCAGCAATGAAATCTATGTCATCAGGCCCGTAGCAGCATAATGAGTGGATTCAGGTACGATGATTCTAACTGAAATAAGTCACACAGAAAAAGAAACATCATAAGATATCACTAATACACGGAATGTAAACTTGGCTACACAGGAACTGCATTCCAAAACAGAACAGGGTCTCAAATTTAGAAAACCAACTTATGCTTGCTTAAGGGTAAAGGTGAGTTGGGGTGCTGCATAAAACCAGAGATTGAAATGAGCACAGATAAAGTTCCTTAAGCCAAATATGGAATAGACAAGAGCTACTCCTTGCTCAACGAAATGGACTCAAAACCCCATATTAAACGCCTAAGAATGTACCTGACTAGTAAGTATCTTAAAACCTATGGATTGCTATGTCTCCAAAAGAGAATCAAGCGTGTGTACAGGGGAATAAACGCAGCAGTGATAGGATTGGAGAGGTTCGGTGAGCAAATGAAGACCCTTTGAAGTCATATTGCATGGTACCCATTACACGGGTCTCAACTCTCCAGGTTTAAGGTATTCTTCCTTCAGCTAAAACATGCATGTGGAACCCAGAGTATGATCAACCATGTGAACGGGAGACATGTTCAAATATGTCTCAGTTTTCCTCCCCTGGTACTCGGGTGCAACATTCCAGACGCTTTACTAACACTCTCCCGACTTGGAGAGTCAGTCCCTTTAACCTCCTGTTTGGCCCAGTTTGCAATTTCTGCGGAAGATGAACAGGAATAGCGAGAACCAATGAGAGGCTAGCTGGAGGTGTCTGGACGGGCAAATTTAACTCTCATTTCCCACCAGGAAGAGGAAATAACCAAAGGCTCAGCGTGCCATACCGGAACCAGCTTAGGGCCTGAAGCCATCCTGCGGTGTTGCGGCCAGCTCAAAAGAAAGCGAGTTGAAGAAAGGAGCTCAGGGGCACTGTAGTTCACAAACCTGCAGAGTTATAAATGACAGCTATCGTCCAAAAATAGACTGAAGTAAGGCTGCCAAGAGGACTTGAAAGCGGGGCAGAATTGCAGGAAACCGATTTCAGGAGGTAGACTGGAATTGCATTGAAAGCATAGGAAAAGAGGCAGAACGTCCACAATGATGCACTTGGCCAAAAAGGGCGTATGTGTTTTTTCCTGAATATATTCAGGAAAAAACGCATACGCCCTTTTTGGCCAACCAAGCAAGCTTGCAAAGGAAATCTGCACTACAATGAAGTCTCACTTCCCCCCAGTCAAAAGGGCCATCTGAAAAAAGTGTAAAATCCAGAAAGGCAGGACAGGCCATGGAGAACTGGGAGCCTTGTTATGCTGATGGGCGGGATGTAAATTGCCAACAGACACTCGGGAGAAGTGTATGGTGTTTCCTGAAACATCTAAAAAACAAAGCAACAGAGCCTAGGGCACTGCCACTTATGGTCCTATAGCTTAGGGAAATTAAAATCAAAAAGACACAGCCACCCCAAAGTTTGGGACGGCTCTGTTTACAAGAACCTCGTTTACAGTACAAGTTCAACGTCGCAGAAAGTGAAAAATGGATAAAGAACTTGTGGTATTTACTTACAAAGCAATATCACTCAGCAATGAAATCTATGTCATCAGGCCCTTTGCATCACAATGAGTGGATTCAGGTATGATGATTCTAACTGAAATAAGTCACACAGAAAAAGAAACATCGTAAGATATCAGTAATACACGGAATGTAAACTTGGCTACACAGGAACTGAATTACAGAACAGAACAGGGTCTCAAATTTAGAAAACCAACTTATGCTTGCTTAAGGGTAAAGGTGAGTTGGGGTGCTGCATAAAACCAGAGATTGAAATGAGCACAGATAAAGTTCCTTAAGTCAAATATGGAATAGACAAGAGCTACTCCTTGCTCAACGAAATGGACTCAACACCGCATATTAAACGCCTAAGAATGTACCTGACTAGTAAGTATCGTAAAACCTATGGATTGCTATGTCTCCAAAAGAGAATCAAGCATGTGTACAGGGGCATAAATGCAGCAGTGATAGGATTGGAGAGGTTCGGTGAGCAAATGAAGACCCTTTGAAGTCATATTGCATGGTACCCATTACACGGGTCTCAACTCTCCAGGTTTAAGGTATTCTTCCTTCAGCTAAAACATGCATGTGGAACCCAAGTATGATCAACCATGTGAACGGGAGACGTGTTCAAATATGTCTCAGTTTTCCTCCCCTGGTACTCGGGTGCAACATTCCAGACGCTTTACTAACACTCTCCCCACTTGGAGAGTCAGCGCCTTTAACCTCCTGTTTGGCCCAGTTTGCAATTTCTGCGGAAGATGAACAGGAATAGCGAGAACCAATGAGAGGCTAGCTGGAGGTGTCTGGACGGGCAAATTTAACTCTCATTTCCCACCAGGAAGAGGAAATAACCAAAGTCTCAGCGTGCCGTACCGGAACCAGATTAGGGCCTGAAGCCATCCTGCGGTATTGCGGCCAGCTCAAAACAAAGCGAGTTGAAGAAAGGAGCTCAGGGGCACTGTAATTCACAAACCTGCAGAGTTATAAATGACAGCTATCGTCCAAAAATAGACTGAAGTAAGGCTGCCAAGAGGACTTGAAAGCGGGGCAGAATTGCAGGAAACCGATTTCAGGAGGTAGACTGGAATTGCATTGAAAGCATAGGAAAAGAGGCAGAACGTCCACAATGATGCACTTGGCCAAAAAGGGCGTATGCGATTTTTCCTGAATATATTCAGGAAAAAACGCATACGCCCTTTTTGGCCAACCAAGCAAGCTTGCAAAGGAAATCTGCACTACAATGAAGTCTCACTTCCCCCCGGTCAAAAGGGCCATCTGAAAAAAGTGTAAAATCCAGAAAGGCAGGACAGGCCATGGAGAACTGGGAGCCTTGTTATGCTGATGGGCGGGATGTAAATTGCCAACAGACACTCGGGAGAAGTGTATGGTGTTTCCTGAAACATCTAAAAAACAAAGCAACAGAGCCTAGGGCACTGCCACTTATGGTCCTATAGCTTAGGGAAATTAAAATCAAAAAGACACAGGCACCCCAAAGTTTGGAACGGCTCTGTTTACAAGAACCTCGTTTACAGTACAAGTTCAACATCGCAGAAAGTGAAAAATGGATAAAGAAGTTGTGGTATTTACTTACAAAGCAATATCACTCAGCAATGAAATCTATGTCATCAGGCCCTTAGCATCACAATGAGTGGATTCAGGTATGATGATTCTAACTGAAATAAGTCACACAGAAAAAGAAACATCGTAAGATATCAGTAATACACGGAATGTAAACTTGGCTACACAGGAACTGAATTACAGAACAGAACAGGGTCTCAAATTTAGAAAACCAACTTATGCTTGCTTAAGGGTAAAGGTGAGTTGGGGTGCTGCATAAAACCAGAGATTGAAATGAGCACAGATAAAGTTCCTTAAGTCAAATATGGAATAGACAAGAGCTACTCCTTGCTCAACGAAATGGACTCAACACCGCATATTAAACGCCTAAGTATGTACCTGACTAGTAAGTATCGTAAAACCTATGGATTGCTATGTCTCCAAAAGAGAATCAAGCATGTGTACAGGGGCATAAACGCAGCAGTGATAGGATTGGAGAGGTTCGGTGAGCAAATGAAGACCCTTTGAAGTCATATTGCATGGTACCCATTACACGGGTCTCAACTCTCCAGGTTTAAGGTATTCTTCCTTCAGCTAAAACATGCATGTGGAACCCAAGTATGATCAACCATGTGAACGGGAGACGTGTTCAAATATGTCTCAGTTTTCCTCCCCTGGTACTCGGGTGCAACATTCCAGACGGTTTACTAACACTCTCCCCACTTGGAGAGTCAGCGTCTTTAACCTCCTGTTTGGCCCAGTTTGCAATTTCTGCGGAAGATGAACAGGAATAGCGAGAACCAATGAGAGGCTAGCTGGAGGTGTCTGGACGGGCAAATTTAACTCTCATTTCCCACCAGGAAGAGGAAATAACCAAAGTCTCAGCGTGCCGTGCCGGAACCAGATTAGGGCCTGAAGCCATCCTGCGGTGTTGCGGCCAGGACACAAGAAAGCGAGTTGAAGAAAGGAGCTCAGGGGCACTGTAATTCACAAACCTGCAGAGTTATAAATGACAGCTATCGTCCAAAAATAGACTGAAGTAAGGCTGCCAAGAGGACTTGAAAGCGGGGCAGAATTGCAGGAAACCGATTTCAGGAGGTAGACTGGAATTGCATTGAAAGCATAGGAAAAGAGGCAGAACGTCCACAATGATGCACTTGGCCAAAAAGGGCGTATGCGTTTTTTCCTGAATATATTCAGGAAAAAACGCATACGCCCTTTTTGGCCAACCAAGCAAGCTTGCAAAGGAAATCTGCACTACAATGAAGTTTCACTTCCCCCCGGTCAAAAGAGCCATCTGAAAAAAGTGTAAAATCCAGAAAGGCAGGACAGGCCATGGAGAACTGGGAGCCTTGTTATGCTGATGGGCGGGATGTAAATTGCCAACAACCACTCGGGAGAAGTGTATGGTGTTTCCTGAAACATCTAAAAAACAAAGCAACAGAGCCTAGGGCACTGCCACTTATGGTCCTATAGCTTAGGGAAATTAAAGTCAAAAAGACACAGCCACCCCAAAGTTTGGGACGCCTCTGTTTACAAGAACCTCGTTTACAGTACAAGTTCAACATCGCAGAAAGTGAAAAATGGATAAAGAACTTGTGGTATTTACTTACAAAGCAATATCACTCAGCAATGAAATCTGTGTCATCAGGCCCTTAGCAGCTCAATGAGTGGATTCAGGTATGATGATTCTAACTGAAATAAGTCACACAGAAAAAGAAACATCATAAGATATCAGTAATACACGGAATGTAAACTTGGCTACACAGGAACTGAATTACAGAACAGAACAGGGTCTCAAATTTAGAAAACCAACTTATGCTTGCTTAAGGGGAAAGGTGAGTTGGGGTGCTGCATAAAACCAGAGATTGAAATGAGCACAGGTAAAGTTCCTTAAGCCAAATATGGAATAGACAAGAGCTACTCCTTGCTCAACGAAATGGACTCAACACCCCATATTAAACGCCTAAGAATGTACCTGACTAGTAAGTATCTTAAAACCTATGGATTGCTATGTCTCCAAAAGATAATCAAGCGTGTGTACAGGGGCATAAACGCAGCAGTGATAGGATTGGAGAGGTTCGGTGAGCAAATGAAGACCCTTTGAAGTCATATTGCATGGTACCCATTACACGGGTCTCAACTCTCCAGGTTTAAGGTATTCTTCCTTCAGCTAAAACATGCATGTGGAACCCAGAGTATGATCAACCATGTGAATGGGAGACGTGTTCAAATATGTCTCAGTGTTCCTCCCCTGGTACTCGGGTTCAACATTCCAGACGCTTTACTAACACTCTCCCGACTTGGAGAGTCAGTCCCTTTAACCTCCTGTTTGGCCCAGTTTGCAATTTCTGCGGAAGATGAACAGGAATAGCGAGAACCAATGAGAGACTAGCTGGAGGTGTCTGAACGGGCAAATTTAACTCTCATTTCCCACCAGGAAGAGGAATTAACCAAAGGCTCAGCATGCCGGGCCGGAACAAGATTAGGGCCTGAAGCCATCCTGCGGTGTTGCGGCCAGCTCACAAGAAAGCGAGTTGAAGAAAGGAGCTCAGGGGCACTGTAATTCACAAACCTGCAGAGTTATAAATGACAGCTATCGTCCAAAAATAGACTGAAGTAAGGCTGCCAAGAGGACTTGAAAGCGGGGCAGAATTGCAGGAAACCGATTTCAGGAGGTAGACTGGAATTGCATTGAAAGCATAGGAAAAGAGGCAGAACGTCCACAATGATGCACTTGGCCAAAAAGGGCGTATGTGTTTTTTCCTGAATATATTCAGGAAAAAACGCATACGCCATTTTTGGCCAACCAAGCAAGCTTGCAAAGGAAATCTGCACTACAATGAAGTCTCACTTCCCCCCGGTCAAAAGGGCCATCTGAAAAAAGTGTAAAATCCAGAAAGGCAACAGGCCATTGAGAACTGGGAGCCTTGTTATGCTGATGGGCGGGATGTAAATTGCCAACAGACACTTGGGAGAAGTGTATGGTGTTTCCTGAAACATCTAAAAAACAAAGCAACAGAGCCTAGGGCACTTCCACTTATGGTCTTATAGCTTAGGGAAATTAAAATCAAAAAGACACAGCCACCCCAAAGTTTGGAACGGCTCTGTTTACAAGAACCTCGTTTACAGTACAAGTTCAACATCGCAGAAAGTGAAAAATGGATAAAGAACTTGTGGTACTTACGTACAATGCAGTATCACTCAGCAATGAAATGTGTGTCATCAGGCCCGTAGCAGCATAATGAGTAGATTCAGGTACGATGATTCTAACTGAAATAAGTCACACAGAAAAAGAAACATCATAAGATATCACTAATACACGGAATGTAAACTTGGCTACACAGGAACTGAATTCCAAAACAGAACAGGTTCTCAAATTTAGAAAACCAACTTATGCTTGCTTAAGGGGAAAGGTGAGTTGGGTTGCTGCATAAAACCAGAGATTGAAATGAGCACAGATAAAGTTCCTTAAGCCAAATATGGAATAGACAAGAGCTACTCCTTGCTCAACGAAATGGACTCAACACCCCATATTAAACGCCTAAGAATGTACCTGACTAGTAAGTATCTTAAAACCTATGGATTGCTATGTCTCCGAAAGAGAATCAAGCATGTGTACAGGGGCATAAACGCAGCAGTGATAGGATTGGAGAGGTTCGGTGAGCAAATGAAGACCCTTTGAAGTCATATTGCATGGTACCCATTCCACGGGTTTCAACTACCCAGGTTTAAGGTATTCTTCCTTCAGCTAAAACATGCATGTGGAACCTAGAGTATGATCAACCATGTGATCGGGAGACTTGTTCAAATATGTCTCAGTTTTCGTGCCCTGGTACTCGGGTGCAACATTCCAGACGCTTTACTAACACTCTCCCGACTTGGAGAGTCAGTCCCTTTAACCTCCTGTTTGGCCCAGTTTGCAATTTCTGCGGAAGATGAACAGGAATAGCGAGAACCAATGAGAGGCTAGCTGGAGGTGTCTGGACGGGCAAATTTAACTCTCATTTCCCACCAGGAAGAGGAATTAACCATAGGCTCAGCATGCCGGGCCGGAACAAGATTAGGGCCTGAAGCCATCCTGCGGTGTTGCGGCCAGGTCACAAGAAAGCGAGTTGAAGAAAGGAGCTCAGGGGCACTGTAATTCACAAACCTGCAGAGTTATAAATGACATCTATCGTCCAAAAATAGACTGAAGTAAGGCTGCCAAGAGGACTTGAAAGCGGGGCAGAATTGCAGGAAACCGATTTCAGGAGGTAGACTGGAATTGCATTGAAAGCATAGGAAAAGAGGCAGAACGTCCACAATGATGCACTTGGCCAAAAAGGGCGTATGCGTTTTTTCCTGAATATATTCAGGAAAAAATGCATACGCCCTTTTTGGCCAACCAAGCAAGCTTGCAAAGGAAATCTGCACTACAATGAAGTCTCACTTCCCCCCGGTCAAAAGGGCCATCTGAAAAAAGTGTAAAATCCAGAAAGGCAGGACAGGCCATGGAGAACTGGGAGCCTTGTTATGCTGATGGTCGGGATGTAAATTGCCAACAACCACTCGGGAGAAGTGTATGGTGTTTCCTGAAACATCTAAAAAACAAAGCAACAGGGCCTAGGGCACTTCCACTTATGGTCCTATAGCTTAGGGAAATTAAAATCAAAAAGACACAGCCACCCCAAAGTTTGGGACGCCTTCGTTTACAAGAACCTCGTTTCCCGTACAAGTTCAATATCACAGAAAGTGAAAAATGGATAAAGAACTTGTGGTACTTACGTACAATGCAGTATCACTCAGCAATGAAATCTATGTCATCAGGCCCTTAGCAGCATAATGAGTGGATTCAGGTACGATGATTCTAACTGAAATATGTCACACAGAAAAAGAAACATCATAAGATATCACTAATACACGGAATGTAAACTTGGCTACACAGGAACTGCATTCCAAAACAGAACAGGGTCTCAAATTTAGAAAACCAACTTATGCTTGCTTAAGGGGAAAGGTGAGTTGGGGTGCTGCATAAAACCAGAGATTGAAATGAGCACAGGTAAAGTTCCTTAAGCCAAATATGGAATAGACAAGAGCTACTCCTTGCTCAACGAAATGGACTCAACACCCCATATTAAACGCCTAAGAATGTACCTGACTAGTAAGTATCTTAAAACCTATGGATTGCTATGTCTCCAAAAGAGAATCAAGCGTGTGTACAGGGGCATAAACGCAGCAGTGATAGGATTGGAGAGGTTCGGTGAGCAAATGAAGACCCTTTGAAGTCATATTGCATGGTACCCATTCCACGGGTCTCAACTCTCCAGGTTTAAGGTATTCTTCCTTCAGCTAAAACATGCATGTGGAACCCAGAGTATGATCAACCATGTGAACGGGAGACGTGTTCAAATATGTCTCAGTTTTCCTCCCCTGGTACTCGGGTGCAACATTCCAGACGCTTTACTAACACTCTCCCGACTTGGAGAGTCAGTCCCTTTAACCTCCTGTTTGGCCCAGTTTGCAATTTCTGCGGAAGATGAACAGGAATAGCGAGAACCAATGAGAGACTAGCTGGAGGTGTCTGAACGGGCAAATTTAACTCTCATTTCCCACCAGGAAGAGGAATTAACCAAAGGCTCAGCATGCCGGGCCGGAACAAGATTAGGGCCTGAAGCCATCCTGCGGTGTTGCGGCCAGCTCACAAGAAAGCGAGTTGAAGAAAGGAGCTCAGGGGCACTGTAATTCACAAACCTGCAGAGTTATAAATGACAGCTATCGTCCAAAAATAGACTGAAGTAAGGCTGCCAAGAGGACTTGAAAGCGGGGCAGAATTGCAGGAAACCGATTTCAGGAGGTAGACTGGAATTGCATTGAAAGCATAGGAAAAGAGGCAGAACGTCCACAATGATGCACTTGGCCAAAAAGGGCGTATGCGTTTTTTCCTGAATATATTCAGGAAAAAACGCATACGCCCTTTTTGGCCAACCAAGCAAGCTTGCAAAGGAAATCTGCACTACAATGAAGTCTCACTTCCCCCCGGTCAAAAGGGCCATCTGAAAAAAGTGTAAAATCCAGAAAGGCAACAGGCCATTGAGAACTGGGAGCCTTTTTATGCTGATGGGCGGGATGTAAATTGCCAACAGACACTCGGGAGAAGTGTATGGTGTTTCCTGAAACATCTAAAAAACAAAGCAACAGAGCCTAGGGCACTTCCACTTATGGTCCTATAGCTTAGGGAAATTAAAATCAAAAAGACACAGCCACCCCAAAGTTTCGAACGGCTCTGTTTACAAGAACCTCGTTTACAGTACAAGTTCAACATCGCAGAAAGTGAAAAATGGATAAAGAACTTGTGGTACTTACGTACAATGCAGTATCACTCAGCAATGAAATCTGTGTCATCAGGCCCGTAGCAGCATAATGAGTAGATTCAGGTACGATGATTCTAACTGAAATAAGTCACACAGAAAAAGAAACATCATAAGATATCACTAATACACGGAATGTAAACTTGGCTACACAGGAACTGAATTCCAAAACAGAACAGGTTCTCAAATTTAGAAAACCAACTTATGCTTGCTTAAGGGGAAAGGTGAGTTGGGTTGCTGCATAAAACCAGAGATTGAAATGAGCACAGATAAAGTTCCTTAAGCCAAATATGGAATAGACAAGAGCTACTCCTTGCTCAACGAAATGGACTCAACACCCCATATTAAACGCCTAAGAATGTACCTGACTAGTAAGTATCTTAAAACCTATGGATTGCTATGTCTCCGAAAGAGAATCAAGCATGTGTACAGGGGCATAAACGCAGCAGTGATAGGATTGGAGAGGTTCGGTGAGCAAATGAAGACCCTTTGAAGTCATATTGCATGGTACCCATTCCACGGGTTTCAACTACCCAGGTTTTAGGTATTCTTCCTTCAGCTAAAACATGCATGTGGAACCTAGAGTATGATCAACCATGTGATCGGGAGACTTGTTCAAATATGTCTCAGTTTTCCTCCCCTGGTACTCGGGTGCAACATTCCAGACGCTTTACTAACACTCTCCCCACTTGGAGAGTCAGTCCCTTTAACCTCCTGTTTGGCCCAGTTTGCAATTTCTGCGGAAGATGAACAGGAATAGCGAGAACCAATGAGAGGCTAGCTGGAGGTGTCTGGACGGGCAAATTTAACTCTCATTTCCCACCAGGAAGAGGAATTAACCAAAGGCTCAGCATGCCGGGCCGGAACAAGATTAGGGCCTGAAGCCATCCTGCGGTGTTGCGGCCAGCTCACAAGAAAGCGAGTTGAAGAAAGGAGCTCAAGGGCACTGTAATTCACAAACCTGCAGAGTTATAAATGACAGCTATCGTCCAAAAATAGACTGAAGTAAGGCTGCCAAGAGGACTTGAAAGCGGGGCAGAATTGCAGGAAACCGATTTCAGGAGGTAGACTGGAATTGCATTGAAAGCATAGGAAAAGAGGCAGAACGTCCACAATGATGCACTTGGCCAAAAAGGGTGTATGCGTTTTTTCCTGAATATATTCAGGAAAAAACGCATACGCCCTTTTTGGCCAACCAAGCAAGCTTGCAAAGGAAATCTGCACTACAATGAAGTCTCACTTCCCCCCAGTCAAAAGGGCCATCTGAAAAAAGTGTAAAATCCAGAAAGGCAGGACAGGCCATTGAGAACTGGGAGCCTTGTTATGCTGATGGGCGAGATGTAAATTGCCAACAACCACTGGGGAGAAGTGTATGGTGTTTCCTGAAACATCTAAAAAACAAAGCAACAGAGCCTAGGGCACTTCCACGTATGGTCCTATAGCTTAGGGAAATTAAAATCAAAAAGACACAGCCACCCCAAAGTTTCGAACGGCTCTGTTTACAAGAACCTCGTTTACAGTACAAGTTCAACATCGCAGAAAGTGAAAAATGGATAAAGAACTTGTGGTACTTACGTACAATGCAGTATCACTCAGCAATGAAATCTGTGTCATCAGGCCCGTAGCAGCATAATGAGTAGATTCAGGTACGATGATTCTAACTGAAATAAGTCACACAGAAAAAGAAACATCATAAGATATCACTAATACACGGAATGTAAACTTGGCTACACAGGAACTGAATTACAGAACAGAACAGGGTTTCAAATTTAGAAAACCAACTTATGCTTGCTTAAGTGTAAAGGTGAGTTGGGGTGCTTCATAAAACCAGAGATTGAAATGAGCACAGATAAAGTTCCTTAAGCCAAATATGGAATAGACAAGAGCTACTCCTTGCTCAACGAAATGGACTCAACACCCCATATTAAACGCCTAAGAATATACCTGACTAGTAAGTATCTTAAAACCTATGGATTGCTATGTCTCCAAAAGAGAATCAAGCATGTGTACAGGGGCATAAACGCAGCAGTGATAGGATTGGAGAGGTTCGGTGAGCAAATGAAGACCCTTTGAAGTCATATTGCATGGTACCCATTACACGGGTCTCAACTCTCCAGGTTTAAGATATTCTTCCTTCAGCTAAAACATGCATGTGGAACCCAAGTATGATCAACCATGTGAACGGGAGACGTGTTCAAATATGTCTCAGTTTTCCTCCCCTGGTACTCGGGTGCAACATTCCAGACGCTTTACTAACACTCTCCCCACTTGGAGAGTCAGCACCTTTAACCTCCTGTTTGGCCCAGTTTGCAATTTCTGCGGAAGATGAACAGGAATAGCGAGAACCAATGAGAGGCTAGCTGGAGGTGTCTGGACGGGCAAATTTAACTCTCATTTCCCACCAGGAAGAGGAAATAACCAAAGGCTCAGCGCGCCGTACCGGAACCAGATTAGGGCCTGAAGCCATCCTGCGGTGTTGCGGCCAGCTCAAAAGAAAGCGAGTTGAAGAAAGGAGCTCAGGGGCACTGTAATTCACAAACCTGCAGAGTTATAAATGACAGCTATCGTCCAAAATTAGACTGAAGTAAGGCTGCCAAGAGGACTTGAAAGCGGGGCAGAATTGCAGGAAACCGATTTCAGGAGGTAGACTGGAATTGCATTGAAAGCATAGGAAAAGAGGCAGAACGTCCACAATGATGCACTTGGCCAAAAAGGGCGTATGCGTTTTTTCCTGAATATATTCAGGAAAAAACGCATACGCCCTTTTTGGCCAACCAAGCAAGCTTGCAAAGGAAATCTGCACTACAATGAAGTCTCACTTCCCCCCGGTCAAAAGGGCCATCTGAAAAAAGTGTAAAATCCAGAAAGGCAGGACAGGCCATGGAGAACTGGGAGCCTTGTTATGCTGATGGGCGCGATGTAAATTGCCAACAGACACTCGGGAGAAGTGTATGGTGTTTCCTGAAACATCTAAAAAACAAAGCAACAGAGCCTAGGGCACTGCCACTTATGGTCCTATAGCTTAGGGAAATTAAAATCAAAAAGACACAGCCACCCCAAAGTTTGGGACGCCTCTGTTTACAAGAACCTCGTTTACAGTACAAGTTCAACATCGCAGAAAGTGAAAAATGGATAAAGAAGTTGTGGTACTTACTTACAAAGCAATATCACTCAGCAAAGAAATCTGTGTCATCAGGCCCTTAGCAGCACAATGAGTGGATTCAGGTATGATGATTCTAACTGAAGTAAGTCACACAGAAAAAGAAACATCATAAGATATCAGTAATACACGGAATGTAAACTTGGCTACACAGGAACTGAATTACAGAACAGAACACGGACTCAAATTGAGAAAACCAACTTATGCTTGCTTAAGGGTAAAGGTGAGTTGGGGTGCTGCATGAAACCAGAGATTGAAATGAGCACAGATAAAGTTCCTTAAGTCAAATATGGAATAGACAAGAGCTACTCCTTGCTCAACGAAATGGACTCAACACCGCATATTAAACGCCTAAGAATGTACCTGACTAGTAAGTATCTTAAAACCTATGGATTGCTATGTCTCCGAAAGAGAATCAAGCATGTGTACAGGGGTATAAACGCAGCAGTGATAGGATTGGAGAGGTTCGGTGAGCAAATGAAGACCCTTTGAAGTCATATTGCATGGTACCCATTCCACGGGTTTCAACTACCCAGGTTTAAGGTATTCTTCCTTCAGCTAAAACATGCATGTGGAACCTAGAGTATGATCAACCATGTGATCGGGAGACGTGTTCAAATATGTCTCAGTTTTCCTCCCCTGGTACTCGGGTGCAACATTCCAGACGCTTTACTAACACTCTCCCCACTTGGAGAGTCAGTCCCTTTAACCTCCTGTTTGGCCCAGTTTGCAATTTCTGCGGAAGATGAACAGGAATAGCGAGAACCAATGAGAGGCTAGCTGGAGGTGTCTGGACGGGCAAATTTAACTCTCATTTCCCACCAGGAAGAGGAATTAACCAAAGGCTCAGCGTGCCGTGCCGGAACCAGATTAGGGCCTGACGCCATCCTGCGGTGTTGCGGCAAGCTCAAAAGAAAGCGAGTTGAAGAAAGGAGCTCAGGGGCACTGTAATTCACAAACCTGCAGAGTTATAAATGACAGCTATCGTCCAAAAATAGACTGAAGTAAGGCTGCCAAGAGGACTTGAAAGCGGGGCAGAATTGCAGGAAACCGATTTCAGGAGGTAGACTGGAATTGCATTGAAAGCATAGGAAAAGAGGCAGAACGTCCACAATGATGCACTTGGCCAAAAAGGGCGTATGCGTTTTTTCCTGAATATATTCAGGAAAAAACGCATACGCCCTTTTTGGCCAACCAAGCAAGCTTGCAAAGGAAATCTGCACTACAATGAAGTCTCACTTCCCCCCAGTCAAAAGGGCCATCTGAAAAAAGTGTAAAATCCAGAAAGGCAGGACAGGCCATTGAGAACTGGGAGCCTTGTTATGCTGATGGGCGAGATGTAAATTGCCAACAACCACTGGGGAGAAGTGTATGGTGTTTCCTGAAACATCTAAAAAACAAAGCAACAGAGCCTAGGGCACTTCCACGTATGGTCCTATAGCTTAGGGAAATTAAAATCAAAAAGACACAGCCACCCCAAAGTTTCGAACGGCTCTGTTTACAAGAACCTCGTTTACAGTACAAGTTCAACATCGCAGAAAGTGAAAAATGGATAAAGAACTTGTGGTACTTACGTACAATGCAGTATCACTCAGCAATGAAATCTGTGTCATCAGGCCCGTAGCAGCATAATGAGTAGATTCAGGTACGATGATTCTAACTGAAATAAGTCACACAGAAAAAGAAACATCATAAGATATCACTAATACACGGAATGTAAACTTGGCTACACAGGAACTGAATTACAGAACAGAACAGGGTTTCAAATTTAGAAAACCAACTTATGCTTGCTTAAGTGTAAAGGTGAGTTGGGGTGCTTCATAAAACCAGAGATTGAAATGAGCACAGATAAAGTTCCTTAAGCCAAATATGGAATAGACAAGAGCTACTCCTTGCTCAACGAAATGGACTCAACACCCCATATTAAACGCCTAAGAATATACCTGACTAGTAAGTATCTTAAAACCTATGGATTGCTATGTCTCCAAAAGAGAATCAAGCATGTGTACAGGGGCATAAACGCAGCAGTGATAGGATTGGAGAGGTTCGGTGAGCAAATGAAGACCCTTTGAAGTCATATTGCATGGTACCCATTACACGGGTCTCAACTCTCCAGGTTTAAGATATTCTTCCTTCAGCTAAAACATGCATGTGGAACCCAAGTATGATCAACCATGTGAACGGGAGACGTGTTCAAATATGTCTCAGTTTTCCTCCCCTGGTACTCGGGTGCAACATTCCAGACGCTTTACTAACACTCTCCCCACTTGGAGAGTCAGCACCTTTAACCTCCTGTTTGGCCCAGTTTGCAATTTCTGCGGAAGATGAACAGGAATAGCGAGAACCAATGAGAGGCTAGCTGGAGGTGTCTGGACGGGCAAATTTAACTCTCATTTCCCACCAGGAAGAGGAAATAACCAAAGGCTCAGCGCGCCGTGCCGGAACCAGATTAGGGCCTGAAGCCATCCTGCGGTGTTGCGGCCAGCTCAAAAGAAAGCGAGTTGAAGAAAGGAGCTCAGGGGCACTGTAATTCACAAACCTGCAGAGTTATAAATGACAGCTATCGTCCAAAATTAGACTGAAGTAAGGCTGCCAAGAGGACTTGAAAGCGGGGCAGAATTGCAGGAAACCGATTTCAGGAGGTAGACTGGAATTGCATTGAAAGCATAGGAAAAGAGGCAGAACGTCCACAATGATGCACTTGGCCAAAAAGGGCGTATGCGTTTTTTCCTGAATATATTCAGGAAAAAACGCATACGCCCTTTTTGGCCAACCAAGCAAGCTTGCAAAGGAAATCTGCACTACAATGAAGTCTCACTTCCCCCCGGTCAAAAGGGCCATCTGAAAAAAGTGTAAAATCCAGAAAGGCAGGACAGGCCATGGAGAACTGGGAGCCTTGTTATGCTGATGGGCGCGATGTAAATTGCCAACAGACACTCGGGAGAAGTGTATGGTGTTTCCTGAAACATCTAAAAAACAAAGCAACAGAGCCTAGGGCACTGCCACTTATGGTCCTATAGCTTAGGGAAATTAAAATCAAAAAGACACAGCCACCCCAAAGTTTGGGACGCCTCTGTTTACAAGAACCTCGTTTACAGTACAAGTTCAACATCGCAGAAAGTGAAAAATGGATAAAGAAGTTGTGGTACTTACTTACAAAGCAATATCACTCAGCAAAGAAATCTGTGTCATCAGGCCCTTAGCAGCACAATGAGTGGATTCAGGTATGATGATTCTAACTGAAGTAAGTCACACAGAAAAAGAAACATCATAAGATATCAGTAATACACGGAATGTAAACTTGGCTACACAGGAACTGAATTACAGAACAGAACACGGACTCAAATTGAGAAAACCAACTTATGCTTGCTTAAGGGTAAAGGTGAGTTGGGGTGCTGCATAAAACCAGAGATTGAAATGAGCACAGATAAAGTTCCTTAAGTCAAATATGGAATAGACAAGAGCTACTCCTTGCTCAACGAAATGGACTCAACACCGCATATTAAACGCCTAAGAATGTACCTGACTAGTAAGTATCTTAAAACCTATGGATTGCTATGTCTCCGAAAGAGAATCAAGCATGTGTACAGGGGTATAAACGCAGCAGTGATAGGATTGGAGAGGTTCGGTGAGCAAATGAAGACCCTTTGAAGTCATATTGCATGGTACCCATTCCACGGGTTTCAACTACCCAGGTTTAAGGTATTCTTCCTTCAGCTAAAACATGCATGTGGAACCTAGAGTATGATCAACCATGTGATCGGGAGACGTGTTCAAATATGTCTCAGTTTTCCTCCCCTGGTACTCGGGTGCAACATTCCAGACGCTTTACTAACACTCTCCCCACTTGGAGAGTCAGTCCCTTTAACCTCCTGTTTGGCCCAGTTTGCAATTTCTGCGGAAGATGAACAGGAATAGCGAGAACCAATGAGAGGCTAGCTGGAGGTGTCTGGACGGGCAAATTTAACTCTCATTTCCCACCAGGAAGAGGAATTAACCAAAGGCTCAGCGTGCCGTGCCGGAACCAGATTAGGGCCTGACGCCATCCTGCGGTGTTGCGGCAAGCTCAAAAGAAAGCGAGTTGAAGAAAGGAGCTCAGGGGCACTGTAATTCACAAACCTGCAGAGTTATAAATGACAGCTATCGTCCAAAAATAGACTGAAGTAAGGCTGCCAAGAGGACTTGAAAGCGGGGCAGAATTGCAGGAAACCGATTTCAGGAGGTAGACTGGAATTGCATTGAAAGCATAGGAAAAGAGGCAGAACGTCCACAATGATGCACTTGGCCAAAAAGGGCATATGCGTTTTTTCCTGAATATATTCAGGAAAAAACGCATACGCCCTTTTTGGCCAACCAAGCAAGCTTGCAAAGGAAATCTGCACTACAATGAAGTCTCACTTCCCCCCGGTCAAAAGGGCCATCTGAAAAAAGTGTAAAATCCAGAAAGGCAGGACAGGCCATGGAGAACTGGCAGCCTTGTTATGCTGATGGGCGGGATGTAAATTGCCAACAACCACTCGGGAGAAGTGTATGGTGTTTCCTGAAACATCTAAAAAACAAAGCAACAGAGCCTAGGGCACTGCCACTTATGGTCCTATAGCTTAGGGAAATTAAAATCAAAAAGACACAGCCACCCCAAAGTTTGGGACGCCTCTGTTTACAAGAACCTCGTTTACAGTACAAGTTCAACATCACAGAAAGTGAAAAATGGATAAAGAACTTGTGGTACTTACGTACAATGCAGTATCACTCAGCAATGAAATCTATGTCATCAGGCCCGTAGCAGCATAATGAGTGGATTCAGGTACGATGATTCTAACTGAAATAAGTCACACAGAAAAAGAAACATCATAAGATATCACTAATACACGGAATGTAAACTTGGCTACACAGGAACTGCATTCCAAAACAGAACAGGGTCTCAAATTTAGAAAACCAACTTATGCTTGCTTAAGGGTAAAGGTGAGTTGGGGTGCTGCATAAAACCAGAGATTGAAATGAGCACAGATAAAGTTCCTTAAGTCAAATATGGAATAGACAAGAGCTACTCCTTGCTCAACGAAATGGACTCAACACCGCATATTAAACGCCTAAGAATGTACCTGACTAGTAAGTATCGTAAAACTTATGGATTGCTATGTCTCCAAAAGAGAATCAAGCATGTGTACAGGGGCATAAACGCAGCAGTGATAGGATTGGAGAGGTTCGGTGAGCAAATGAAGACCCTTTGAAGTCATATTGCATGGTACCCATTACACGGGTCTCAACTCTCCAGGTTTAAGGTATTCTTCCTTCAGCTAAAACATGCATGTGGAACCCAAGTATGATCAACCATGTGAACGGGAGACGTGTTCAAATATGTCTCAGTTTTCCTCCCCTGGTACTCGGGTGCAACATTCCAGACGCTTTACTAACACTCTCCCCACTTGGAGAGTCAGCGCCTTTAACCTCCTGTTTGGCCCAGTTTGCAATTTCTGCGGAAGATGAACAGGAATAGCGAGAACCAATGAGAGGCTAGCTGGAGGTGTCTGGACGGGCAAATTTAACTCTCATTTCCCACCAGGAAGAGGAAATAACCAAAGTCTCAGCGGGCCGTACCGGAACCAGATTAGGGCCTGAAGCCATCCTGCGGTATTGCGGCCAGCTCAAAACAAAGCGAGTTGAAGAAAGGAGCTCAGGGGCACTGTAATTCACAAACCTGCAGAGTTATAAATGACAGCTATCATCCAAAAATAGACTGAAGTAAGGCTGCCAAGAGGACTTGAAAGCGGGGCAGAATTGCAGGAAACCGATTTCAGGAGGTAGACTGGAATTGCATTGAAAGCATAGGAAAAGAGGCAGAACGTCCACAATGATGCACTTGGCCAAAAAGGGCGTATGCGATTTTTCCTGAATATATTCAGGAAAAAACGCATACGCCCTTTTTGGCCAACCAAGCAAGCTTGCAAAGGAAATCTGCACTACAATGAAGTCTCACTTCCCCCCGGTCAAAAGGGCCATCTGAAAAAAGTGTAAAATCCAGAAAGGCAGGACAGGCCATGGAGAACTGGGAGCCTTGTTATGCTGATGGGCGGGATGTAAATTGCCAACAGACACTCGGGAGAAGTGTATGGTGTTTCCTGAAACATCTAAAAAACAAAGCAACAGAGCCTAGGGCACTGCCACTTATGGTCCTATAGCTTAGGGAAATTAAAATCAAAAAGACACAGGCACCCCAAAGTTTGGAACGGCTCTGTTTACAAGAACCTCGTTTACAGTACAAGTTCAACATCGCAGAAAGTGAAAAATGGATAAAGAAGTTGTGGTATTTACTTACAAAGCAATATCACTCAGCAATGAAATCTATGTCATCAGGCCCTTAGCATCACAATGAGTGGATTCAGGTATGATGATTCTAACTGAAATAAGTCACACAGAAAAAGAAACATCGTAAGATATCAGTAATACACGGAATGTAAACTTGGCTACACAGGAACTGAATTACAGAACAGAACAGGGTCTCAAATTTAGAAAACCAACTTATGCTTGCTTAAGGGTAAAGGTGAGTTGGGGTGCTGCATAAAACCAGAGATTGAAATGAGCACAGATAAAGTTCCTTAAGTCAAATATGGAATAGACAAGAGCTACTCCTTGCTCAACGAAATGGACTCAACACCGCATATTAAACGCCTAAGAATGTACCTGACTAGTAAGTATCGTAAAACCTATGGATTGCTATGTCTCCAAAAGAGAATCAAGCATGTGTACAGGGGCATAAACGCAGCAGTGATAGGATTGGAGAGGTTCGGTGAGCAAATGAAGACCCTTTGAAGTCATATTGCATGGTACCCATTACACGGGTCTCAACTCTCCAGGTTTAAGGTATTCTTCCTTCAGCTAAAACATGCATGTGGAACCCAAGTATGATCAACCATGTGAACGGGAGACGTGTTCAAATATGTCTCAGTTTTCCTCCCCTGGTACTCGGGTGCAACATTCCAGACGCTTTACTAACACTCTCCCCACTTGGAGAGTCAGCGTCTTTAACCTCCTGTTTGGCCCAGTTTGCAATTTCTGCGGAAGATGAACAGGAATAGCGAGAACCAATGAGAGGCTAGCTGGAGGTGTCTGGACGGGCAAATTTAACTCTCATTTCCCACCAGGAAGAGGAAATAACCAAAGTCTCAGCGTGCCGTGCCGGAACCAGATTAGGGCCTGAAGCCATCCTGCGGTGTTGCGGCCAGCTCAAAAGAAAGCGAGTTGAAGAAAGGAGCTCAGGGGCACTGTAATTCACAAACCTGCAGAGTTATAAATGACAGCTATCGTCCAAAAATAGACTGAAGTAAGGCTGCCAAGAGGACTTGAAAGCGGGGCAGAATTGCAGGAAACCGATTTCAGGAGGTAGACTGGAATTGCATTGAAAGCATAGGAAAAGAGGCAGAACGTCCACAATGATGCACTTGGCCAAAAAGGGCGTATGCGTTTTTTCCTGAATATATTCAGGAAAAAACGCATACGCCCTTTTTGGCCAACCAAGCAAGCTTGCAAAGGAAATCTGCACTACAATGAAGTTTCACTTCCCCCCGGTCAAAAGGGCCATCTGAAAAAAGTGTAAAATCCAGAAAGGCAGGACAGGCCATGGAGAACTGGGAGCCTTGTTATGCTGATGGGCGGGATGTAAATTGCCAACAACCACTCGGGAGAAGTGTATGGTGTTTCCTGAAACATCTAAAAAACAAAGCAACAGAGCCTAGGGCACTGCCACTTATGGTCCTATAGCTTAGGGAAATTAAAGTCAAAAAGACACAGCCACCCCAAAGTTTAGGACGCCTCTGTTTACAAGAACCTCGTTTACAGTACAAGTTCAACATCGCAGAAAGTGAAAAATGGATAAAGAACTTGTGGTATTTACTTACAAAGCAATATCACTCAGCAATGAAATCTGTGTCATCAGGCCCTTAGCAGCACAATGAGTGGATTCAGGTATGATGATTCTAACTGAAATAAGTCACACAGAAAAAGAAACATCATAAGATATCAGTAATACACGGAATGTAAACTTGGCTACACAGGAACTGAATTACAGAACAGAACAGGGTCTCAAATTTAGAAAACCAACTTATGCTTGCTTAAGGGTAAAGGTGAGTTGGGGTGCTGCATAAAACCAGAGATTGAAATGAGCACAGATAAAGTTCCTTAAGTCAAATATGGAATAGACAAGAGCTACTCCTTGCTCAACGAAATGGACTCAACACCGCATATTAAACGCCTAAGAATGTACCTGACTAGTAAGTATCTTAAAACCTATGGATTGCTATGTCTCCGAAAGAGAATCAAGCATGTGTACAGGGGCATAAACGCAGCAGTGATAGGATTGGAGAGGTTCGGTGAGCAAATGAAGACCCTTTGAAGTCATATTGCATGGTACCCATTACACGGGTCTCAACTCTCCAGGTTTAAGGTATTCTTCCTTCAGCTAAAACATGCATGTGGAACCCAAGTATGATCAACCATGTGAACGGGAGACGTGTTCAAATATGTCTCAGTTTTCCTCCCCTGGTACTCGGGTGCAACATTCCAGACGCTTTACTAACACTCTCCCCACTTGGAGAGTCAGCGCCTTTAACCTCCTGTTTGGCCCAGTTTGCAATTTCTGCGGAAGATGAACAGGAATAGCGAGAACCAATGAGAGACTAGCTGGAGGTGTGTGGACGGGCAAATTTAACTCTCATTTCCCACCAGGAAGAGGAAATAACCAAAGGCTCAGCGTGCCGTGCCGGAACCAGATTAGGGCCTGAAGCCATCCTGCGGTGTTGCGGCCAGGTCACAAGAAACCGAGTTGAAGAAAGGAGCTCAGGGGCACTGTAATTCACAAACCTGCAGAGTTATAAATGACAGCTATCGTCCAAAAATAGACTGAAGTAAGGCTGCCAAGAGGACTTGAAAGCGGGGCAGAATTGCAGGAAACCGATTTCAGGAGGTAGACTGGAATTGCATTGAAAGCATAGGAAAAGAGGCAGAACGTCCACAATGATGCACTTGGCCAAAAAGGGCGTATGCGTTTTTTCCTGAATATATTCAGGAAAAAACGCATACGCCCTTTTTGGCCAACCAAGCAAGCTTGCAAAGGAAATCTGCACTACAATGAAGTCTCACTTCCCCCCGGTCAAAAGGGCCATCTGAAAAAAGTGTAAAATCCAGAAAGGCAGGTCAGGCCATGGAGAACTGGGAGCCTTGTTATGCTGATGGGCGGGATGTAAATTGCCAACAGACACTCGGGAGAAGTGTATGGTGTTTCCTGAAACATCTAAAAAACAAAGCAACAGAGCCTAGGGCACTGCCACTTATGGTCCTATAGCTTAGGGAAATTAAAATCAAAAAGACACAGCCACCCCAAAGTTTGGGACGCCTCTGTTTACAAGAACCTCGTTTACAGTACAAGTTCAACATCGCAGAAAGTGAAAAATGGATAAAGAAGTTGTGGTATTTACTTACAAAGCAATATCACTCAGCAATGAAATCTGTGTCATCAGGCCCTTAGCAGCACAATGAGTGGATTCAGGTATGATGATTCTAACTGAAATAAGTCACACAGAAAAAGAAACATCATAAGATATCAGTAATACACGGAATGGCAACTTGGCTACACAGGAACTGAATTACAGAACAGAACAGGGTCTCAAATTTAGAAAAACAACTTATGCTTGCTTAAGGGTAAAGGTGAGTTGGGGTGCTGCATAAAACCAGAGATTGAAATGAGCACAGATAAAGTTCCTTAAGCCAAATATGGAATAGGCAAGAGCTACTCCTTGCTCAACGAAATATACTCAACACCGCATATTAAACGCCTAAGAATGTACCTGACTAGTAAGTATCTTAAAACCTATGGATTGCTATGTCTCCAAAAGAGAATCAAGCATGTGTACAGGGGCATAAACGCAGCAGTGATAGGATTGGAGAGGTTCGGTGAGCAAATGAAGACCCTTTGAAGTCATATTGCATGGTACCCATTCCACGGGTTTCAACTACCCAGGTTTAAGTTATTCTTCCTTCAGCTAAAACATGCATGTGGAACCTAGAGTATGATCAACCATGTCATCGGGAGACGTGTTCAAATATGTCTCAGTTTTCGTACCCTGGTACTCAGGTGCAACATTCCAGACGCTTTACTAACACTCTCCCGACTTGGAGAGTCAGTCCCTTTAACCTCCTGTTTGGCCCAGTTTGCAATTTCTGCGAAAGATGAACAGGAATAGCGAGAACCAATGGAGACTAGCTGTAGGTGTCTGGACGGGCAAATTTAACTCTCATTTCCTACCAGGAAGAGGAATTAACCAAAGGCTCAGCGTGCCATGCCAGAACCAGATTAGGGCCTGAAGCCATCCTGTGGTGTTGCGGCCAGCTCAAGAGAAAGCGAGTTGAAGAAAGGACCTCAGGGGCACTGTAATTCACAAACCTGCAGAGTTATAAATGACAGCTATCGTCCAAAAATAGACTGAAGTAAGGCTGCCAAGAGGACTTGAAAGCGGGGCAGAATTGCAGGAAACCGATTTCAGGAGGTAGACTGGAATTGCATTGAAAGCATAGGAAAAGAGGCAGAACGTCCACAATGACGCACTTGGCCAAAAAGGGCGTATGCGTTTTTTCCTGAATATATTCAGGAAAAAACGCATACGCCCTTTTTGGCCAACCAAGCAAGCTTGCAAAGGAAATCTGCACTACAATGAAGTCTCACTTCCCCCCGGTCAAAAGGGCCATCTGAAAAAAGTGTAAAATCCAGAAAGGCAGGACAGGCCATGGAGAACTGGCAGCCTTGTTATGCTGATGGGCGGGATGTAAATTGCCAACAGACACTCGGGAGAAGTGTATGGTGTTTCCTGAAACATCTAAAAAACAAAGCAACAGAGCCTAGGGCACTGTCACTTATGGTCCTATAGCTTAGGGAAATTAAAATCAAAAAGACACAGCCACCCCAATGTTTGGGACGCCTCTGTTTACAAGAACCTCGTTTACAGTACAAGTTCAACATCGCAGAAAGTGAAAAATGGATAAAGAACTTGTGGTACTTACGTACAATGCAGTATCACTCAGCAATGAAATCTATGTCATCAGGCCCGTAGCAGCATAATGAGTGGATTCAGGTATGATGATTCTAACTGAAATAAGTCACACAGAAAAAGAAACATCATAAGATATCACTAATAAACGGAATGTAAACTTGGCTACACAGTAACTGAATTACAGAACAGAACAGGGTCTCAAATTTAGAAAACCAACTTATGCTTGCTTAAGGGGAAAGGTGAGTTGGGGTGCTGCATAAAACCAGAGATTGAAATGAGCACAGATAAAGTTCCTTAAGCCAAATATGGAATAGACAAGAGCTACTCCTTGCTCAACGAAATGGACTCAAAACCCCATATTAAACGCCTAAGAATGTACCTGACTAGTAAGTATCTTAAAACCTATGGATTGCTATGTCTCCAAAAGAGAATCAAGCGTGTGTACAGGGGCATAAACGCAGCAGGCATAGGATTGGAGAGGTTCGGTGAGCAAATGAAGACCCTTTGAAGTCATATTGCATGGTACCCATTACACGGGTCTCAACTCTCCAGGTAAAAGGTATTCTTCCTTCAGCTAAAACATGCATGTGGAACCCAGAGTATGATCAACCATGTGAACGGGAGACGTGTTCAAATATGTCTCAGTTTTCCTCCCCTGGTACTCGGGTGCAACATTCCAGACGCTTTACTAACACTCTCCCCACTTGGAGAGTCAGTCCCTTTAACCTCCTGTTGGCCCAGTTTGCAATTTCTGCGGAAGATGAACAGGAATAGCGAGAACCAATGAGAGGCTAGCTGGAGGTGTCTGGACGGGCAAATTTAACTCTCATTTCCCACCAGGAAGAGGAATTAACCAAAGGCTCAGCGTGCCGGGCCGGAACCAGATTAGGGCCTGAAGCCATCCTGCGGTGTTGCGGCCAGGTCACAAGAAACCGAGTTGAAGAAAGGAGCTCAGGGGCACTGTAATTCACAAACCTGCAGAGTTATAAATGACAGCTATCGTCCAAAAATAGACTGAAGTAAGGCTGCCAAGAGGACTTGAAAGCGGGGCAGAATTGCAGGAAACCGATTTCAGGAGGTAGACTGGAATTGCATTGAAAGCATAGGAAAAGAGGCAGAACGTCCACAATGATGCACTTGGCCAAAAAGGGCGTATGCGTTTTTTCCTGAATATATTCAGGAAAAAACGCATACGCCCTTTTTGGCCAACCAAGCAAGCTTGCAAAGGAAATCTGCACTACAATGAAGTCTCACTTCCCCCTGGTCAAAAGGGCCATCTGAAAAAAGTGTAAAATCCAGAAAGGCAACAGGCCATGGAGAACTGGGAGCCTTGTTATGCTGATGGGCGGGATGTAAATTGCCAACAGACACTCGGGAGAAGTTTATGGTGTTTCCTGAAACATCTAAAAAACAAAGCAACAGAGCCTAGGGCACTGCCACTTATGGTCCTATAGCTTAGGGAAATTAAAATCAAAAAGACACAGCCACCCCAAAGTTTCGAACGGCTCTGTTTACAAGAACCTCGTTTACAGTACAAGTTCAACATCGCAGAAAGTGAAAAATGGATAAAGAACTTGTGGTACTTACGTACAATGCAGTATCACTCAGCAATGAAATCTATGTCATCAGGCCCTTAGCATCACAATGAGTGGATTCAGGTATGATGATTCTAACTGAAATAAGTCACACAGAAAAAGAAACATCATAAGATATCAGTAATACACAGAATGGAAACTTGGCTACACAGGAACTGAATTACAGAACAGAACAGGGTCTCAAATTTAGAAAACTAACTTATGCTTGCTTAAGGGGAAAGGTGAGTTGGGGTGCTGCATAAAACCAGAGATTGAAATGAGCACAGATAAAGTTCCTTAAGTCAAATATGGAATAGACAAGAGCTACTCCTTGCTCAACGAAATGGACTCAACACCGCATATTAAACGCCTAAGAATGTACCTGACTAGTAAGTATCTTAAAACCTATGGATTGCTATGTCTCCGACTGAGAATCAAGCATGTGTACAGGGGCATAAACGCAGCAGTGATAGGATTGGAGAGGTTCGGTGAGCAAATAAAGACCCTTTGAAGTCATATTGCATGGTACCCATTACACGGGTCTCAACTCTCCAGGTTTAAGGTATTCTTCCTTCAGCTAAAACATGCATGTGGAACCCAAGTATGATCAACCATGTGAACGGGAGACGTGTTCAAATATGTCTCAGTTTTCCTCCCCTGGTACTCGGGTGCAACATTCCAGACGCTTTACTAACACTCTCCCCACTTGGAGAGTCAGCGCCTTTAACCTCCTGTTTGGCCCAGTTTGCAATTTCTGCGGAAGATGAACAGGAATAGCGAGAACCAATGAGAGACTAGCTGGAGGTGTGTGGACGGGCAAATTTAACTCTCATTTCCCACCAGGAAGAGGAAATAACCAAAGGCTCAGCGTGCCGTGCCGGAACCAGATTAGGGCCTGAAGCCATCCTGCGGTGTTGTGGCCAGCTCACAAGAAAGCGAGTTGAAGAAAGGAGCTCAGGGGCACTGTAATTCACAAACCTGCAGAGTTATAAATGACAGCTATCGTCCAAAAATAGACTGAAGTAAGGCTGCCAAGAGGACTTGAAAGCGGGGCAGAATTGCAGGAAACCGATTTCAGGAGGTAGACTGGAATTGCATTGAAAGCATAGGAAAAGAGGCAGAACGTCCACAATGATGCACTTGGCCAAAAAGGGCGTATGCGTTTTTTCCTGAATATATTCAGGAAAAAACGCATACGCACTTTTTGGCCAACCAAGCAAGCTTGCAAAGGAAATCTGCACTACAATGAAGTCTCACTTCCCCCAGGTCAAAAGGGCCATCTGAAAAAAGTGTAAAATCCAGAAAGGCAGGACAGGCCATGGAGAACTGGGAGCCTTGTTATGCTGATGGGCGGGATGTAAATTGCCAACAGACACTCGGGAGAAGTGTATGGTGTTTCCTGAAACATCTACAAAACAAAGCAACAGAGCCTAGGGCACTGCCACTTATGGTCCTATAGCTTAGGGAAATTAAAATCAAAAAGACACAGCCACCCCAAAGTTTGGGACGCCTCTGTTTACAAGAACCTCCTTTACAGTACAAGTTCAACATCGCAGAAAGTGAAAAATGGATAAAGAACTTGTGGTATTTACTTACAAAGCAATATCACTCAGCAATGAAATCTGTGTCATCAGGCCCTTAGCAGCACAATGAGTGGATTCAGGTATGATGATTCTAACTGAAATAAGTCACACAGAAAAAGAAACATCATAAGATATCAGTAATACACGGAATGGAAACTTGGCTACACAGGAACTGAATTACAGAACAGAACAGGGTCTCAAATTTAGAAAAACAACTTATGCTTGCTTAAGGGTAAAGGTGAGTTGGGGTGCTGCATAAAACCAGAGATTGAAATGAGCACAGATAAAGTTCCTTAAGCCAAATATGGAATAGACAAGAGCTACTCCTTGCTCAACGAAATATACTCAACACCGCATATTAAACGCCTAAGAATGTACCTGACTAGTAAGTATCTTAAAACCTATGGATTGCTATGTCTCCAAAAGAGAATCAAGCATGTGTACAGGGGCATAAACGCAGCAGTGATAGGATTGGAGAGGTTCGGTGAGCAAATGAAGACCCTTTGAAGTCATATTGCATGGTACCCATTCCACGGGTTTCAACTACCCAGGTTTAAGTTATTCTTCCTTCAGCTAAAACATGCATGTGGAACCTAGAGTATGATCAACCATGTCATCGGGAGACGTGTTCAAATATGTCTCAGTTTTCGTACCCTGGTACTCGGGTGCAACATTCCAGACGCTTTACTAACACTCTCCCGACTTTGAGAGTCAGTCCCTTTAACCTCCTGTTTGGCCCAGTTTGCAATTTCTGCGGAAGATGAACAGGAATAGCGAGAACCAATGGAGACTAGCTGTAGGTGTCTGGACGGGCAAATTTAACTCTCATTTCCTACCAGGAAGAGGAATTAACCAAGGCTCAGCGTGCCATGCCAGAACCAGATTAGGGCCTGAAGCCATCCTGTGGTGTTGCGGCCAGCTCAAGAGAAAGCGAGTTGAAGAAAGGACCTCAGGGGCACTGTAATTCACAAACCTGCAGAGTTATAAATGACAGCTATCGTCCAAAAATAGACTGAAGTAAGGCTGCCAAGAGGACTTGAAAGCGGGGCAGAATTGCAGGAAACCGATTTCAGGAGGTAGACTGGAATTGCATTGAAAGCATAGGAAAAGAGGCAGAACGTCCACAATGACGCACTTGGCCAAAAAGGGCGTATGCGATTTTTCCTGAATATATTCAGGAAAAAACGCATACGCCCTTTTTGGCCAACCAAGCAAGCTTGCAAAGGAAATCTGCACTACAATGAAGTCTCACTTCCCCCCAGTCAAAAGGGCCATCTGAAAAAAGTGTAAAATCCAGAAAGGCAGGACAGGCCATGGAGAACTGGCAGCCTTGTTATGCTGATGGGCGGGATGTAAATTGCCAACAGACACTCGGGAGAAGTGTATGGTGTTTCCTGAAACATCTAAAAAACAAAGCAACAGAGCCTAGGGCACTGCCACTTATGGTCCTATAGCTTAGGGAAATTAAAATCAAAAAGACACAGCCACCCCAATGTTTGGGACGCCTCTGTTTACAAGAACCTCGTTTACAGTACAAGTTCAACATCGCAGAAAGTGAAAAATGGATAAAGAACTTGTGGTACTTACGTACAATGCAGTATCACTCAGCAATGAAATCTATGTCATCAGGCCCGTAGCAGCATAATGAGTGGATTCAGGTATGATGATTCTAACTGAAATAAGTCACACAGAAAAAGAAACATCATAAGATATCACTAATACACGGAATGTAAACTTGGCTACACAGTAACTGAATTACAGAACAGAACAGGGTCTCAAATTTAGAAAACCAACTTATGCTTGCTTAAGGGGAAAGGTGAGTTGGGGTGCTGCATAAAACCAGAGATTGAAATGAGCACAGATAAAGTTCCTAAAGCCAAATATGGAATAGACAAGAGCTACTCCTTGCTCAACGAAATGGACTCAAAACCCCATATTAAACGCCTAAGAATGTACCTGACTAGTAAGTATCTTAAAACCTATGGATTGCTATGTCTCCAAAAGAGAATCAAGCGTGTGTACAGGGGAATAAACGCAGCAGTGATAGGATTGGAGAGGTTCGGTGAGCAAATGAAGACCCTTTGAAGTCATATTGCATGGTACCCATTACACGGGTCTCAACTCTCCAGGTTTAAGGTATTCTTCCTTCAGCTAAAACATGCATGTGGAACCCAGAGTATGATCAACCATGTGAACGGGAGACGTGTTCAAATATGTCTCAGTTTTCCTCCCCTGGTACTCGGGTGCAACATTCCAGACGCTTTACTAACACTCTCCCCACTTGGAGAGTCAGCGCCTTTAACCTCCTGTTTGGCCCAGTTTGCAATTTCTGCGGAAGATGAACAGGAATAGCGAGAACCAATGAGAGACTAGCTGGAGGTGTGTGGACGGGCAAATTTAACTCTCATTTCCCACCAGGAAGAGGAAATAACCAAAGGCTCAGCGTGCCGTGCCGGAACCAGATTAGGGCCTGAAGCCATCCTGCGGTGTTGCGGCCAGGTCACAAGAAAGCGAGTTGAAGAAAGGAGCTCAGGGGCACTGTAATTCACAAACCTGCAGAGTTATAAATGACAGCTATCGTCCAAAAATAGACTGAAGTAAGGCTGCCAAGAGGACTTGAAAGCGGGGCAGAATTGCTGGAAACCGATTTCAGGAGGTAGACTGGAATTGCATTGAAAGCATAGGAAAAGAGGCAGAACGTCCACAATGATGCACTTGGCCAAAAAGGGCGTATGTGTTTTTTCCTGAATATATTCAGGAAAAAACGCATACGCCCCTTTTGGCCAACAAAGCAAGCTTGCAAAGGAAATCTGCACTACAATGAAGTCTCACTTCCCCCCGGTCAAAAGGGCCATCTGAAAAAAGTGTAAAATCCAGAAAGGCAGGACAGGCCATGGAGAACTGGGAGCCTTGTTATGCTGATGGTCGGGATGTAAATTGCCAACAACCACTCGGGAGAAGTGTATGGTGTTTCCTGAAACATCTAAAAAACAAAGCAACAGAACCTAGGGCACTTCCACTTATGGTCCTATAGCTTAGGGAATTTAAAATCAAAAAGACACAGCCACCCCAAAGTTTGGAACGGCTCTGTTTACAAGAACCTCGTTTACAGTACAAGTTCAACATCGCAGAAAGTGAAAAATGGATAAAGAAGTTGTGGTATTTACTTACAAAGCAATATCACTCAGCAATGAAATCTGTGTCATCAGGCCCTTAGCAGCACAATGAGTGGATTCAGGTATGATGATTCTAACTGAAATAAGTCACACAGAAAAAGAAACATCATAAGATATCAGTAATACACGGAATGTAAACTTGGCTACACAGGAACTGAATTACAGAACAGAACAGGGTCTCAAATTTAGAAAACCAACTTATGCTTGCTTAAGGGGAAAGGTGAGTTGGGGTGCTGCATAAAACCAGAGATTGAAATGAGCACAGATAAAGTTCCTTAAGTCAAATATGGAATAGACAAGAGCTACTCCTTGCTCAACGAAATGGACTCAACACCGCATATTAAACGCCTAAGAATGTACCTGACTAGTAAGTATCTTAAAACCTATGGATTGCTATGTCTCCGAAAGAGAATCAAGCATGTGTACAGGGGCATAAACGCAGCAGTGATAGGATTGGAGAGGTTCGGTGAGCAAATGAAGACCCTTTGAAGTCATATTGCATGGTACCCATTACATGGGTCTTAACTCTCCAGGTTTAAGGTATTCTTCCTTCAGCTAAAACATGAATGTGGAACCCAAGTATGATCAACCATGTGAACGGGAGACGTGTTCAAATATGTCTCAGTTTTCCTCCCCTGGTACTCGGGTGCAACATTCCAGACGCTTTACTAACACTCTCCCCACTTGGAGAGTCAGCGCCTTTAACCTCCTGTTTGGCCCAGTTTGCAATTTCTGCGCTAGATGAACAGGAATAGCGAGAACCAATGAGAGACTAGCTGGAGGTGTGTGGACGGGCAAATTTAACTCTCATTTCCCACCAGGAAGAGGAAATAACCAAAGGCTCAGCGTACCGTGCCGGAACCAGATTAGGGCCTGAAGCCATCCTGCGGTGTTGCGGCCAGCTCACAAGAAAGCGAGTTGAAGAAAGGAGCTCAGGGGCACTGTAATTCACAAACCTGCAGAGTTATAAATGACAGCTATCGTCCAAAAATAGACTGAAGTAAGGCTGCCAAGAGGACTTGAAAGCGGGGCAGAATTGCAGGAAACCGATTTCAGGAGGTAGACTGGAATTGCATTGAAAGCATAGGAAAAGAGGCAGAACGTCCACAATGATGCACTTGGCCAAAAAGGGCGTATGTGTTTTTTCCTGAATATATTCAGGAAAAAACGCATACGCCCTTTTTGGCCAACCAAGCAAGCTTGCAAAGGAAATCTGCACTACAATGAAGTCTCACTTCCCCCCGGTCAAAAGGGTCATCTGAAAAAAGTGTAAAATCCAGAAAGGCAGGACAGGCCATGGAGAACTGGGAGCCTTGTTATGCTGATGGGTGGGATGTAAATTGCCAAGAACCACTTGGGAGAAGTGTATGGTGTTTCCTGAAACATCTAAAAAACAAAGCAACAGAACCTAGGGCACTTCCACTTATGGTCCTATAGCTTAGGGAAATTAAAATCAAAAAGACACAGCCACCCCAAAGTTTGGAACGGCTCTGTTTACAAGAACCTCGTTTACAGTACAAGTTCAACATCGCAGAAAGTGAAAAATGGATAAAGAAGTTGTGGTATTTACTTACATAGCAATATCACTCAGCAATGAAATCTATGTCATCAGGCCCTTAGCAGCACAATGAGTGGATTCAGGTATGATGATTCTAACTGAAATAAGTCACACAGAAAAAGAAACATCATAAGATATCAGTAATACACGGAATGTAAACTTGGCTACACAGGAACTGAATTACAGAACAGAACAGGGTCTCAAATTTAGAAAACCAACTTATGCTTGCTTAAGGGGAAAGGTGAGTTGGGGTGCTGCATAAAACCAGAGATTGAAATGAGCACAGATAAAGTTCCTTAAGCCAAATATGGAATAGACAAGAGCTACTCCTTGCTCAACGAAATGGACTCAACACCCCATATTAAACGCCTAAGAATGTACCTGACTAGTAAGTATCTTAAAACCTATGGATTGCTATGTCTCCGAAAGAGAATCAAGCATGTGTACAGGGGCATAAACGCAGCAGTGATAGGATTGGAGAGGTTCGGTGAGCAAATGAAGACCCTTTGAAGTCATATTGCATGGTACCCATTCCACGGGTTTCAACTACCCAGGTTTAAGGTATTCTTCCTTCAGCTAAAACATGCATGTGGAACCTAGAGTATGATCAACCATGTGATCGGGAGACGTGTTCAAATATGTCTCTGTTTTCCTCCCCTGGTACTCGGGTGCAACATTCCAGACGCTTTACTAACACTCTCCCCACTTGGAGAGTCAGTCCCTTTAACCTCCTGTTTGGCCCAGTTTGCAATTTCTGCGGAAGATGAACAGGAATAACGAGAACCAATGAGAGGCTAGCTGGAGGTGTCTGGACGGGCAAATTTAACTCTCATTTCCCACCAGGAAGAGGAATTAACCAAAGGCTCAGCATGCCGGGCCGGAACCAGATTAGGGCCTGAAGCCATCCTGCGGTGTTGCGGCCAGGTCACAAGAAAGCGAGTTGAAGAAAGGAGCTCAGGGGCACTGTAATTCACAAACCTGCAGAGTTATAAATGACAGCTATCGTCCAAAAATAGACTGAAGTAAGGCTGCCAAGAGGACTTGAAAGCGGGGCAGAATTGCAGGAAACCGATTTCAGGAGGTAGACTGGAATTGCATTGAAAGCATAGGAAAAGAGGCAGAACGTCCACAATGATGCACTTGGCCAAAAAGGGCGTATGCGTTTTTTCCTGAATATATTCAGGAAAAAACGCATACGCCCTTTTTGGCCAACCAAGCAAGCTTGCAAAGGAAATCTGCACTACAATGAAGTCTCACTTCCCCCCGGTCAAAAGGGCCATCTGAAAAAAGTGTAAAATCCAGAAAGGCAGGACAGGCCATGGAGAACTGGGAGCCTTGTTATGCTGATGGGCGGGATGTAAATTGCCAACAGACACTCGGGAGAAGTGTATGGTGTTTCCTGAAACATCTAAAAAACAAAGCAACAGAGCCTAGGGCACTGCCACTTATGGTCCTATAGCTTAGGGAAATTAAAATAAAAAAGACACAGCCACCCCAAAGTTTGGGACTCCTCTGTTTACAAGAACCTCGTTTACAGTACAAGTTCAACATCGCAGAAAGTGAAAAATGGATAAAGAAGTTGTGGTATTTACTTACAAAGCAATATCACTCAGCAATGAAATCTATGTCATCAGGCCCTTAGCATCACAATGAGTGGATTCAGGTATGATGATTCTAACTGAAATAAGTCACACAGAAAAAGAAACATCATAAGATATCAGTAATACACGGAATGTAAACTTGGCTACACAGGAACTGAATTACAGAACAGAACAGGGTCTCAAATTTAGAAAACCAACTTATGCTTGCTTAAGGGTAAAGGTGAGTTGGGGTGCTGCATAAAACCAGAGATTGAAATGAGCACAGATAAAGTTCCTTAAGCCAAATATGGAATAGACAAGAGCTACTCCTTGCTCAACGAAATGGACTCAACACCGCATATTAAATGCCTAAGAATGTACCTGACTAGTAAGTATCGTAAAACCTATGGATTGCTATGTCTCCAAAAGAGAATCAAGCATGTGTACAGGGTCATAAACGCAGCAGTGATAGGATTGGAGAGGTTCGGTGAGCAAATGAAGACCCTTTGAAGTCATATTGCATGGTACCCATTACACGGGTCTCAACTCTCCAGGTTTAAGGTATTCTTCCTTCAGCTAAAACATGCATGTGGAACCCAAGTATGATCAACCATGTGAACGGGAGACGTGTTCAAATATGTCTCAGTTTTCCTCCCCTGGTACTCGGGTGCAACATTCCAGACGCTTTACTAACACTCTCCCGACTTGGAGAGTCAGCGCCTTTAACCTCCTGTTTGGCCCAGTTTGCAATTTCTGCGGAAGATGAACAGGAATAGCGAGAACCAATGAGAGGCTAGCTGGAGGTGTCTGGACGGGCAAATTTAACTCTCATTTCCCACCAGGAAGAGGAAATAACCAAAGGCTCAGCATGCCGTACCGGAACCAGATTAGGGCCTGAAGCCATCCTGCGGTGTTGCGGCCAGGTCACAAGAAAGCGAGTTGAAGAAAGGAGCTCAGGGGCACTGTAATTCACAAACCTGCAGAGTTATAAATGACAGCTATCGTCCAAAAATAGACTGAAGTAAGGCTGCCAAGAGGACTTGAAAGCGGGGCAGAATTGCAGGAAAGCGATTTCAGGAGGTAGACTGGAATTGCATTGAAAGCATAGGAAAAGAGGCAGAACGTCCACAATGATGCACTTGGCCAAAAAGGGCGTATGCGTTTTTTCCTGAATATATTCAGGAAAAAACGCATACGCCCTTTTTGGCCAACCAAGCAAGCTTGCAAAGGAAATCTGCACTACAATGAAGTCTCACTTCCCCCCGGTCAAAAGGGCCATCTGAAAAAAGTGTAAAATCCAGAAAGGCAGGACAGGCCATGGAGAACTGGGAGCCTTGTTATGCTGATGGGCGGGATGTAAATTGCCAACAGACACTCGGGAGAAGTGTATGGTGTTTCCTGAAACATCTAAAAAACAAAGCAACAGAGCCTAGGGCACTGCCACTTATGGTCCTATAGCTTAGGGAAATTAAAATCAAAAAGACACAGCCACCCCAAAGTTTGGGACGCCTCTGTTTACAAGAACCTCGTTTACAGTACAAGTTCAACATCGCAGAAAGTGAAAAATGGATAAAGAAGTTGTGGTATTTACTTACAAAGCAATATCACTCAGCAATGAAATCTGTGTCATCAGGCCCTTAGCAGCACAATGAGTGGATTCAGGTATGATGATTCTAACTGAAGTAAGTCACACAGAAAAAGAAATATCATAAGATATCAGTAATACACGGAATGGAAACTTGGCTACACAGGAACTGAATTACAGAACAGAACAGGGTCTCAAATTTAGAAAACCAACTTATGCTTGCTTAAGGGGAAAGGTGAGTTGGGGTGCTGCATAAAACCACAGATTGAAATGAGCACAGATAAAGTTCCTTAAGTCAAATATGGAATAGACAAGAGCTACTCCTTGCTCAACGAAATGGACTCAACACCGCATATTAAACACCTAAGAATGTACCTGACTACTAAGTATCTTAAAACCTATGGATTGCTATGTCTCCGAAAGAGAATCAAGCATGTGTACAGGGGCATAAACGCAGCAGTGATAGGATTGGAGAGGTTCGGTGAGCAAATGAAGACCCTTTGAAGTCATATTGCATGGTACCCATTACACGGGTCTCAACTCTCCAGGTTTAAGGTATTCTTCCTTCAGCTAAAACATGCATGTGGAACCCAAGTATGATCAACCATGTGAACGGGAGACGTGTTCAAATATGTCTCAGTTTTCCTCCCCTGGTACTCGGGTGCAACATTCCAGACGCTTTACTAACACTCTCCCGACTTGGAGAGTCAGTCCCTTTAACCTCCTGTTTGGCCCAGTTTGCAATTTCTGCGGAAGATGAACAGGAATAGTGAGAACCAATGAGAGGCTAGCTGGAGGTGTCTGGACGGGCAAATTTAACTCTCATTTCCCACCAGGAAGAGGAAATAACCAAAGGCTCAGCGTGCCGTACCGGAACCAGATTAGGGCCTGAAGCCATCCTGCGGTGTTGCGGCCAGCTCAAAAGAAAGCGAGTTGAAGAAAGGAGCTCAGGGGCACTGTAATTCACAAACCTACAGAGTTATAAATGACAGCTATCGTCCAAAAATAGACTGAAGTAAGGCTGCCAAGAGGACTTGAAAGCGGTCCAGAATTGCAGGAAACCGATTTCAGGAGGTAGACTGGAATTGCATTGAAAGCATAGGAAAAGAGGCAGAACGTCCACAATGATGCACTTGGCCAAAAAGGGCGTATGCGTTTTTTCCTGAATATATTCAGGAAAAAACGCATACGCCCTTTTTGGCCAACCAAGCAAGCTTGCAAAGGAAATCTGCACTACAATGAAGTCTCACTTCCCCCCGGTCAAAAGGGCCATCTGAAAAAAGTGTAAAATCCAGAAAGGCAGGACAGGCCATGGAGAACTGGGAGCCTTGTTATGCTGATGGGCGGGATGTAAATTGCCAACAACCACTCAGGAGAAGTGTATGGTGTTTCCTGAAACATCTAAAAAACAAAGCAACAGAACCTAGGGCACTTCCACTTATGGTCCTATAGCTTAGGGAAATTAAAATCAAAAAGACACAGCCACCTCAAAGTTTGGAACGGCTCTGTTTACAAGAACCTCGTTTACAGTACAAGTTCAACATCGCAGAAAGTGAAAAATGGATAAAGAAGTTGTGGTATTTACTTACAAAGCAATATCACTCAGCAATGAAATCTGTGTCATCAGGCCCTTAGCAGCACAATGAGTGAATTCAGGTATGATGATTCTAACTGAAGTAAGTCACACAGAAAAAGAAACATCATAAGATATCAGTAATACACGGAATGTAAACTTGGCTACACAGGAACTGAATTACAGAACAGAACAGGGTCTCAAATTTAGAAAACCAACTTATGCTTGCTTAAGGGTAAAGGTGAGTTGGGGTGCTGCATAAAACCAGAGATTGAAATGAGCACAGATAAAGTTCCTTAAGTCAAATATGGAATAGACAAGAGCTACTCCTTGCTCAACGAAATGGACTCAACATCGCATATTAAACGCCTAAGAATGTACCTGACTAGTAAGTATCTTAAAACCTATGGATTGCTATGTCTCCGAAAGAGAATCAAGCATGTGTACAGGGGCATAAACGCAGCAGTGATAGGATTGGAGAGGTTCGGTGAGCAAATGAAGACCCTTTGAAGTCATATTGCATGGTACCCATTACACGGGTCTTAACTCTCCAGGTTTAAGGTATTCTTCCTTCAGCTAAAACATGCATGTGGAACCCAAGTATGATCAACCATGTGAACGGGAGACGTGTTCAAATATGTCTCAGTTTTCCTCCCCTGGTACTCGGGTGCAACATTCCAGACGCTTTACTAACACTCTCCCGACTTGGAGAGTCAGTGCCTTTAACCTCCTGTTTGGCCCAGTTTGCAATTTCTGCGGAAGATGAACAGGAATAGCGAGAACCAATGAAAGACTAGCTGGAGGTGTCTGGACGGGCAAATTTAACTCTCATTTCCCACCAGGAAGAGGAAATAACCAAAGGCTCAGCGTGCCGTGTCGGAACCAGATTAGGGCCTGAAGCCATCCTGCGGTGTTGCGGCCAGGTCACAAGAAAGCGAGTTGAAGAAAGGAGCTCAGGGGCACTGAAATTCACAAACCTGCAGAGTTATAAATGACAGCTAACGTCCGAAAATAGACTGAAGTAAGGCTGCCAAGAGGACTTGAAAGCAGGGCAGAATTGCAGGAAACCGATTTCAGGAGGTAGACTGGAATTGCATTGAAAGCATAGGAAAAGAGGCAGAACGTCCATAATGATGCACTTGGCCAAAAAGGGCGTATGCGTTTTTTCCTGAATATATTCAGGAAAAAACGCATACGCCCTTTTTGGCCAACCAAGCAAGCTTGCAAAGGAAATCTGCACTACAATGAAGTCTCACTTCCCTCCGGTCAAAAGGGCCATCTGAAAAAAGTGTAAAATCCAGAAAGGCAGGACAGGCCATGGAGAACTGGGAGCCTTGTTATGCTGATGGGCGGGATGTAAATTGCCAACAACCACTCGGGAGAAGTGTATAGTGTTTCCTGAAACATCTAAAAAACAAAGCAACAGAGCCTAGGGCACATCCACTTATGGTCCTATAGCTTAGGGAAATTAAATCAAAAAGACACAGCCACCCCAAAGTTTGGGACGCCTCCGTTTACAAGAACCTCATTTACCGTACAAGTTCAATATCACAGAAAGTGAAAAATGGATAAAGAACTTGTGGTACTTACGTACAATGCAGTATCACTCAGCAATGAAATCTATGTCATCAGGCCCGTAGCAGCATAATGAGTAGATTCAGGTACGATGATTCTAACTGAAATAAGTCACACAGAAAAAGAAACATCATAAGATATCACTAATACACGGAATGTAAACTTGGCTACACAGGAACTGAATTCCAAAACAGAACCGGTTCTCAAATTTAGAAAACCAACTTATGCTTGCTTAAGGGGAAAGGTGAGTTGGGTTGATGCATAAAACCAGAGATTGAAATGAGCACAGATAAAGTTCCTTAAGCCAAATATGGAATAGACAAGAGCTACTCCTTGCTCAACGAAATGGACTCAACACCGTATATTAAACGCCTAAGAATGTACCTGACTAGTAAGTATCTTAAAACCTATGGATTGCTATGTCTCCGAAAGAGAATAAAGCATGTGTACAGGGGCATAAACGCAGCAGTGATAGGATTGGAGAGGTTCGGTGAGCAAATGAAGACCCTTTGAAGTCATATTGCATGGTACCCATTCCACGGGTTTCAACTACCCAGGTTTTAGGTATTCTTCCTTCAGCTAAAACATGCATGTGGAACCCAGAGTATGATCAACCATGTGAACGGGAGACGTGTTCAAATATGTCTCAGTTTTCCTCCCCTGGTACTCGGGTGCAACATTCCAGATGCTTTACTAACACTCTCCCCACTTGGAGAGTCAGCGCCTTTAACCTCCTGTTTGGCCCAGTTTGCAATTTCTGCGGAAGATGAACAGGAATAGCGAGAACCAATGAGAGGCTAGCTGGAGGTGTCTGGACGGGCAAATTTAACTCTCATTTCCCAACAGGAAGAGGAATTAACCAAAGGCTCAGCGTGCCGTACTGGAACCAGATTAGAGCCTGAAGCCATCGTGCGGTGTTGCGGCCAGCTCAAAAGAAACCGAGTTGAAGAAAGGAGCTCAGGGGCACTGTAATTCACAAACCTGCAGAGTTATAAATGACAGCTATCGTCCAAAAATATACTGAAGTAAGGCTGCCAAGAGGACTTGAAAGCGGGGCAGAATTGCAGGAAACCGATTTCAGGAGGTAGACTGGAATTGCATTGAAAGCATAGGAAAAGAGGCAGAACGTCCACAATGATGCACTTGGCCAAAAAGGGCGTATGCGTTTTTTCCTGAATATATTCAGGAAAAAACGCATACGCCCTTTTTGGCCAACCAAGCAAGCTTGCAAAGGAAATCTGCACTACAATGAAGTCTCACTTCCCCCCGGTCAAAAGGGCCATCTGAAAAAAGTGTAAAATCCAGAAAGGCAGGACAGGCCATGCAGAACTGGGAGCCTTGTTATGGTGATGGGCGGGATGTAAATTGCCAACAACCACTCGGGAGAAGTGTATGGTGTTTCCTGAAACATCTAAAAAACAAAGCAACAGAACCTAGGGCACTTCCACTTATGGTCCTATAGCTTAGGGAAATTAAAATCAAAAAGACACAGCCACCCCAAAGTTTGGAACGGCTCTGTTTACAAGAACCTCGTTTACAGTACAAGTTCAACATCGCAGAAAGTGAAAAATGGATAAAGAAGTTGTGGTATTTACTTACAAAGCAATATCACTCAGCAATGAAATCTGTGTCATCAGGCCCTTAGCAGCACAATGAGTGGATTCAGGTATGATGATTCTAACTGAAGTAAGTCACACAGAAAAAGAAACATCATAAGATATCACTAATACACGGAATGTAAACTTGGCTACACAGGAACTGCATTCCAAAACAGAACAGGGTCTCAAATTTAGAAAACCAACTTATGCTTGCTTAAGGGGAAAGGTGAGTTGGGGTGCTGCATAAAACCAGAGATTGAAATGAGCACAGATAAAGTTCCTTAAGCCAAATATGGAATAGACAAGAGCTACTCCTTGCTCAACGAAATGGACTCAACACCCCATATTAAACGCCTAAGAATGTACCTGACTAGTAAGTATCTTAAAACCCATAGATTGCTATGTCTCCAAAAGAGAATCAAGCGTGTGTACAGGGGCATAAACACAGCAGTGATAGGATTGGAGAGGTTCGGTGAGCAAATGAAGACCCTTTGAAGTCATATTGCATGGTACCCATTCCACGGGTCTCAACTCTCCAGGTTTAAGGTATTCTTCCTTCAGCTAAAACATGCATGTGGAACCCAAGTATGATCAACCATGTGAACGGGAGACGTGTTCAAATATGTCTCAGTTTTCCTCCCCTGGTACTCGGGTGCAACATTCCAGACGCTTTACTAACACTCTCCCGACTTGGAGAGTCAGTCCCTTTAACCTCCTGTTTGGCCCAGTTTGCAATTTCTGCGGAAGATGAACAGGAATAGTGAGAACCAATGAGAGGCTAGCTGGAGGTGTCTGGACGGGCAAATTTAACTCTCATTTCCCACCAGGAAGAGGAAATAACCAAAGGCTCAGCGTGCCATACCGGAACCAGATTAGGGCCTGAAGCCATCCTGCGGTGTTGCGGCCAGCTCAAAAGAAAGCGAGTTGAAGAAAGGAGCTCAGGGGCACTGTAATTCACAAACCTACAGAGTTATAAATGACAGCTATCGTCCAAAAATAGACTGAAGTAAGGCTGCCAAGAGGACTTGAAAGCGGGGCAGAATTGCAGGAAACCGATTTCAGGAGGTAGACTGGAATTGCATTGAAAGCATAGGAAAAGAGGCAGAACGTCCACAATGATGCACTTGGCCAAAAAGGGCGTATGCGTTTTTTCCTGAATATATTCAGGAAAAAACGCATACGCCCTTTTTGGCCAACCAAGCAAGCTTGCAAAGGAAATCTGCACTACAATGAAGTCTCACTTCCCCCCGGTCAAAAGGGCCATCTGAAAAAAGTGTAAAATCCAGAAAGGCAGGACAGGCCATGGAGAACTGGGAGCCTTGTTATGCTGATGGGCGGGATGTAAATTGCCAACAACCACTCGGGAGAAGTGTATGGTGTTTCCTGAAACATCTAAAAAACAAAGCAACAGAACCTAGGGCACTTCCACTTATGGTCCTATAGCTTAGGGAAATTAAAATCAAAAAGACACAGCCACCCCAAAGTTTGGAACGGCTCTGTTTACAAGAACCTCGTTTACAGTACAAGTTCAACATCGCAGAAAGTGAAAAATGGATAAAGAAGTTGTGGTATTTACTTACAAAGCAATATCACTCAGCAATGAAATCTGTGTCATCAGGCCCTTAGCAGCACAATGAGTGAATTCAGGTATGATGATTCTAACTGAAGTAAGTCACACAGAAAAAGAAACATCATAAGATATCAGTAATACACGGAATGTAAACTTGGCTACACAGGAACTGAATTACAGAACAGAACAGGGTCTCAAATTTAGAAAACCAACTTATGCTTGCTTAAGGGTAAAGGTGAGTTGGGGTGCTGCATAAAACCAGAGATTGAAATGAGCACAGATAAAGTTCCTTAAGTCAAATATGGAATAGACAAGAGCTACTCCTTGCTCAACGAAATGGACTCAACATCGCATATTAAACGCCTAAGAATGTACCTGACTAGTAAGTATCTTAAAACCTATGGATTGCTATGTCTCCGAAAGAGAATCAAGCATGTGTACAGGGGCATAAACGCAGCAGTGATAGGATTGGAGAGGTTCGGTGAGCAAATGAAGACCCTTTGAAGTCATATTGCATGGTACCCATTACACGGGTCTTAACTCTCCAGGTTTAAGGTATTCTTCCTTCAGCTAAAACATGCATGTGGAACCCAAGTATGATCAACCATGTGAACGGGAGACGTGTTCAAATATGTCTCAGTTTTCCTCCCCTGGTACTCGGGTGCAACATTCCAGACGCTTTACTAACACTCTCCCGACTTGGAGAGTCAGCGCCTTTAACCTCCTGTTTGGCCCAGTTTGCAATTTCTGCGGAAGATGAACAGGAATAGCGAGAACCAATGAAAGACTAGCTGGAGGTGTCTGGACGGGCAAATTTAACTCTCATTTCCCACCAGGAAGAGGAAATAACCAAAGGCTCAGCGTGCCGTGCCGGAACCAGATTAGGGCCTGAAGCCATCCTGCGGTGTTGCGGCCAGGTCACAAGAAAGCGAGTTGAAGAAAGGAGCTCAGGGGCACTGAAATTCACAAACCTGCAGAGTTATAAATGACAGCTAACGTCCGAAAATAGACTGAAGTAAGGCTGCCAAGAGGACTTGAAAGCAGGGCAGAATTGCAGGAAACCGATTTCAGGAGGTAGACTGGAATTGCATTGAAAGCATAGGAAAAGAGGCAGAACGTCCATAATGATGCACTTGGCCAAAAAGGGCGTATGCGTTTTTTCCTGAATATATTCAGGAAAAAACGTATACGCCCTTTTTGGCCAACCAAGCAAGCTTGCAAAGGAAATCTGCACTACAATGAAGTCTCACTTCCCTCCGGTCAAAAGGGCCATCTGAAAAAAGTGTAAAATCCAGAAAGGCAGGACAGGCCATGGAGAACTGGGAGCCTTGTTATGCTGATGGGCGGGATGTAAATTGCCAACAACCACTCTGGAGAAGTGTATAGTGTTTCCTGAAACATCTAAAAAACAAAGCAACAGAGCCTAGGGCACATCCACTTATGGTCCTATAGCTTAGGGAAATTAAATCAAAAAGACACAGCCACCCCAAAGTTTGGGACGCCTCCGTTTACAAGAACCTCATTTACCGTACAAGTTCAATATCACAGAAAGTGAAAAATGGATAAAGAACTTGTGGTACTTACGTACAATGCAGTATCACTCAGCAATGAAATCTATGTCATCAGGCCCGTAGCAGCATAATGAGTAGATTCAGGTACGATGATTCTAACTGAAATAAGTCACACAGAAAAAGAAACATCATAAGATATCACTAATACACGGAATGTAAACTTGGCTACACAGGAACTGAATTCCAAAACAGAACCGGTTCTCAAATTTAGAAAACCAACTTATGCTTGCTTAAGGGGAAAGGTGAGTTGGGTTGATGCATAAAACCAGAGATTGAAATGAGCACAGATAAAGTTCCTTAAGCCAAATATGGAATAGACAAGAGCTACTCCTTGCTCAACGAAATGGACTCAACACCGCATATTAAACGCCTAAGAATGTACCTGACTAGTAAGTATCTTAAAACCTATGGATTGCTATGTCTCCGAAAGAGAATCAAGCATGTGTACAGGGGCATAAACGCAGCAGTGATAGGATTGGAGAGGTTCGGTGAGCAAATGAAGACCCTTTGAAGTCATATTGCATGGTACCCATTCCACGGGTTTCAACTACCCAGGTTTTAGGTATTCTTCCTTCAGCTAAAACATGCATGTGGAACCCAGAGTATGATCAACCATGTGATTGGGAGACGTGTTCAAATATGTCTCAGTTTTCGTACCCTGGTACTCGGGTGCAACATTCCAGACGCTTTACTAACACTCTCCCAACTTGGAGAGTCAGTGTCTTTAACCTCCTGTTTGGCCCAGTTTGCAATTTCTGCGGAAGATGAACAGGAATAGCGAGAACCAATGAGAGACTAGCTGGAGGTGTCTGGACGGGCAAATTTAACTCTCATTTCCCACCAGGAAGAGGAATTAACCAAAGGCTCAGCGTGCCGTGCCGGAACCACATTAGGGCCTGAAGCCATCCTGCGGTGTTGCGGCCAGCTCACAAGAAAGCGAGTTGAAGAAAGGAGCTCAGGGGCACTGTAATTCACAAACCTGCAGAGTTATAAATGACAGCTATCGTCCAAAAATAGACTGAAGTAAGGCTGCCAAGAGGACTTGAAAGCGGGGCAGAATTGCAGGAAACCGATTTCAGGAGGTAGACTGGAATTGCATTGAAAGCATAGGAAAAGAGGCAGAACGTCCACAATGATGCACTTGGCCAAAAAGGGCGTATGCGTTTTTTCCTGAATATATTCAGGAAAAAACGCATACGCCCTTTTTGGCCAACCAAGCAAGCTTGCAAAGGAAATCTGCACTACAATGAAGTCTCACTTCCCCCCGGTCAAAAGGGCCATCTGAAAAAAGTGTAAAATCCAGAAAGGCAACAGGCCATTGAGAACTGGGAGCCTTGTTATGCTGATGGGCGGGATTTAAATTGCCAACAGACACTTGGGAGAAGTGTATGGTGTTTCCTGAAACATCTAAAAAACAAAGCAACAGAGCCTAGGGCACTTCCACTTATGGTCCTATAGATTAGGGAAATTAAAATCAAAAAGACACAGCCACCCCAAAGTTTGGAACGGCTCTGTTTACAAGAACCTCGTTTACAGTACAAGTTCAACATCGCAGAAAGTGAAAAATGGATAAAGAACTTGTGGTACTTACGTACAATGCAGTATCACTCAGCAATGAAATCTATGTCATCAGGCCCGTAGCAGCATAATGAGTAGATTCAGGTACGATGATTCTAACTGAAATAAGTCACACAGAAAAAGAAACATCATAAGATATCACTAATACACGGAATGTAAACTTGGCTACACAGGAACTGAATTCCAAAACAGAACAGGTTCTCAAATTTAGAAAACCAACTTATGCTTGCTTAAGGGGAAAGGTGAGTTGGGTTGCTGCATAAAACCAGAGATTGAAATGAGCACAGATAAAGTTCCTTAAGCCAAATATGGAATAGACAAGAGCTACTCCTTGCTCAACGAAATGGACTCAACACCGCATATTAAACGCCTAAGAATGTACCTGACTAGTAAGTATCTTAAAACCTATGGATTGCTATGTCTCCGAAAGAGAATCAAGCATGTGTACAGGGGCATAAACGCAGCAGTGATAGGATTGGAGAGGTTCGGTGAGCAAATGAAGACCCTTTGAAGTCATATTGCATGGTACCCATTCCACGGGTTTCAACTACCCAGGTTTTAGGTATTCTTCCTTCAGCTAAAACATGCATGTGGAACCCAGAGTATGATCAACCATGTGATCGGGAGGCGTGTTCAAATATGTCTCAGTTTTCCTCCCCTGGTACTCGAGTGCAACATTCCAGACGCTTTACTAACACTCTCCCCACTTGGAGAGTCAGCGCCTTTAACCTCCTGTTTGGCACAGTTTGCAATTTCTGCGGAAGATGAACAGGAATAGCGAGAACCAATGAGAGACTAGCTGGAGGTGTCTGGACGGGCAAATTTAACTCTCATTTCCCACCAGGAAGAGGAATTAACCAAAGGCTCAGCATGCCGTGCCGGAACCAGATTAGGGCCTGAAGCCATCCTGCGGAGTTGCGGCCAGCTCACAAGAAAGCGAGTTGAAGAAAGGAGCTCAGGGGCACTGTAATTCACAAACCTGCAGAGTTATAAATGACAGCTATCGTCCAAAAATATACTGAAGTAAGGCTGCCAAGAGGACTTGAAAGCGGGGCAGAATTGCAGGAAACTGATTTCAGGAGGTAGACTGGAATTGCATTGAAAGCATAGGAAAAGATGCAGAACGTCCACAATGATGCACTTGGCCAAAAAGGGCGTATGCGTTTTTTCCTGAATATATTCAGGAAAAAACGCATACGCCCTTTTTGGCCAACCAAGCAAGCTTGCAAAGGAAATCTGCACTACAATGAAGTCTCACTTCCCCCCGGTCAAAAGGGCCATCTGAAAAAAGTGTAAAATCCAGAAAGGCAGGACAGGCCATGGAGAGCTTGGAGCCTTGTTATGCTGATGGGCGGGATGTAAATTGCCAACAACCACTCAGGAGAAGTGTATGGTGTTTCCTGAAACATCTAAAAAACAAAGCAACAGAACCTAGGGCACTTCCACTTATGGTTCTATAGCTTAGGGAAATTAAAATCAAAAAGACACAGCCACCCCAAAGTTTGGAACGGCTCTGTTTACAAGAACCTCGTTTACAGTACAAGTTCAACATCGCAGAAAGTGAAAAATGGATAAAGAACTTGTGGTATTTACTTACAAAGCAATATCACTCAGCAATGAAATCTGTGTCATCAGGCCCTTAGCAGCACAATGAGTGGATTCAGGTATGATGATTCTAACTGAAATAAGTCACACAGAAAAAGAAACATCATAAGATATCACTAATACACGGAATGTAAACTTGGCTACACAGGAACTGCATTCCAAAACAGAACAGGGTCTCAAATTAAGAAAACCAACTTATGCTTGCTTAAGGGGAAAGGTGAGTTGGGGTGCTGCATAAAACCAGAGATTGAAATGAGCACAGATAAAGTTCCTTAAGCCAAATATGGAATAGACAAGAGCTACTCCTTGCTCAACGAAATGGACTCAACACCGCATATTAAACGCCTAAGAATGTACCTGACTAGTAAGTATCTTAAAACCTATGGATTGCTATGTCTCCGAAAGAGAATCAAGCATGTGTACAGGGGCATAAACGCAGCAGTGATAGGATTGGAGAGGTTCGGTGAGCAAATGAAGACCCTTTGAAGTCATATTGCATGGTACCCATTCCACGGGTTTCAACTACCCGGGTTTTAGGTATTCTTCCTTCAGCTAAAACATGCATGTGGAACCCAGAGTATGATCAACCATGTGATCGGGAGACGTGTTCAAATATGTCTCAGTTTTCGTACCCTGGTACTCAGGTGCAACATTCCAGACGCTTTACTAACACTCTCCCGACTTGGAGAGTCAGTGTCTTTAACCTCCTGTTAGGCCCAGTTTGCAATTTCTGCGGAAGATGAACAGGAATAGCGAGAACCAATGAGAGACTAGCTGGAGGTGTCTGGACGGGCATTTTTAACTCTCATTTCCCACCAGGAAGAGGAATTAACCAAAGGCTCAGCGTGCCGTGCCGGAACCAGATTAGGGCCTGAAGCCATCCTGCGGTGTTGCGGCCAGGTCACAAGAAAGCGAGTTGAAGAAAGGAGCTCAGGGGCACTGTAATTCACAAACCTGCAGAGTTATAAATGACAGCTATCGTCCAAAAATAGACTGAAGTAAGGCTGCCAAGAGGACTTGAAAGCGGGGCAGAATTGCAGGAAACCGATTTCAGGAGGTAGACTGGAATTGCATTGAAAGCATAGGAAAAGAGGCAGAACGTCCACAATGATGCACTTGGCCAAAAAGGGCGTATGCGTTTTTTCCTGAATATATTCAGGAAAAAACGCATACGCCCTTTTTGGCCAACCAAGCAAGCTTGCAAAGGAAATCTGCACTACAATGAAGTCTCACTTCCCCCCGGTCAAAAGGGCCATCTGAAAAAAGTGTAAAATCCAGAAAGGCAGGACAGGCCATGGAGAACTGGGAGCCTTGTTATGCTGATGGGCGGGATGTAAATTGCCAACAGACACTTGGGAGAAGTGTATGGTGTTTCCTGAAACATCTAAAAAACAAAGCAACAGAGCCTAGGGCACTTCCACTTATGGTCCTATAGCTTAGGGAAATTAAAATCAAAAAGACACAGCCACCCCAAAGTTTCGGACGCCTCTGTTTACAAGAACCTCGTTTACAGTACAAGTTCAACATCGCAGAAAGTGAAAAATGGATAAAGAAGTTGTTGTACTTACGTACAATGCAGTATCACTCAGCAATGAAATCTATGTCATCAGGCCCGTAGCAGCATAATGAGTAGATTCAGGTACGATGATTCTAACTGAAATAAGTCACACAGAAAAAGAAACATCATAAGATATCAGTAATACACGGAATGGAAACTTGGCTACACAGGAACTGAATTACAGAACAGAACAGGGTCTCAAATTTAGAAAAACAACTTATGCTTGCTTAAGGGTAAAGGTGAGTTGGGGTGCTGCATAAAACCAGAGATTGAAATGAGCACAGATAAAGTTCCTTAAGCCAAATATGGAATAGACAAGAGCTACTCCTTGCTCAACGAAATGGACTCAACACCTCATATTAAACGCCTAAGAATGTACCTGACTTGTAAGTATCTTAAAACCTATAGATTGCTATGTCCCCAAAAGAGAATAAAGCATGTGTACAGGGGCATAAACGCAGCAGTGATAGGATTGGAGAGGTTCGGTGAGCAAATGAAGACCCTTTGAAATCATATTGCATGGTACCCATTCCACGGGTTTCAACTACCCAGGTTTTAGGTATTCTTCCTTCAGCTAAAACATGCATGTGGAACCCAGAGTATGATCAACCATGTGATCGGGAGACGTGTTCAAATATGTCTCAGTTTTCCTCCCCTGGTACTCGGGTGCAACATTCCAGACGCTTTACTAACACTCTCCCCACTTGGAGAGTCAGCGCCTTTAACCTCCTGTTTGGCCCAGTTTGCAATTTCTGCGGAAGATGAACAGGAATAGCGAGAACCAATGAGAGGCTAGCTGGAGGTGTCTGGACGGGCAAATTTAACTCTCATTTCCCACCAGGAAGAGGAAGTAACCAAAGGCTCAGTGTGCCGTGCCGGAACCAGATTAGGGCCTGAAGCCATCCTGCGGTGTTGTGGCCAGGTCACAAGAAAGCGAGTTGAAGAAAGGAGCTCAGGGGCACTGTAACTCACAAACCTGCAGAGTTATAAATGACAGCTATCGTCCAAAAATATACTGAAGTAAGGCTGCCAAGAGGACTTGAAAGCGGGGCAGAATTGCAGGAAACCGATTTCAGGAGGTAGACTGGAATTGCATTGAAAGCATAGGAAAAGAGGCAGAACGTCCACAATGATGCACTTGGCCAAAAAGGGCGTATGCGTTTTTTCCTGAATATATTCAGGAAAAAACGCATACGCCCTTTTTGGCCAACCAAGCAAGCTTGCAAAGGAAATCTGCACTACAATGAAGTCTCACTTCCCCCCGGTCAAAAGGGCCATCTGAAAAAAGTGTAAAATCCAGAAAGGCAGGACAGGCCATGGAGAACTGGGAGCCTTGTTATGCTGATGGGCGGGATGTAAATTGCCAACAACCACTCGGGAGAAGTGTATGGTGTTTCCTGAAACATCTAAAAAACAAAGCAACAGAGCCTAGGGCACTGCCACTTATGGTCCTATAGCTTAGGGAAATTAAAATCAAAAAGACACAGCCACCCCAAAGTTTGGGACGCCTCTGTTTACAAGAACCTCGTTTACAGTACAAGTTCAACATCGCAGAAAGTGAAAAATGGATAAAGAACTTGTGGTATTTACTTACAACGCAGTATCACTCAGCAATGAAATCTATGTCATCAGGCCCGTAGCAGCATAATGAGTGGATTCAGGTACGATGATTCTAACTGAAATAAGTCACACAGAAAAAGAAACATCATAAGATATCACTAATACACGGAATGTAAACTTGGCTACACAGGAACTGCATTCCAAAACAGAACAGGGTCTCAAATTTAGAAAACCAACTTATGCTTGCTTAAGGGGAAAGGTGAGTTGGGGTGCTGCATAAAACCAGAGATTGAAATGAGCACAGATAAAGTTCCTTAAGTCAAATATGGAATAGACAAGAGCTACTCCTTGCTCAACGAAATGGACTCAACACCGCATATTAAACGCCTAAGAATGTACCTGACTAGTAAGTATCGTAAAACCTATGGATTGCTATGTCTCCAAAAGAGAATCAAGCGTGTGTACAGGGGCATAAACGCAGCAAGGATAGGATTGGAGAGGTTCGGTGAGCAAATGAAGACCCTTTGAAGTCATATTGCATGGTACCCATTACACGGGTCTCAACTCTCCAGGTTTAAGGTATTCTTCCTTCAGCTAAAACATGCATGTGGAACCCAAGTATGATCAACCATGTGAATGGGAGACGTGTTCAAATATGTCTCAGTTTTCCTCCCCTGGTACTCGGGTGCAACATTCCAGACGCTTTACTAACACTCTCCCCACTTGGAGAGTCAGCGCCTTTAACCTCCTGTTTGGCTCAGTTTGCAATTTCTGTGGAAGATGAACAGGAATAGCGAGAACCAATGAGAGGCTATCTGGAGGTGTCTGGACGGGCAAATTTAACTCTCATTTCCCACCAGGAAGAGGAAATAACCAAAGGCTCAGTGTGCCGTGCCGGAAACAGATTAGGGCCTGAAGCCATCCTACGGTGTTGCGGCCAGCTCAAAAGAAAGCGAGTTGAAGAAAGGAGCTCAGGGGCACTGTAATTCACAAACCTGCAGAGTTATAAATGACAGCTATCGTCCAAAAATAGACTGAAGTAAGGCTGCCAAGAGGACTTGAAAGCGGGGCAGAATTGCAGGAAACCGATTTCAGGAGGTAGACTGGAATTGCATTGAAAGCATAGGAAAAGAGGCAGAACGTCCACAATGATGCACTTGGCCAAAAAGGGCGTATGCGTTTTTTCCTGAATATATTCAGGAAAAAACGCATACGCCCTTTTTGGCCAACCAAGCAAGCTTGCAAAGGAAATCTACACTACAATGAAGCCTCACTTCCCCGCGGTCAAAAGGGCCATCTGAAAAAAGTGTAAAATCCAGAAAGGCAGGACAGGCCATGGAGAACTGGGAGCCTTCTTATGCTGATGGGCGGGATGTAAATTGCCAACAACCACTCGGGAGAAGTGTATGGTGTTTCCTGAAACATCTAAAAAACAAAGCAACAGAGCCTAGGGCACTTCCACTTATGGTCCTATAGCTTAGGGAATTTAAAATCAAAAAGACACAGCCACCCCAAAGTTTGGAACGGCTCTGTTTACAAGAACCTCGTTTACAGTACAAGTTCAACATCGCAGAAAGTGAAAAATGGATAAAGAAGTTGTGGTATTTACTTACAAAGCAATATCACTCAGCAATGAAATCTGTGTCATCAGGCCCTTAGCAGCACAATGAGTGGATTCAGGTATGATGATTCTAACTGAAATAAGTCACACAGAAAAAGAAACATCATGAGATATCAGTAATACACGGAATGTAAACTTGGCTACACAGGAACTGAATTACAGAACAGAACAGGGTCTCAAATTTAGAAAAACAACTTATGCTTGCTTAAGGGTAAAGGTGAGTTGGGGTGCTGCATAAAACCAGAGATTGAAATGAGCACAGATAAAGTTCCTTAAGCCAAATATGGAATAGACAAGAGCTACTCCTTGCTCAACAAAATGGACTCAACACCGCATATTAAACACCTAAGAATGTACCTGACTTGTAAGTATCTTAAAACCTATAGATGCTATGTCCCCGAAAGAGAATAAAGCATGTGTACAGGGGCATAAACGCAGCAGTGATAGGATTGGAGAGGTTCGGTGAGCAAATGAAGACCCTTTGAAGTCATATTGCATGGTACCCATTCCACGGGTTTCAACTACCCAGGTTTTAGGTATTCTTCCTTCAGCTAAAACATGCATGTGGAACCCAGAGTATGATCAACCATGTGATCGGGAGACGTGTTCAAATATGTCTCAGTTTTCCTCCCCTGGTACTCGGGTGCAACATTCCAGACGCTTTAATAACACTCTCCCCACTTGGAGAGTCAGCGCCTTTAACCTCCTGTTTGGCACAGTTTGCAATTTCTGCGGAAGATGAACAGGAATAGCGAGAACCAATGAGAGGCTAGCTGCAGGTGTCTGGACGGGCTAATTTAACTCTCATTTCCCACCAGGAGGAGGAAATAACCAAAAGTTCAGCGTGCCGTGCCAGAACCAGATTAGGGCCTGAAGCCATCCTGCGGTGTTGCGGCCAGGTCACAAGAAACCGAGTTGAACAAAGGAGCTCAGGGGCACTGTAATTCACAAACCTGCAGAGTTATAAATGACAGCTATCGTCCAAAAATATACTGAAGTAAGGCTGCCAAGAGGACTTGAAAGCGGGGCAGAATTGCAGGAAACCGATTTCAGGAGGTAGACTGGAATTGCATTGAAAGCATAGGAAAAGAGGCAGAACGTCCACAATGATGCACTTGGCCAAAAAGGGCGTATGCGTTTTTTCCTGAATATATTCAGGAAAAAACGCATACGCACTTTTTGGCCAACCAAGCAAGCTTGCAAAGGAAATCTGCACTACAATGAAGTCTCACTTCCCCCTGGTCAAAAGGGCCATCTGAAAAAAAGTGTAAAATCCAGAAAGGCAGGACAGGCCATGGAGAACTGGGAGCCTTGTTATGCTGATGGGCGGGATGTAAATTGCCAACAGACACTCGGGAGAAGTGTATGGTGTTTCCTGAAACATCTAAAAAACAAAGCAACAGAGCCTAGGGCACTGCCACTTATGGTCCTATAGCTTAGGGAAATTAAAATAAAAAAGACACAGCCACCCCAAAGTTTGGGACGCCTCTGTTTACAAGAACCTCGTTTACCGTACAAGTTCAATATCACAGAAAGTGAAAAATGGATAAAGAACTTGTGGTACTTACGTACAATGCAGTATCACTCAGCAATGAAATCTATGTCATCAGGCCCTTAGCAGCATAATGAGTGGATTCAGGTACGATAATTCTAACTGAAATAAGTCACACAGAAAAAGAAACATCATAAGATATCACTAATACACAGAATGTAAACTTGGCTACACAGGAACTGAATTCCAAAACAGAACAGGGTCTCAAATTTAGAAAAGCAACTTATGCTTGCTTAAGGGGAAAGGTGAGTTGGGGTGCTGCATAAAACCAGAGATTGAAATGAGCACAGATAAAGTTCCTTAAGTCAAATATGGAATAGACAAGAGCTACTCCTTGCTCAACGAAATGGACTCAACACCGCATATTAAACGCTTAAGAATGTACCTGACTAGTAAGTATCGTAAAACCTATGGATTGCTATGTCTCCAAAAGAGAATCAAGCGTGTGTACAGGGGCATAAACGCAGCAAGGATAGGATTGGAGAGGTTCGGTGAGCAAATGAAGACCCTTTGAAGTCATATTGCATGGTACCCATTACACGGGTCTCAACTCTCCAGGTTTAAGGTATTCTTCCTTCAGCTAAAACATGCATGTGGAACCCAAGTATGATCAACCATGTGAATGGGAGACGTGTTCAAATATGTCTCAGTTTTCCTCCCCTGGTACTCGGGTGCAACATTCCAGACGCTTTACTAACACTCTCCCCACTTGGAGAGTCAGCGCCTTTAACCTCCTGTTTGGCTCAGTTTGCAATTTCTGTGGAAGATGAACAGGAATAGCGAGAACCAATGAGAGGCTAGCTGGAGGTGTCTGGACGGGCAAATTTAACTCTCATTTCCCACCAGGAAGAGGAAATAACCAAAGGCTCAGTGTGCCGTGCCGGAAACAGATTAGGGCCTGAAGCCATCCTACGGTGTTGCGGCCAGCTCAAAAGAAAGCGAGTTGAAGAAAGGAGCTCAGGGGCACTGTAATTCACAAACCTGCAGAGTTATAAATGACAGCTATCGTCCAAAAATAGACTGAAGTAAGGCTGCCAAGAGGACTTGAAAGCGGGGCAGAATTGCAGGAAACCGATTTCAGGAGGTAGACTGGAATTGCATTGAAAGCATAGGAAAAGAGGCAGAACGTCCACAATGATGCACTTGGCCAAAAAGGGCGTATGCGTTTTTTCCTGAATATATTCAGGAAAAAACGCATACGCCCTTCTTGGCCAACCAAGCAAGCTTGCAATGGAAATCTGCACTACAATGAAGTCTCACTTCCACCTGGTCAAAAGGGCCATCTGAAAAAAGTGTAAAATCCATAAAGGCACAACAGGCCATGGAGAACTGGGAGCCTTCTTATGCTGATGGGCGGCATGTAAATTGCCAACAGCCACTCTGGAGAAGTGTATGGTGTTTCCTGAAACATCTAAAAAACAAAGCAACAGAGCCTAGGGCACTTCCACTTATGGTCCTATAGCTTAGGGAAATTAAAATCAAAAAGACACAGCCACCCCAAAGTTTGGAACGGCTCTGTTTACAAGAACCTCGTTTACAGTACAAGTTCAACATCGCAGAAAGTGAAAAATGGATAAAGAAGTTGTGGTATTTACTTACAAAGCAATATCACTCAGCAATGAAATCTGTGTCATCAGGCCCTTAGCAGCACAATGAGTGGATTCAGGTATGATGATTCTAACTGAAATAAGTCACACAGAAAAAGAAACATCATGAGATATCAGTAATACACGGAATGTAAACTTGGCTACACAGGAACTGAATTACAGAACAGAACAGGGTCTCAAATTTAGAAAAACAACTTATGCTTGCTTAAGGGTAAAGGTGAGTTGGGGTGCTGCATAAAACCAGAGATTGAAATGAGCACAGATAAAGTTCCTTAAGCCAAATATGGAATAGACAAGAGCTACTCCTTGCTCAACAAAATGGACTCAACACCGCATATTAAACACCTAAGAATGTACCTGACTTGTAAGTATCTTAAAACCTATAGATGCTATGTCCCCGAAAGAGAATAAAGCATGTGTACAGGGGCACAAACGCAGCAGTGATAGGATTGGAGAGGTTCGGTGAGCAAATGAAGACCCTTTGAAGTCATATTGCATGGTACCCATTCCACGGGTTTCAACTACCCAGGTTTTAGGTATTCTTCCTTCAGCTAAAACATGCATGTGGAACCCAGAGTATGATCAACCATGTGATCGGGAGACGTGTTCAAATATGTCTCAGTTTTCCTCCCCTGGTACTCGGGTGCAACATTCCAGACGCTTTAATAACACTCTCCCCACTTGGAGAGTCAGCGCCTTTAACCTCCTGTTTGGCACAGTTTGCAATTTCTGCGGAAGATGAACAGGAATAGCGAGAACCAATGAGAGGCTAGCTGGAGGTGTCTGGACGGGCAAATTTAACTCTCATTTCCCACCAGGAGGAGGAAATAACCAAAAGTTCAGCGTGCCGTGCCAGAACCAGATTAGGGCCTGAAGCCATCCTGCGGTGTTGCGGCCAGGTCACAAGAAACCGAGTTGAACAAAGGAGCTCAGGGGCACTGTAATTCACAAACCTGCAGAGTTATAAATGACAGCTATCGTCCAAAAATAGACTGAAGTAAGGCTGCCAAGAGGACTTGAAAGCGGGGCAGAATTGCAGGAAACCGATTTCAGGAGGTAGACTGGAATTGCATTGAAAGCATAGGAAAAGAGGCAGAACGTCCACAATGATGCACTTGGCCAAAAAGGGCGTATGCGTTTTTTCCTGAATATATTCAGGAAAAAACGCATACGCCCTTTTTGGCCAACCAAGCAAGCTTGCAAAGGAAATCTGCACTACAATGAAGTCTCACTTCCCCCTGGTCAAAAGGGCCATCTGAAAAAAGTGTAAAATCCAGAAAGGCAGGACAGGCCATGGAGAACTGGGAGCCTTGTTATGCTGATGGGCGGGATGTAAATTGCCAACAGACACTGGGGAAAAGTGTATGGTGTTTCCTGAAACATCTAAAAAACAAAGCAACAGAGCCTAGGGCACTGCCACTTATGGTCCTATAGCTTAGGGAAATTAAAATAAAAAAGACACAGCCACCCCAAAGTTTGGGACGCCTCTGTTTACAAGAACCTCGTTTCCCATACAAGTTCAATATCACAGAAAGTGAAAAATGGATAAAGAACTTGTGGTACTTACGTACAATGCAGTATCACTCAGCAATGAAATCTATGTCATCAGGCCCTTAGCAGCATAATGAGTGGATTCAGGTACGATAATTCTAACTGAAATAAGTCACACAGAAAAAGAAACATCATAAGATATCACTAATACACAGAATGTAAACTTGGCTACACAGGAACTGAATTCCAAAACAGAACAGGGTCTCAAATTTAGAAAAGCAACTTATGCTTGCTTAAGGGTAAAGGTGAGTTGGGGTGCTGCATAAAACCAGAGATTGAAATGAGCACAGATAAAGTTCCTTAAGTCAAATATGGAATAGACAAGAGCTACTCCTTGCTCAACGAAATGGACTCAACACCGCATATTAAACGCCTAAGAATGTACCTGACTAGTAAGTATCTTAAAACCTATGGATTGCTATGTCTCCGAAAGAGAATCAAGCATTTGTACAGGGGCATAAACGCAGCAGTGATAGGATTGGAGAGGTTCAGTGAGCAAATGAAGACCCTTTGAAGTCATATTGCATGGTACCCATTCCACGGGTTTCAACTACCCAGGTTTAAGGTATTCTTCCTTCAGCTAAAACATGCATGTGGAACCTAGAGTATGATCAACCATGTGATCGGGAGACGTGTTCAAATATGTCTCAGTTTTCGTACCCTGGTACTCGGGTGCAACATTCCAGACGCTTTACTAACACTCTCCCTACTTGGAGAGTCAGTGCCTTTAACCTCCTGTTTGCCCCAGTTTGCAATTTCTGCGGAAGATGAACAGGAATAGCGAGAACCAATGAGAGACTAGCTGGAGGTGTCTGGACGGGCAAATTTAACTCTCATTTCCCACCAGGAAGAGGAATTAACCAAAGGCTCAGCGTGCCGTGCCGGAACCAGATTGGGGCCTGAAGCCATCCTGCGGTGTTGCGGCCAGCTCAAAAGAAAGCGAGTTGAAGAAAGGAGCTCAGGGGCACTGTAATTCACAAACCTGCAGAGTTATAAATGACAGCTATCGTCCAAAAATAGACTGAAGTAAGGCTGCCAAGAGGACTTGAAAGCGGGGCAGAATTGCAGGAAACCGATTTCAGGAGGTAGACTGGAATTGCATTGAAAGCATAGGAAAAGAGGCAGAACGTCCACAATGATGCACTTGGCCAAAAAGGGCGTATGCGTTTTTTCCTGAATATATTCAGGAAAAAACGCATACGCCCTTTTTGGCCAACCAAGCAAGCTTGCAAAGGAAATCTGCACTACAATGAAGTCTCACTTCCCCCCGGTCAAAAGGGCCATCTGAAAAAAGTGTAAAATCCAGAAAGGCAGGACAGGCCATGGAGAACTGGGAGCCTTGTTATGCTGATGGGCGGGATGTAAATTGCCAACAACCACTCGGGAGAAGTGTATGGTGTTTCCTGAAACATCTAAAAAACAAAGCAACAGAACCTAGGGCACTTCCACTTATGGTCCTATAGCTTAGGGAATTTAAAATAAAAAAGACACAGCCACCCCAAAGTTTGGAACGGATCTGTTTACAAGAACCTCGTTTACAGTACAAGTTCAACATCGCAGAAAGTGAAAAATGGATAAAGAACTTGTGGTATTTACTTACAACGCAGTATCACTCAGAAATGAAATCTATGTCATCAGGCCCGTAGCAGCATAATGAGTGGATTCAGGTACGATGATTCTAACTGAAATAAGTCACACAGAAAAAGAAACATCATAAGATATCACTAATACACGGAATGTAAACTTGGCTACACAGGAACTGCATTCCAAAACAGAACAGGGTCTCAAATTTAGAAAACCAACTTATGCTTGCTTAAGGGTAAAGGTGAGTTGGGGTGCTGCATAAAACCACAGATTGAAATGAGCACAGATAAAGTTCCTTAAGTCAAATATGGAATAGACAAGAGCTACTCCTTGCTCAACGAAATGGACTCAACACCGCATATTAAACGCCTAAGAATGTACCTGAATAGTAAGTATCTTAAAACCTATGGATTGCTATGTCTCCAAAAGAGAATCAAGCGTGTGTACAGGGGCATAAACGCAGCAGGGATAGGATTGGAGAGGTTCGGCGAGCAAATGAAGACCCTTTGAAGTCATATTGCATGGTACCCATTACACGGGTCTCAACTCTCCAGGTTTAAGGTATTCTTCCTTCAGCTAAAACATGCATGTGGAACCCAAGTATGATCAACCATGTGAACGGGAGACGTGTTCAAATATGTCTCAGTTTTCCTCCCCTGGTACTCGGGTGCAACATTCCAGACGCTTTACTAACACTCTCCCCACTTGGAGAGTCAGCGCCTTTAACCTCCTGTTTGGCTCAGTTTGCAATTTCTGCGGAAGATGAACAGGAATAGCGAAAACCAATGAGAGGCTAGCTGGAGGTGTCTGGACGGGCAAATTTAACTCTCATTTCCCACCAGGAAGAGGAAATAACCAAAGGCTCAGTGTGCCGTGCCGGAACCAGATTAGGGCCTGAAGCCATCCTGCGGTGTTGCGGCCAGATCACAAGAAAGCGAGTTGAAGAAAGGAGCTCAGGGGCACTGTAATTCACAAACCTGCAGAGTTATAAATGACAGCTATCGTCCAAAAATAGACTGAAGTAAGGCTGCCAAGAGGACTTGAAAGCGGGGCAGAATTGCAGGAAACCGATTTCAGGAGGTAGACTGGAATTGCATTGAAAGCATAGGAAAAGAGGCAGAACGTCCACAATGATGCACTTGGCCAAAAAGGGCGTATGCGTTTTTTCCTGAATATATTCAGGAAAAAACGCATACGCCCTTTTTGGCCAACCAAGCAAGCTTGCAAAGGAAATCTGCACTACAATGAAGTCTCACTTCCCCCCGGTCAAAAGGGCCATCTGAAAAAAGTGTAAAATCCAGAAAGGCAGGACAGGCCATGGAGAACTGGGAGCCTTGTTATGCTGATGGGCGGGATGTAAATTGCCAACAACCACTCGGGAGAAGTGTATGGTGTTTCCTGAAACATCTAAAAAACAAAGCAACAGAGCCTAGGGCACTTCCACTTATGGTCCTATAGCTTAGGGAATTTAAAATCAAAAAGACACAGCCACCCCAAAGTTTGGAACGGCTCTGTTTACAAGAACCTCGTTTACAGTACAAGTTCAACATCGCAGAAAGTGAAAAATGGATAAAGAAGTTGTGGTATTTACTTACAAAGCAATATCACTCAGCAATGAAATCTGTGTCATCAGGCCCTTAGCAGCACAATGAGTGGATTCAGGTATGATGATTCTAACTGAAATAAGTCACACAGAAAAAGAAACATCATAAGATATCAGTAATACACGGAATGTAAACTTGGCTACACAGGAACTGAATTACAGAACAGAACAGGGTCTCAAATTTAGAAAAACAACTTATGCTTGCTTAAGGGTAAAGGTGAGTTGGGGTGCTGCATAAAACCAGAGATTGAAATGAGCACAGATAAAGTTCCTTAAGCCAAATATGGAATAGACAAGAGCTACTCCTTGCTCAACAAAATGGACTCAACACCGCATATTAAACGCCTAAGAATGTACCTGACTTGTAAGTATCTTAAAACCTATGGATTGCTATGTCTCCAAAAGAGAATCAAGCATGTGTACAGGGGCATAAACGCAGCAGTGATAGGATTGGAGAGGTTCGGTGAGCAAATGAAGACCCTTTGAAGTCATATTGCATGGTACCCATTCCACGGGTTTCAACTACCCAGGTTTAAGGTATTCTTCCTTCAGATAAAACATGCATGTGGAACCTAGAGTATGATCAACCATGTGATCGGGAGACGTGTTCAAATATGTCTCAGTTTTCGTACCCTGGTACTCGGGTGCAACATTCCAGACGCTTTACTAACACTCTCCCGACTTGGAGAGTCAGTCCCTTTAACCTCCTGTTTGGCCCAGTTTGCAATTTCTGCGGAAGATGAACAGGAATAGCGAGAACCAATGGAGACTAGCTGGAGGTGTCTGGACGGGCCAATTTAACTCTCATTTCCTACCAGGAAGAGGAATTAACCAAAGGCTCAGCGTGCCATGCCAGAACCAGATTAGGGCCAGAAGCCATCCTGCGGTGTTGCGGCCAGCTCAAAAGAAAGCGAGTTGAAGAAAGGAGCTCAGGGGCACTGTAATTCACAAACCTGCAGAGTTATAAATGACAGCTATCGTCCAAAAATAGACTGAAGTAAGGCTGCCAAGAGGACTTGAAAGCGAGGTAGAATTGCAGGAAACCGATTTCAGGAGGTAGACTGGAATTGCATTGAAAGCATAGGAACAGAGGCAGAACGTCCACAATGATGCACTTGACCAAAAAGGGCGTATGCGTTTTTTCCTGAATATATTCAGGAAAAAACGCATACGCCCTTTTTGGCCAACCAAGCAAGCTTGCAAAGGAAATCTGCACTACAATGAAGTCTCACTTCCTCCCGGTCAAAAGGGCCATCTGAAAAAAGTGTAAAATCCAGAAAGGCAGGACAGGCCATGGAGAACTGGGAGCCTTGTTATGCTGATGGGCGGGATGTAAATTGCCAACAACCACTCGGGAGAAGTGTATGGTGTTTCCTGAAACATCTAAAAAACAAAGCAACAGAACCTAGGGCACTTCCACTTATGGTCTTATAGCTTAGGGAAATTAAAAAAAAAAGACACAGCCACCCCAAAGTTTGGGACGCCTCTGTTTACAAGAAGCTCGTTTACAGTACAAGTTCAACATCGCAGAAAGTGAAAAATGGATAAAGAAGTTGTGGTGTTTACTTACAATGCAGTATCACTCAGCAATGAAATCTGTGTCATCAGGCCCTTAGCAGCACAATGAGTGGATTCAGGTATGATGATTCTAACTGAAATAAGTCGCACAGAAGAAGAAACATCATAAGATATCAGTAATACACGGAATGTAAACTTGGCTACACAGGAACTGAATTACAGAACAGAACAGGGTCTCAAATTTAGAAAAAAAACTTATGCTTGCTTAAGGGTAAAGGTGAGTTGGGGTGCTGCATAAAACCAGAGATTGAAATGAGCACAGATAAAGTTCCTTAAGTCAAATATGGAATAGACAAGAGCTACTCCTTGCTCAACGAAATGGACTCAACACCGCATATTAAACGCCTAAGAATGTACGTGACTAGTAAGTATCGTAAAACCTATGGATTGCTATGTCTCCAAAAGAGAATCAAGCGTGTGTACAGGGGCATAAACGCAGCAGTGATAGGATTGGAGAGGTTCGGTGAGCATATGAAGACCCTTTGAAGTCATATTGCATGGTACCCATTACACGGGTCTCAACTCTCCAGGTTTAAGGTATTCTTCCTTCAGCTAAAACATGCATGTGGAACCCAAGTATGATCAACCATGTGAACGGGAGACGTGTTCAAATATGTCTCAGTTTTCCTCCCCTGGTACTCGGGTGCAACATTCCAGACGCTTTACTAACACTCTCCCCACTTGGAGAGTCAGCGCCTTTAACCTCCTGTTTGCCCCAGTTTGCAATTTCTGCGGAAGATGAACAGGAATAGCGAAAACCAATGAGAGGCTAGCTGGAGGTGTCTGGACGGGCAAATTTAACTCTCATTTCCCACCAGGAAGAGGAAATAACCAAAGGCTCAGTGTGCCGTGCCGGAACCAGATTAGGGCCTGAAGCCATCCTGCGGAGTTGCGGCCAGGTCACAAGAAAGCGAGTTGAAGAAAGGAGCTCAGGGGCACTGTAATTCACAAACCTGCAGAGTTATAAATGACAGCTATCGTCCAAAAATAGACTGAAGTAAGGCTGCCAAGAGGACTTGAAAGCGGGGCAGAATTGCAGGAAACCGATTTCAGGAGGTAGACTGGAATTGCATTGAAAGCATAGGAAAAGAGGCAGAACGTCCACAATGATGCACTTGGCCAAAAAGGGCGTATGCGTTTTTTCCTGAATATATTCAGGAAAAAACGCATACGCCCTTTTTGGCCAACCAAGCAAGCTTGCAAAGGAAATCTGCACTACAATGAAGTCTCACTTCCCCCCGGTCAAAAGGGCCATCTGAAAAAAGTGTAAAATCCAGAAAGGCAGGACAGGCCATGGAGAACTGGGAGCCTTGTTATGCTGATGGGCGGGATGTAAATTGCCAACAGACACTCCGGAGAAGTGTATGGTGTTTCCTGAAACATCTAAAAAACAAAGCAACAGAGCCTAGGGCACTTCCACTTATGGTCCTATAGCTTACGGAATTTAAAATAAAAAAGACACAGCCACCCCAAATTTTCGAACGGCTCTGTTTACAAGAACCTCGTTTACAGTACAAGTTCAACATCGCAGAAAGTGAAAAATGGATAAAGAAGTTGTGGTATTTACTTACAAAGCAATATCACTCAGCAATGAAATCTGTGTCATCAGGCCCTTAGCAGCACAATGAGTGGATTCAGGTATGATGATTCTAACTGAAATAAGTCACACAGAAAAAGAAAAATCATAAGATATCAGTAATACACAGAATGGAAACTTGGCTACACAGGAACTGAATTACAGAACAGAACAGGGTCTCAAATTTAGAAAAACAACTTATGCTTGCTTAAGGGTAAAGGTGAGTTGGGGTGCTGCATAAAACCAGAGATTGAAATGAGCACAGATAAAGTTCCTTAAGCCAAATATGGAATAGACAAGAGCTACTCCTTGCTCAACGAAATGGACTCAACACCGCATATTAAACGCCTAAGAATGTACCTGACTTGTAAGTATCTTAAAACCTATGGATTGCTATGTCTCCAAAAGAGAATCAAGCATGTGTACAGGGGCATAAACGCAGCAGTGATAGGATTGGAGAGGTTCGGTGAGCAAATGAAGACCCTTTGAAGTCATATTGCATGGTACCCATTCCACGGGTTTCAACTACCCAGGTTTAAGGTATTCTTCCTTCAGCTAAAACATGCATGTGGAACCTAGAGTATGATCAACCATGTGATCGGGAGACGTGTTCAAATATGTCTCAGTTTTCGTACCCTGGTACTCGGGTGCAACATTCCAGACGCTTTACTAACACTCTCCCTACTTGGAGAGTCAGTGCCTTTAACCTCCTGTTTGCCCCAGTTGGCAATTTCTGCGGAAGATGAACAGGAATAGCGAGAACCAATGAGAGACTAGCTGGAGGTGTCTGGACGGGCAAATTTAACTCTCATTTCCCACCAGGAAGAGGAAATAACCAAAGGCTCAGCGTGCCGTGCCGGAACCAGATTAGGGCCTGAAGCCATCCTGCGGTGTTGCGGCCAGCTCACAAGAAAGCGAGTTGAAGAAAGGAGCTCAGGGGCACTGTAATTCACAAACCTGCAGAGTTATAAATGACTGCTATCGTCCAAAAATATACTGAAGTAAGGCTGCCAAGAGGACTTGAAAGTGGGGCAGAATTGCAGGAAACCGATTTCAGGAGGTAGACTGGAATTGCATTGAAAGCATAGGAAAAGAGGCCGAACGTCCACAATGATGCACTTGGCCAAAAAGGGCGTATGCGTTTTTTCCTGAATATATTCAGGAAAAAACGCATACGCCCTTTTTGGCCAACCAAGCAAGCTTGCAAAGGAAATCTGCACTACAATGAAGTCTCACTTCCCCCCGGTCTAAAGGGCCATCTGAAAAAAGTGTAAAATCCAGAAAGGCAGGACAGGCCATGGAGAACTGGGAGCCTTGTTATGCTGATGGGCGGGATGTAAATTGCCAACAACCACTCGGGAGAAGTGTATGGTGTTTCCTAAAACATCTAAAAAACAAAGCAACAGAGCCTAGGGTACTTCCACTTATGGTCCTATAGCTTAGGGAAATTAAAATCAAAAAGACACAGCCACTCCAAAGTTTGGGACGCCTCTGTTTACAAGAACCTCGTTTACAGTACAAGTTCAACATCGCAGAAAGTGAAAAATGGATAAAGAACTTGTGGTATTTACTTACAACGCAGTATCACTCAGCAATGAAATCTATGTCATCAGGCCCATAGCAGCATAATTAGTGGATTGAGGTACGATGATTCTAACTGAAATAAGTCACACAGAAAAAGAAACATCATAAGATATCACTAATACACGGAATGGAAACTTGGCTACACAGGAACTGCATTCCAAAACAGAAGAGGGTCTCAAATTTAGAAAACCAACTTATGCTTTCTTAAGGGTAAAGGTGAGTTGGGGTGCTGCCTAAAACCAGAGATTGAAATGAGCACAGATAAAGTTCCTTAAGCCAAATATGGAATAGACAAGAGCTACTCCTTGCTCAACGAAATGGACTCAACACCGCATATTAAACGCCTAAGAATGTACCTGACTTGTAAGTATCTTAAAACCTATGGATTGCTATGTCTCCGAAAGAGAATCAAGCATTTGTACAGGGGCATAAACGCAGCAGTGATAGGATTGGAGAGGTTCGGTGAGCAAATGAAGACCCTTTGAAGTCATATTGCATGGTACCCATTCCACGCGTTTCAACTACCCAGGTTTAAGGTATTCTTCCTTCAGCTAAAACATGCATGTGGAACCTAGAGTATGATCAACCATGTGATCGGGAGACGTGTTCAAATATGTCTCAGTTTTCGTACCCTGGTACTCGGGTGCAACATTCCAGACGCTTTACTAACACTCTCCCCACTTGGAGAGTCAGCGCCTTTAACCTCCTCTTTGGCTCAGTTTGCAATTTCTGCGGAAGATGAACAGGAATAGCGAGAACCAATGAGAGGCTAGCTGGAGGTGTCTGGACGGGCAAATTTAACTCTCATTTCCCACCAGCAAGAGGAAATAACCAAAGGCTCAGTGTGCCGTGCCGGAACCAGATTAGGGCCAGAAGCCATCCTGCGGTGTTGCGGCCAGCTCAAAAGAAAGCGAGTTGAAGAAAGGAGCTCAGGGGCACTGTAATTCACAAACCTGCAGAGTTATAAATGACAGCTATCGTCCAAAAATAGACTGAAGTAAGGCTGCCAAGAGGACTTGAAAGCGGGGCAGAATTGCAGGAAACCGATTTCAGGAGGTAGACTGGAATTGCATTGAAAGCATAGGAAAAGAGGCAGAACGTCCACAATGATGCACTTGGCCAAAAAGGGCGTATGCGTTTTTTCCTGAATATATTCAGGAAAAAACGCATACGCCCTTTTTGGCCAACCAAGCAAGCTTGCAAAGGAAATCTGCACTACAATGAAGTCTCACTTCCCCCCGGTCAAAAGGGCCATCTGAAAAAAGTGTAAAATCCAGAAAGGCAGGACAGGCCATGGAGAAGTGGGAGCATTGTTATGCTGATGGACGGGATGTAAATTGCCAACAACCACTTGGGAGAAGTGTATGGTGTTTCCTGAAACATCTAAAAAACAAAGCAACAGAGCCTAGGGCACTTCCACTTATGGTCCTATAGCTTAGGGAATTTAAAATCAAAAAGACACAGCCACCCCAAAGTTTGGAACGGCTCTGTTTACAAGAACCTCGTTTACAGTACAAGTTCAACATCGCAGAAAGTGAAAAATGGATAAAGAAGTTGTGGTATTTACTTACAAAGCAATATCACTCAGCAATGAAATCTGTGTCATCAGGCCCTTAGCAGCACAATGAGTGGATTCAGGTATGATGATTCTAACTGAAATAAGTCACTCAGAAAAAGAAACATCATAAGATATCAGTAATACACGGAATGGAAACTTGGCTACACAGGAACTGAATTACAGAACAGAACAGGGTCTCAAATTTAGAAAAACAACTTATGCTTGCTTAAGGGTAAAGGTGAGTTGGGGTGCTGCATAAAACCAGAGATTGAAATGAGCACAGATAAAGTTCCTTAAGCCAAATATGGAATAGACAAGAGCTACTCCTTGCTCAACGAAATGGACTCAACACCGCATATTAAACGCCTAAGAATGTACCTGACTTGTAAGTATCTTAAAACCTATGGATTGCTATGTCTCCAAAAGAGAATCAAGCATGTGTACAGGGGCATAAACGCAGCAGTGATAGGATTGGAGAGGTTCGGTGAGCAAATGAAGACACTTTGAAGTCATATTGCATGGTACCCATTCCACGGGTTTCAACTACCCAGGTTTAAGGTATTCTTCCTTCAGCTAAAACATGCATGTGGAACCTAGAGTATGATCAACCATGTGATCGGGAGACGTGTTCAAATATGTCTCAGTTTTTGTACCCTGGTACTCGGGTGCAACATTCCAGACGCTTTACTAACACTCTCCCGACTTGGAGAGTCAGTCCCTTTAACCTCCTGTTTGGCCCAGTTTGCAATTTCTGCGGAAGATGAACAGGAATAGCGAGAACCAATGGAGACTAGCTGGAGGTGTCTGGACGGGTCAATTTAACTCTCATTTCCTACCAGGAAGAGGAATTAACCAAAGGCTCAGCGTGCCATGCCAGAACCAGATTAGGGCCTGAAGCCATCCTGCGGTGTTGCGGCCAGCTCAAAAGAAAGCGAGTTGAAGAAAGGAGCTCAGGGGCACTGTAATTCACAAACCTGCAGAGTTATAAATGACAGCTATCGTCCAAAAATAGACTGAAGTAAGGCTGCCAAGAGGACTTGAAAGCGAGGTAGAATTGCAGGAAACCGATTTCAGGAGGTAGACTGGAATTGCATTGAAAGCATAGGAACAGAGGCAGAACGTCCACAATGATGCACTTGACCAAAAAGGGTGTATGCGTTTTTTCCTGAATATATTCAGGAAAAAACGCATACGCCCTTTTTGGCCAACCAAGCAAGCTTGCAAAGGAAATCTGCACTACAATGAAGTCTCACTTCCCCCCGGTCAAAAGGGCCATCTGAAAAAAGTGTAAAATCCAGAAAGGCAGGACAGGCCATGCAGAACTGGGAGCCTTGTTATGCTGATGGGCGGGAGGTAAATTGCCAACAACCACTCGGGAGAAGTGTATGGTGTTTCCTGAAACATCTAAAAAACAAAGCAACAGAACCTAGGGCACTGCCACTTATGGTCCTATAGCTTAGGGAAATTAAAATCAAAAAGACACAGCCACCCCAAAGTTTGGAACGGCTCTGTTTACAAAAACCTCGTTTACAGTACAAGTTCAACATCGCAGAAAGTGAAAAATGGATAAAGAACTTGTGGTATTTACTTACAACGCAGTATCACTCAGCAATGAAATCTATGTCATCAGGCCCGTAGCAGCATAATGAGTGGATTCAGGTACGATGATTCTAACTGAAATAAGTCACACAGAAAAAGAAACATCATAAGATATCACTAATACACGGAATGTAAACTTGGCTACACAGGAACTGCATTCCAAAACAGAACAGGGTCTCAAATTTACAAAACCAACTTATGCTTGCTTAAGGGTAAAGGTGAGTTGGGGTGCTGCATAAAACCACAGATTGAAATGAGCACAGATAAAGTTCCTTAAGTCAAATATGGAATAGACAAGAGCTACTCCTTGCTCAACGAAATGGACTCAACACCGCATATTAAACGCCTAAGAATGTACCTGACTAGTAAGTATCGTAAAACCTATGGATTGCTATGTCTCCAAAAGAGAATCAAGCGTGTGTACAGGGGCATAAACGCAGCAGTGATAGGATTGGAGAGGTTCGGTGAGCAAATGAAGACCCTTTGAAGTCATATTGCATGGTACCCATTACACGGGTCTCAACTCTCCAGGGTTAAGGTATTCTTCCTTCAGCTAAAACATGCATGTGGAAACCAAGTATGATCAACCATGTGAACGGGAGACGTGTTCAAATATGTCTCAGTTTTCCTCCCCTGGTACTCGGGTGCAACATTCCAGACGCTTTACTAACACTCTCCCCACTTGGAGAGTCAGCGCCTTTAACCTCCTCTTTGGCTCACTTTGCAATTTCTGCGGAAGATGAACAGGAATAGCGAAAACCAATGAGAGGCTAGCTGGAGATGTCTGGACGGGCAAATTTAACTCTCATTTCCCACCAGGAAGAGGAAATAACCAAAGGCTCAGTGTGCCGTGCCGGAACCAGATTAGGGCCTGAAGCCATCCTGCGGTGTTGCGGCCAGCTCACAAGAAAGCGAGTTGAAGAAAGGAGCTCAGGGGCACTGTAATTCACAAACCTGCAGAGTCATAAATGACAGCTATCGTCCAAAAATAGACTGAAGTAAGGCTGCCAAGAGGACTTGAAAGCGGGGCAGAATTGCAGGAAACCGATTTCAGGAGGTAGACTGGAATTGCATTGAAAGCATAGGAAAAGAGGCAGAACGTCCACAATGATGCACTTGGCCAAAAAGGGCGTATGCGTTTTTTCCTGAATATATTCAGGAAAAAACGCATACGCACTTTTTGGCCAACCAAGCAAGCTTGCAAAGGAAATCTGCACTACAATGAAGTCTCACTTCCCCCCGGTCAAAAGGGCCATCTGAAAAAAGTGTAAAATCCAGAAAGGCAGGACAGGCCATGGAGAACTGGGAGCCTTGTTATGCTGATGGGCGGGATGTAAATTGCCAACAGACACTCAGGAGAAGTGTATGGTGTTTCCTGAAACATCTAAAAAACAAAGCAACAGAGCCTAGGGCACTTCCACTTATGGTCCTATAGCTTACGGAATTTAAAATCAAAAAGACACAGCCACCCCAAATTTTCGAACGGCTCTGTTTACAAGAACCTCGTTTACAGTACAAGTTCAACATCGCAGAAAGTGAAAAATGGATAAAGAAGTTGTGGTATTTACTTACAAAGCAATATCACGCAGCAATGAAATCTGTGTCATCAGGCCCTTAGCAGCACAATGAGTGGATTCAGGTATGATGATTCTAACTGAAATAAGTCACACAGAAAAAGAAACATCATAAGATATCAGTAATACACAGAATGGAAACTTGGCTACACAGGAACTGAATTACAGAACAGAACAGGGTCTCAAATTTAGAAAAACAACTTATGCTTGCTTAAGGGTAAAGGTGAGTTGGGGTGCTGCATAAAACCAGAGATTGAAATGAGCACAGATAAAGTTCCTTAAGCCAAATATGGAATAGACAAGAGCTACTCCTTGCTCAACGAAATGGACTCAACACCGCATATTAAATGCCTAAGAATGTACCTGACTTGTAAGTATCTTAAAACCTATGGATTGCTATGTCTCCAAAAGAGAATCAAGCATGTGTACAGGGGCATAAACGCAGCAGTGATAGGATTGGAGAGGTTCGGTGAGCAAATGAAGACCCTTTGAAGTCATATTGCATGGTACCCATTCCACGGGTTTCAACTACCCAGGTTTAAGGTATTCTTCCTTCAGCTAAAACATGCATGTGGAACCTAGAGTATGATCAACCATGTGATCGGGAGACGTGTTCAAATATGTCTCAGTTTTCGTACCCTGGTACTCGGGTGCAACATTCCAGACGCTTTACTAACCCTCTCCCTACTTGGAGAGTCAGTGCCTTTAACCTCCTGTTTGCCCCAGTTTGCAATTTCTGCGGAAGATGAACAGGAATAGCGAGAACCAATGAGAGACTAGCTGGAGGTGTCTGGACGGGCAAATTTAACTCTCATTTCCCACCAGGAAGAGGAAATAACCAAAGGCTCAGCGTGCCGTGCCGGAACCAGATTAGGGCCTGAAGCCATCCTGCGGTGTTGCGGCCAGCTCACAAGAAAGCGAGTTGAAGAAAGGAGCTCAGGGGCACTGTAATTCACAAACCTGCAGAGTTATAAATGACTGCTATCGTCCAAAAATATACTGAAGTAAGGCTGCCAAGAGGACTTGAAAGCGGGGCAGAATTGCAGGAAACCGATTTCAGGAGGTAGACTGGAATTGCATTGAAAGCATAGGAAAAGAGGCAGAACGTCCACAATGATGCACTTGGCCAAAAAGGGCGTATGCGTTTTTTCCTGAATATATTCAGGAAAAAACGCATACGCCCTTTTTGGCCAACCAAGCAAGCTTGCAAAGGAAATCTGCACTACAATGAAGTCTCACTTCCCCCCGGTCAAAAGGGCCATCTGAAAAAAGTGTAAAATCCAGAAAGGCAGGACAGGCCATGGAGAACTGGGAGCCTTGTTATGCTGATGGGCGGGATGTAAATTGCCAACAACCACTCGGGAGAAGTGTATGGTGTTTCCTGAAACATCTAAAAAACAAAGCAACAGAGCCTAGGGAACTTCCACTTATGGTCCTATAGCTTAGGGAAATTAAAATCAAAAAGACACAGCCACCCCAAAGTTTGGGACGCCTCCATTTACAAGAACCTCGTTTACAGTACAAGTTCAATATCACAGAAAGTGAAAAATGGATAAAGAACTTGTGGTATTTACTTACAACGCAGTATCACTCAGCAATGAAATCTATGTCATCAGGCCCGTAGCAGCATAATTAGTGGATTCAGGTACGATGATTCTAACTGAAATAAGTCACACAGAAAAAGAAACATCATAAGATATCACTAATACACGGAATGGAAACTTGGCTACACAGGAACTGCATTCCAAAACAGAAGAGGGTCTCAAATTTAGAAAACCAACTTATGCTTGCTTAAGGGGAAAGGTGAGTTGGGGTGCTGCATAAAACCAGAGATTGAAATGAGCACAGATAAAGTTCCTTAAGCCAAATATGGAATAGACAAGAGCTACTCCTTGCTCAACGAAATGGACTCAACACCGCATATTAAACGCCTAAGAATGTACCTGACTTGTAAGTATCTTAAAACCTATGGATTGCTATGTCTCCGAAAGAGAATCAAGCATTTGTACAGGGGCATAAACGCAGCAGTGATAGGATTGGAGAGGTTCGGTGAGCAAATGAAGACCCTTTGAAGTCATATTGCATGGTACCCATTACACGGGTCTCAACTACCCAGGTTTAAGGTATTCTTCCTTCAGCTAAAACATGCATGTGGAACCCAAGTATGATCAACCATGTGAACGGGAGACGTGTTCAAATATGTCTCAGTTTTCGTACCCTGGTACTCGGGTGCAACATTCCAGACGCTTTACTAACACTCTCCCGACTTGGAGAGTCAGTGCCTTTAACCTCCTGTTTGCCCCAGTTTGCAATTTCTGCGGAAGATGAACAGGAATAGCGAGAACCAATGAGAGACTAGCTGGAGGTGTCTGGACGGGCAAATTTAACTCTCATTTCCCACCAGGAAGAGGAAATAACCAAAGGCTCAGTGTGCCGTGCCGGAACCAGATTAGGGCCTGAAGCCATCCTGCGGTGTTGCGGCCAGCTCACAAGAAAGCGAGTTGAAGAAAGGAGCTCAGGGGCACTGTAATTCACAAACCTGCAGAGTTATAAATGACAGCTATCGTCCAAAAATAGACTGAAGTAAGGCTGCCAAGAGGACTTGAAAGCGGGGCAGAATTGCAGGAAACCGATTTCAGGAGGTAGACTGGAATTGCATTGAAAGCATAGGAAAAGAGGCCGAACGTCCACAATGATGCACTTGGCCAAAAAGGGCGTATGCGTTTTTTCCTGAATATATTCAGGAAAAAACGCATACGCCCTTTTTGGCCAACCAAGCAAGCTTGCAAAGGAAATCTGCACTACAATGAAGTCTCACTTCTCCCCCCCCCCCCGGTCAAAAGGGCCATCTGAAAAAAGTGTAAAATCCAGAAAGGCAGGACAGGCCATGGAGAACTGGGAGCCTTGTTATGCTGATGGGCGGGATGTAAATTGCCAACAACCACTCGGGAGAAGTGTATGGTGTTTCCTGAAACATCTAAAAAACAAAGCAACAGAGCCTAGGGCACTTCCACTCTTGGTCCTATAGCTTAGGGAAATTAAAATCAAAAAGACACAGCCACCCCAAAGTTTGGGACGCCTCTGTTTACAAGAACCTCATTTACAGTACAAGTTCAACATCGCAGAAAGTGAAAAATGGATAAAGAAGTTGTGGTATTTACTTACAATGCAGTATCACTCAGCAATGAAATCTGTGTCATCAGGCCCTTAGCAGCACAATGAGTGGATTCAGGTATGATGATTCTAACTGAAATAAGTCACACAGAAAAAGAAACATCATAAGATATCAGTAATACACAGAATGGAAACTTGGCTACACAGGAACTGAATTACAGAACAGAACAGGGTCTCAAATTTAGAAAAACAACTTATGCTTGCTTAAGGGTAAAGGTGAGTTGGGGTGCTGCATAAAACCAGAGATTGAAATGAGCACAGATAAAGTTCCTTAAGCCAAATATGGAATAGACAAGAGCTACTCCTTGCTCAACGAAATGGACTCAACACCGCATATTAAACGCCTAAGAATGTACCTGACTTGTAAGTATCTTAAAACCTATGGATTGCTATGTCTCCAAAAGAGAATCAAGCATGTGTACAGGGGCATAAACGCAGCAGTGATAGGATTGGAGAGGTTCGGTGAGCAAATGAAGACCCTTTGAAGTCATATTGCATGGTACCCATTCCACGGGTTTCAACTACCCAGGTTTAAGGTATTCTTCCTTCAGCTAAAACATGCATGTGGAACCTAGAGTATGATCAACCATGTGATCGGGAGACGTGTTCAAATATGTCTCAGTTTTCGTACCCTGGTACTCGGGAGCAACATTCCAGACGCTTTACTAACACTCTCCCTACTTGGAGAGTCAGTCCCTTTAACCTCCTGTTTGCCCCAGTTTGCAATTTCTGCGGAAGATGAACAGGAATAGCGAGAACCAATGAGAGACTAGCTGGAGGTGTCTGGACGGGCAAATTTAACTCTCATTTCCCACCAGGAAGAGGAAATAACCAAAGGCTCAGCGTGCCGTGCCGGAACCAGATTAGGGCCTGAAGCCATCCTGCGGTGTTGCGGCCAGCTCACAAGAAAGCGAGTTGAAGAAAGGAGCTCAGGGGCACTGTAATTCACAAACCTGCAGAGTTATAAATGACTGCTATCGTCCAAAAATAGACTGAAGTAAGGCTGCCAAGAGGACTTGAAAGCGGGGCAGAATTGCAGGAAACCGATTTCAGGAGGTAGACTGGAATTGCATTGAAAGCATAGGAAAAGAGGCCGAACGTCCACAATGATGCACTTGGCCAAAAAGGGCGTATGCGTTTTTTCCTGAATATATTCAGGAAAAAACGCATACGCACTTTTTGGCCAACCAAGCAAGCTTGCAAAGGAAATCTGCACTACAATGAAGTCTCACTTCCCCCCGGTCAAAAGGGCCATCTGAAAAAAGTGTAAAATCCAGAAAGGCAGGACAGGCCATGGAGAACTGGGAGCCTTGTTATGCTGATGGGCGGGATGTAAATTGCCAACAACCACTCGGGAGAAGTGTATGGTGTTTCCTGAAACATCTAAAAAACAAAGCAACAGAGCCTAGGGCACTTCCACTTATGGTCCTATAGCTTAGGGAAATTAAAATCAAAAAGACACAGCCACCCCAAAGTTTGGGACGCCTCTGTTTACAAGAACCTCGTTTACAGTACAAGTTCAACATCGCAGAAAGTGAAAAATGGATAAAGAACTTGTGGTATTTACTTACAACGCAGTATCACTCAGCAATGAAATCTATGTCATCAGGCCCGTAGCAGCATAATGAGTGGATTCAGGTACGATGATTCTAACTGAAATAAGTCACACTGAAAAAGAAACATCATAAGATATCACTAATACACGGAATGTAAACTTGGCTACACAGGAACTGCATTCCAAAACAGAACAGGGTCTCAAATTTAGAAAACCAACTTATGCTTGCTTAAGGGTAAAGGTGAGTTGGGGTGCTGCATAAAACCACAGATTGAAATGAGCACAGATAAAGTTCCTTAAGTCAAATATGGAATAGACAAGAGCTACTCCTTGCTCAACGAAATGGACTCAACACCGCATATTAAACGCCTAAGAATGTACCTGACTAGTAAGTATCGTAAAACCTATGGATTGCTATGTCTCCAAAAGAGAATCAAGCGTGTGTACAGGGGCATAAATGCAGCAGTGATAGGATTGGAGAGGTTCGGTGAGCAAATGAAGACCCTTTGAAGTCATATTGCATGGTACCCATTACACGGGTCTCAACTCTCCAGGGTTAAGGTATTCTTCCTTCAGCTAAAACATGCATGTGGAAACCAAGTATGATCAACCATGTGAACGGGAGACGTGTTCAAATATGTCTCAGTTTTCCTCCCCTGGTACTCGGGTGCAACATTCCAGACGCTTTACTAACACTCTCCCCACTTGGAGAGTCAGCGCCTTTAACCTCCTGTTTGGCTCAGTTTGCAATTTCTGCGGAAGAAGAACAGGAATAGCGAAAACCAATGAGAGGCTAGCTGCAGGTGTCTGGACGGGCAAATTTAACTCTCATTTCCCACCAGGAAGAGGAAATAACCAAAGGCTCAGTGTGCCGTGCCGGAACCAGATTAGGGCCTGAAGCCATCCTGCGGTGTTGCGGCCAGGTCACAAGAAAGCGAGTTGAAGAAAGGAGCTCAGGGGCACTGTAATTCACAAACCTGCAGAGTTATAAATGACAGCTATCGTCCAAAAATAGACTGAAGTAAGGCTGCCAAGAGGACTTGAAAGCGGGGCAGAATTGCAGGAAACCGATTTCAGGAGGTAGACTGGAATTGCATTGAAAGCATAGGAAAAGAGGCAGAACGTCCACAATGATGCACTTGGCCAAAAAGGGCGTATGCGTTTTTTCCTGAATATATTCAGGAAAAAACGCATACGCACTTTTTGGCCAACCAAGCAAGCTTGCAAAGGAAATCTGCACTACAATGAAGTCTCACTTCCCCCCGGTCAAAAGGGCCATCTGAAAAAAGTGTAAAATCCAGAAAGGCAGGACAGGCCATGGAGAACTGGGAGCCTTGTTATGCTGATGGGCGGGATGTAAATTGCCAACAGACACTCCGGAGAAGTGTATGGTGTTTCCTGAAACATCTAAAAAACAAAGCAACAGAGCCTAGGGCACTTCCACTTATGGTCCTATAGCTTACGGAATTTAAAATCAAAAAGACACAGCCACCCCAAATTTTCGAACGGCTCTGTTTACAAGAACCTCGTTTACAGTACAAGTTCAACATCGCAGAAAGTGAAAAATGGATAAAGAAGTTGTGGTATTTACTTACAAAGCAATATCACGCAGCAATGAAATCTGTGTCATCAGGCCCTTAGCAGCACAATGAGTGGATTCAGGTATGATGATTCTAACTGAAATAAGTCACACAGAAAAAGAAACATCATAAGATATCAGTAATACACAGAATGGAAACTTAGCTACACAGGAACTGAATTACAGAACAGAACAGGGTCTCAAATTTAGAAAAACAACTTATGCTTGCTTAAGGTTAAAGGTGAGTTGGGGTGCTGCATAAAACCAGAGATTGAAATGAGCACAGATAAAGTTCCTTAAGCCAAATATGGAATAGACAAGAGCTACTCCTTGCTCAACGAAATGGACTCAACACCGCATATTAAACGCCTAAGAATGTACCTGACTTGTAAGTATCTTAAAACCTATGGATTGCTATGTCTCCAAAAGAGAATCAAGCATGTGTACAGGGGCATAAACGCAGCAGTGATAGGATTGGAGAGGTTCGGTGAGCAAATGAAGACCCTTTGAAGTCATATTGCATGGTACCCATTCCACGGGTTTCAACTACCCAGGTTTAAGGTATTCTTCCTTCAGCTAAAACATGCATGTGGAACCTAGAGTATGATCAACCATGTGATCGGGAGACGTGTTCAAATATGTCTCAGTTTTCGTACCCTGGTACTCGGGTGCAACATTCCAGACGCTTTACTAACACTCTCCCTACTTGGAGAGTCAGTGCCTTTAACCTCCTGTTTGCCCCAGTTTGCAATTTCTGCGGAAGATGAACAGGAATAGCGAGAAGCAATGAGAGACTAGCTGGAGGTGTCTGGACGGGCAAATTTAACTCTCATTTCCCACCAGGAAGAGGAAATAACCAAAGGCTCAGCGTGCCGTGCCGGAACCAGATTAGGGCCTGAAGCCATCCTGCGGTGTTGCGGCCAGCTCACAAGAAAGCGAGTTGAAGAAAGGAGCTCAGGGGCACTGTAATTCACAAACCTGCAGAGTTATAAATGACTGCTATCGTCCAAAAATATACTGAAGTAAGGCTGCCAAGAGGACTTGAAAGCGGGGCAGAATTGCAGGAAACCAATTTCAGGAGGTAGACTGGAATTGCATTGAAAGCATAGGAAAAGAGGCAGAACGTCCACAATGATGCACTTGGCCAAAAAGGGCGTATGCGTTTTTTCCTGAATATATTCAGGAAAAAACGCATACGCCCTTTTTGGCCAACCAAGCAAGCTTGCAAAGGAAATCTGCACTACAATGAAGTCTCACTTCCCCCCGGTCAAAAGGGCCATCTGAAAAAAGTGTAAAATCCAGAAAGGCAGGACAGGCCATGGAGAACTGGGAGCCTTGTTATGCTGATGGGCGGGATGTAAATTACCAACAGACACTCAGGAGAAATGTATGGTGTTTCCTGAAACATCTAAAAAACAAAGCAACAGAGCCTAGGGCACTTCCACTCTTGGTCCTATAGCTTAGGGAAATTAAAATCAAAAAGACACAGCCACCCCAAAGTTTGGGACGCCTCTGTTTACAAGAACCTCATTTACAGTACAAGTTCAACATCGCAGAAAGTGAAAAATGGATAAAGAAGTTGTGGTATTTACTTACAATGCAGTATCACTCAGCAATGAAATCTGTGTCATCAGGCCCTTAGCAGCACAATGAGTGGATTCAGGTATGATGATTCTAACTGAAATAAGTCACACAGAAAAAGAAACATCATAAGATATCAGTAATACACAGAATGGAAACTTGGCTACACAGGAACTGAATTACAGAACAGAACAGGGTCTCAAATTTAGAAAAACAACTTATGCTTGCTTAAGGGTAAAGGTGAGTTGGGGTGCTGCATAAAACCAGAGATTGAAATGAGCACAGATAAAGTTCCTTAAGCCAAATATGGAATAGACAAGAGCTACTCCTTGCTCAACGAAATGGACTCAACACCGCATATTAAACGCCTAAGAATGTACCTGACTAGTAAGTATCGTAAAACCTATGGATTGCTATGTCTCCAAAAGAGAATCAAGCGTGTGTACAGGGGCATAAACGCAGCAGGGATAGGATTGGAGAGGTTCGGTGAGCAAATGAAGACCCTTTGAAGTCATATTGCATGGTACCTATTACACGGGTCTCAACTACCCAGGTTTAAGGTATTCTTCCTTCAGCTAAAACATGCATGTGGAACCCAAGTATGATCAACCATGTGAACGGGAGACGTGTTCAAATATGTCTCAGTTTTCGTACCCTGGTACTCGGGTGCAACATTCCAGACGCTTTACTAACACTCTCCCGACTTGGAGAGTCAGCGCCTTTAACCTCCTGTTTGGCCCAGTTTGCAATTTCTGCGGAAGATGAACAGGAATAGCGAGAACCAATGAGAGACTAGCTGGAGGTGTCTGGACGGGCAAATTTAACTCTCATTTCCCACCAGGAAGAGGAAATAACCAAAGGCTCAGTGTGCCGTGCCGGAACCAGATTAGGGCCTGAAGCCATCCTGCGGTGTTGCGGCCAGCTCAAAAGAAAGCGAGTTGAAGAAAGGAGCGCAGGGGCACTGTAATTCACAAACCTGCAGAGTTATAAATGACAGCTATCGTCCAAAAATAGACTGAAGTAAGGCTGCCAAGAGGACTTGAAAGCGGGGCAGAATTGCAGGAAACTGATTTCAGGAGGTAGACTGGAATTGCATTGAAAGCATAGGAAAAGAGGCAGAACGTCCACAATGATGCACTTGGCCAAAAAGGGCGTATGCGTTTTTTCCTGAATATATTCAGGAAAAAACGCATACGCCCTTTTTGGCCAACCAAGCAAGCTTGCAAAGGAAATCTGCACTACAATGAAGTCTCACTTCTCCCCCCCCCCCCCGGTCAAAAGGGCCATCTGAAAAAAGTGTAAAATCCAGAAAGGCAGGACAGGCCATGGAGAACTGGGAGCCTTGTTATGCTGATGGGCGGGATGTAAATTGCCAACAACCACTCGGGAGAAGTGTATGGTGTTTCCTGAAACATCTAAAAAACAAAGCAACAGAGCCTAGGTCACTTCCACTCTTGGTCCTATAGCTTAGGGAAATTAAAATCAAAAAGACACAGCCACCCCAAAGTTTGGGACGCCTCTGTTTACAAGAACCTCATTTACAGTACAAGTTCAACATCGCAGAAAGTGAAAAATGGATAAAGAAGTTGTGGTATTTACTTACAATGCAGTATCACTCAGCAATGAAATCTGTGTCATAAGGCCCTTAGCAGCACAATGAGTGGATTCAGTTATGATGATTCTAACTGAAATAAGTCACACAGAAAAAGAAACATCATAAGATATCAGTAATACACAGAATGGAAACTTGGCTACACAGGAACTGAATTACAGAACAGAACAGGGTCTCAAATTTAGAAAAACAACTTATGCTTGCTTAAGGGTAAAGGTGAGTTGGGGTGCTGCATAAAACCAGAGATTGAAATGAGCACAGATAAAGTTCCTTAAGCCAAATATGGAATAGACAAGAGCTACTCCTTGCTCAACGAAATGGACTCAACACCGCATATTAAACGCCTAAGAATGTACCTGACTTGTAAGTATCTTAAAACCTATGGATTGCTATGTCTCCGAAAGAGAATCAAGCATTTGTACAGGGGCATAAACGCAGCAGTGATAGGATTGGAGAGGTTCGGTGAGCAAATGAAGACCCTTTGAAGTCATATTGCATGGTACCCATTACACGGGTTTCAACTACCCAGGTTTAAGGTATTCTTCCTTCAGCTAAAACATGCATGTGGAACCTAGAGTATGATCAACCATGTGATCGGGAGACGTGTTCAAATATGTCTCAGTTTTCGTACCCTGGTACTCGGGTGCAACATTCCAGACGCTTTACTAACACTCTCCCGACTTGAAGAGTCAGTGCCTTTAACCTCCTGTTTGCCCCAGTTTGCAATTTCTGCGGAAGATGAACAGGAATAGCGAGAACCAATGAGAGACTAGCTGGAGGTGTCTGGACGGGCAAATTTAACTCTCATTTCCCACCAGGAAGAGGAATTAACCAAAGGCTCAGCATGCCGTGCCGGAACCAGATTAGGGCCTGAAGCCATCCTGCGGTGTTGCGGCCAGCTCAAAAGAAAGCGAGTTGAAGAAAGGAGCTCAGGGGCACTGTAATTCACAAACCTGCAGAGTTATAAATGACAGCTATCGTCCAAAAATAGACTGAAGTAAGGCTGCCAAGAGGACTTGAAAGCGGGGCAGAATTGCAGGAAACCGATTTCAGGAGGTAGACTGGAATTGCATTGAAAGCATAGGAAAAGAGGCCGAACGTCCACAATGATGCACTTGGCCAAAAAGGGCGTATGTGTTTTTTCCTGAATATATTCAGGAAAAAACGCATACGCCCTTTTTGGCCAACCAAGCAAGCTTGCAAAGGAAATCTGCACTACAATGAAGTCTCACTTCCCCCCGGTCAAAAGGGCCATCTGAAAAAAGTGTAAAATCCAGAAAGGCAGGACAGGCCATGGAGAACTGGGAGCCTTGTTATGCTGATGGGCGGGATGTAAATTGCCAACAACCACTCGGGAGAAGTGTATGGTGTTTCCTGAAACATCTAAAAAACAAAGCAACAGAGCCTAGGGCACTTCCACTTATGGTCCTATAGGTTAGGGAAATTAAAATCAAAAAGACACAGCCACCCCAAAGTTTGGGACGCCTCTGTTTACAAGAACCTCGTTTACAGTACAAGTTCAACATCACAGAAAGTGAAAAATGGATAAAGAACTTGTGGTATTTACTTACAACGCAGTATCACTCAGCAATGAAATCTATGTCATCAGGCCCGTAGCAGCATAATTAGTGGATTCAGGTACGATGATTCTAACTGAAATAAGTCACACAGAAAAAGAAACATCATAAGATATCACTAATACACGGAATGGAAACTTGGCTACACAGGAACTGCATTCCAAAACAGAAGAGGGTCTCAAATTTAGAAAACCAACTTATGCTTGCTTAAGGGTAAAGGTGAGTTGGGGTGCTGCATAAAACCAGAGATTGAAATGAGCACAGATAAAGTTCCTTAAGCCAAATATGGAATAGACAAGAGCTACTCCTTGCTCAACGAAATGGACTCAACACCGCATATTAAACGCCTAAGAATGTACCTGACTTGTAAGTATCTTAAAACCTATGGATTGCTATGTCTCCGAAAGAGAATCAAGCATTTGTACAGGGGCATAAACGCAGCAGTGATAGGATTGGAGAGGTTCGGTGAGCAAATGAAGACCCTTTGAAGTCATATTGCATGGTACCCATTACACGGGTTTCAACTACCCAGGTTTAAGGTATTCTTCCTTCAGCTAAAACATGCATGTGGAACCTAGAGTATGATCAACCATGTGATCGGGAGACGTGTTCAAATATGTCTCAGTTTTCGTACCCTGGTACTCGGGTGCAACATTCCAGACGCTTTACTAACACTCTCCCGACTTGAAGAGTCAGTGCCTTTAACCTCCTGTTTGCCCCAGTTTGCAATTTCTGCGGAAGATGAACAGGAATAGCGAGAACCAATGAGAGACTAGCTGGAGGTGTCTGGACGGGCAAATTTAACTCTCATTTCCCACCAGGAAGAGGAATTAACCAAAGGCTCAGCATGCCGTGCCGGAACCAGATTAGGGCCTGAAGCCATCCTGCGGTGTTGCGGCCAGCTCAAAAGAAAGCGAGTTGAAGAAAGGAGCTCAGGGGCAGTGTAATTCACAAACCTGCAGAGTTATAAATGACAGCTATCGTCCAAAAATAGACTGAAGTAAGGCTGCCAAGAGGACTTGAAAGCGGGGCAGAATTGCAGGAAACCGATTTCAGGAGGTAGACTGGAATTGCATTGAAAGCATAGGAAAAGAGGCCGAACGTCCACAATGATGCACTTGGCCAAAAAGGGCGTATGTGTTTTTTCCTGAATATATTCAGGAAAAAACGCATACGCCCTTTTTGGCCAACCAAGCAAGCTTGCAAAGGAAATCTGCACTACAATGAAGTCTCACTTCCCCCCGGTCAAAAGGGCCATCTGAAAAAAGTGTAAAATCCAGAAAGGCAGGACAGGCCATGGAGAACTGGGAGCCTTGTTATGCTGATGGGCGGGATGTAAATTGCCAACAACCACTCGGGAGAAGTGTATGGTGTTTCCTGAAACATCTAAAAAACAAAGCAACAGAGCCTAGGGCACTGCCACTTATGGTCCTATAGCTTAGGGAAATTAAAATCAAAAAGACACAGCCACCCCAAAGTTTGGGACGCCTCTGTTTACAAGAACCTCGTTTACAGTACAAGTTCAACATCACAGAAAGTGAAAAATGGATAAAGAACTTGTGGTATTTACTTACAACGCAGTATCACTCAGCAATGAAATCTATGTCATCAGGCCCGTAGCAGCATAATGAGTGGATTCAGGTACGATGATTCTAACTGAAATAAGTCACACAGAAAAAGAAACATCATAAGATATCACTAATACACGGAATGGAAACTTGGCTACACAGGAACTGCATTCCAAAACAGAAGAGGGTCTCAAATTTAGAAAACCAACTTATGCTTGCTTAAGGGTAAAGGTGAGTTGGGGTGCTGCATAAAACCAGAGATTGAAATGAGCACAGATAAAGTTCCTTAAGCCAAATATGGAATAGACAAGAGCTACTCCTTGCTCAACGAAATGGACTCAACACCGCATATTAAACGCCTAAGAATGTACCTGACTAGTAAGTATCGTAAAACCTATGGATTGCTATGTCTCCAAAAGAGAATCAAGCGTGTGTACAGGGGCATAAACGCAGCAGTGATAGGATTGGAGAGGTTTGGTGAGCAAATGAAGACCCTTTGAAGTCATATTGCATGGTACCCATTACACGGGTCTCAACTACCCAGGTTTAAGGTATTCTTCCTTCAGCTAAAACATGCATGTGGAACCCAAGTATGATCAACCATGTGAACGGGAGACGTGTTCAAATATGTCTCAGTTTTCCTCCCCTGGTACTCGGGTGCAACATTCCAGACGCTTTACTAACACTCTCCCCACTTGGAGAGTGAGCGCCTTTAACCTCCTCTTTGGCTCACTTTGCAATTTCTGCGGAAGATGAACAGGAATAGCGAGAACCAATGAGAGACTAGCTGGAGGTGTCTGGACGGGCAAATTTAACTCTCATTTCCCACCAGCAAGAGGAAATAACCAAAGGCTCAGTGTGCCGTGCCGGAACCAGATTAGGGCCTGAAGCCATCCTGCGGTGTTGCGGCCAGCTCAAAAGAAAGCGAGTTGAAGAAAGGAGCTCAGGGGCACTGTAATTCACAAACCTGCAGAGTTATAAATGACAGCTATCGTCCAAAAATAGACTGAAGTAAGGCTGCCAAGAGGACTTGAAAGCGGGGCAGAATTGCAGGAAAGCGATTTCAGGAGGTAGACTGGAATTGCATTGAAAGCATAGGAAAAGAGGCAGAACGTCCACAATGATGCACTTGGCCAAAAAGGGCGTATGCGTTTTTTCCTGAATATATTCAGGAAAAAACGCATACGCCCTTTTTGGCCAACCAAGCAAGCTTGCAAAGGAAATCTGCACTACAATGAAGTCTCACTTCCCCCCGGTCAAAAGGGCCATCTGAAAAAAGTGTAAAATCCAGAAAGGCAGGACAGGCCATGGAGAACTGGGAGCCTTGTTATGCTGATGGGCGGGATGTAAATTGCCAACAACCACTCGGGAGAAGTGTATGGTGTTTCCTGAAACATCTAAAAAACAAAGCAACAGAGCCTAGGGCACTTCCACTTATGGTCCTATAGCTTAGGGAAATTAAAATCAAAAAGACACAGCCACCCCAAAGTTTGGGACGCCTCTGTTTACAAGAACCTCGTTTACAGTACAAGTTCAACATCGCAGAAAGTGAAAAATGGATAAAGAACTTGTGGTATTTACTTACAACGCAGTATCACTCAGCAATGAAATCTATGTCATCAGGCCCGTAGCAGCATAATGAGTGGATTCAGGTACGATGATTCTAACTGAAATAAGTCACACAGAAAAAGAAACATCATAAGATATCACTAATACACGGAATGGAAACTTGGCTACACAGGAACTGCATTCCAAAACAGAAGAGGGTCTCAAATTTAGAACACCAACTTATGCTTGCTTAAGGGTAAAGGTGAGTTGGGGTGCTGCATAAAACCAGAGATTGAAATGAGCACAGATAAAGTTCCTTAAGCCAAATATGGAATAGACAAGAGCTACTCCTTGCTCAACGAAATGGACTCAACACCGCATATTAAACGCCTAAGAATGTACCTGACTTGTAAGTATCTTAAAACCTATGGATTGCTATGTCTCCGAAAGAGAATCAAGCATTTGTACAGGGGCATAAACGCAGCAGTGATAGGATTGGAGAGGTTCGGTGAGCAAATGAAGACCCTTTGAAGTCATATTGCATGGTACCCATTCCACGGGTTTCAACTACCCAGGTTTAAGGTATTCTTCCTTCAGCTAAAACATGCATGTGGAACCTAGAGTATGATCAACCATGTGATCGGGAGACGTGTTCAAATATGTCTCAGTTTTCGTACCCTGGTACTCGGGTGCAACATTCCAGACGCTTTACTAACACTCTCCCTACTTGGAGAGTCAGTGCCTTTAACCTCCTGTTTGCCCAAGTTTGCAATTTCTGCGGAAGATGAACAGGAATAGCGAGAACCAATGAGAGACTAGCTGGAGGTGTCTGGACGGGCAAATTTAACTCTCATTTCCCACCAGGAAGAGGAATTAACCAAAGGCTCAGCGTGCCGTGCCGGAACCAGATTAGGGCCTGAAGCCATCCTGCGGTGTTGCGGCCAGCTCACAAGAAAGCGAGTTGAAGAAAGGAGCTCAGGGGCACTGTAATTCACAAACCTGCAGAGTTATAAATGACAGCTATCGTCCAAAAATATACTGAAGTAAGGCTGCCAAGAGGACTTGAAAGCGGGGCAGAATTGCAGGAAACCGATTTCAGGAGGTAGACTGGAATTGCATTGAAAGCATAGGAAAAGAGGCCGAACGTCCACAATGATGCACTTGGCCAAAAAGGGCGTATGTGTTTTTTCCTGAATATATTCAGGAAAAAACGCATACGCCCTTTTTGGCCAACCAAGCAAGCTTGCAAAGGAAATCTGCACTACAATGAAGTCTCACTTCCCCCCAGTCAAAAGGGCCATCTGAAAAAAGTGTAAAATCCAGAAAGGCAGGACAGGCCATGGAGAACTGGGAGCCTTGTTATGCTGATGGGCGGGATGTAAATTGCCAACAACCACTCGGGAGAAGTGTATGGTGTTTCCTGAAACATCTAAAAAACAAACCAACAGAACCTAGGGCACTTCCACTTATGGTCCTATAGCTTAGGGAAATTAAAATAAAAAAGACACAGCCACCCCAAAGTTTGGAACGGCTCTGTTTACAAGAACCTCGTTTACAGTACAAGTTCAACATCGCAGAAAGTGAAAAATGGATAAAGAACTTGTGGTATTTACTTACAACGCAGTATCACTCAGCAATGAAATCTATGTCATCAGGCCCGTAGCAGCATAATGAGTGGATTCAGGTACGATGATTCTAACTGAAATAAGTCACACAGAAAAAGAAACATCATAAGATATCACTAATACACGGAATGTAAACTTGGCTACACAGGAACTGCATTCCAAAACAGAACAGGGTCTCAAATTTAGAAAACCAACTTATGCTTGCTTAAGGGTAAAGGTGAGATGGGGTGCTGCATAAAACCACAGATTGAAATGAGCACAGATAAAGTTCCTTAAGTCAAATATGGAATAGACAAGAGCTACTCCTTGCTCAACGAAATGGACTCAACACCGCATATTAAACGCCTAAGAATGTACCTGACTTGTAAGTATCGTAAAACCTATGGATTGCTATGTCTCCAAAAGAGAATCAAGCGTGTGTACAGGGGCATAAACGCAGCAGTGATAGGATTGGAGAGGTTCGGTGAGCAAATGAAGACCCTTTGAAGTCATATTGCATGGTACCCATTACACGGGTCTCAACTCTCCAGGTTTAAGGTATTCTTCCTTCAGCTAAAACATGCATGTGGAACCCAAGTATGATCAACCATGTGAATGGGAGACGTGTTCAAATATGTCTCAGTTTTCCTCCCCTGGTACTCGGGTGCAACATTCCAGACGCTTTACTAACACTCTCCCCACTTGGAGAGTCAGCGCCTTTAACCTCCTCTTTGGCTCACTTTGCAATTTCTGCGGAAGATGAACAGGAATAGGGAGAACCAATGAGAGACTAGCTGGAGGTGTCTGGACGGGCAAATTTAACTCTCATTTCCCACCAGCAAGAGGAAATAACCAAAGGCTCAGTGTGCCGTGCCGGAACCAGATTAGGGCCTGAAGCCATCCTGCGGTGTTGCGGCCAGCTCAAAAGAAAGCGAGTTGAAGAAAGGAGCTCAGGGGCACTGTAATTCACAAACCTGCAGAGTTATAAATGACAGCTATCGTCCAAAAATAGACTGAAGTAAGGCTGCCAAGAGGACTTGAAAGCGGGGCAGAATTGCAGGAAACCGATTTCAGGAGGTAGACTGGAATTGCATTGAAAGCATAGGAAAAGAGGCAGAACGTCCACAATGATGCACTTGGCCAAAAAGGGCGTATGCGTTTTTTCCTGAATATATTCAGGAAAAAACGCATACGCCCTTTTTGGCCAACCAAGCAAGCTTGCAAAGGAAATCTGCACTACAATGAAGTCTCACTTCCCCCCGGTCAAAAGGGCTATCTGAAAAAAGTGTAAAATCCAGAAAGGCAGGACAGGCCATGGAGAACTGGGAGCATTGTTATGCTGATGGACGGGATGTAAATTGCCAACAACCACTTGGGAGAAGTGTATGGTGTTTCCTGAAACATCTAAAAAACAAAGCAACAGAGCCTAGGGCACTTCCACTTATGGTCCTATAGCTTAGGGAATTTAAAATCAAAAAGACACAGCCACCCCAAAGTTTGGAACGGCTCTGTTTACAAGAACCTCGTTTACAGTACAAGTTCAACATCGCAGAAAGTGAAAAATGGATAAAGAAGTTGTGGTATTTACTTACAAAGCAATATCACGCAGCAATGAAATCTGTGTCATCAGGCCCTTAGCAGCACAATGAGTGGATTCAGGTATGATGATTCTAACTGAAATAAGTCACACAGAAAAAGAAACATCATAAGATATCAGTAATACACGGAATGGAAACTTGGCTACACAGGAACTGAATTACAGAACAGAACAGGGTCTCAAATTTAGAAAAACAACTTATGCTTGCTTAAGGGTAAAGGTGAGTTGGGGTGCTGCATAAAACCAGAGATTGAAATGAGCACAGATAAAGTTCCTTAAGCCAAATATGGAATAGACAAGAGCTACTCCTTGCTCAACGAAATGGACTCAACACCGCATATTAAACGCCTAAGAATGTACCTGACTTGTAAGTATCTTAAAACCTATGGATTGCTATGTCTCCAAAAGAGAATCAAGCATGTGTACAGGGGCATAAACGCAGCAGTGATAGGATTGGAGAGGTTCGGTGAGCAAATGAAGACTCTTTGAAGTCATATTGCATGGTACCCATTCCACGGGTTTCAACTACCCAGGTTTAAGGTATTCTTCCTTCAGCTAAAACATGCATGTGGAACCTAGAGTATGATCAACCATGTGATCGGGAGACGTGTTCAAATATGTCTCAGTTTTTGTACCCTGGTACTCGGGTGCAACATTCCAGACGCTTTACTAACACTCTCCCGACTTGGAGAGTCAGTCCCTTTAACCTCCTGTTTGGCCCAGTTTGCAATTTCTGCGGAAGATGAACAGGAATAGCGAGAACCAATGGAGACTAGCTGGAGGTGTCTGGACGGGCCAATTTAACTCTCATTTCCTACCAGGAAGAGGAATTAACCAAAGGCTCAGCGTGCCATGCCAGAACCAGATTAGGGCCTGAAGCCATCCTGCGGTGTTGCGGCCAGCTCAAAAGAAAGCGAGTTGAAGAAAGGAGCTCAGGGGCACTGTAATTCACAAACCTGCAGAGTTATAAATGACAGCTATCGTCCAAAACTAGACTGAAGTAAGGCTGCCAAGAGGACTTGAAATCGGGGCAGAATTGCAGGAAACCAATTTCAGGAGGTAGACTGGAATTGCATTGAAAGCATAGGAAAAGAGGCAGAACGTCCACAATGATGCACTTGGCCAAAAAGGGCGTATGCGTTTTTTCCTGAATATATTCAGGAAAAAACGCATACGCCCTTTTTGGCCAACCAAGCAAGCTTGCAAAGGAAATCCGCACTACAATGAAGTCTCACTTCCCCCCGGTCAAAAGGGCCATCTGAAAAAAGTGTAAAATCCAGAAAGGCAGGACAGGCCATGGAGAACTGGGAGCCTTGTTATGCTGATGGGCGGGATGTAAATTGCCAACAACCACTCGGGAGAAGTGTATGGTGTTTCCTGAAACATCTAAAAAACAAAGCAACAGAACCTAGGGCACTTCCACTTATGGTCCTATAGCTTAGGGAAATTAAAATCAAAAAGACACAGCCACCCCAAAGTTTGGAATGGCTCTGTTTACAAGAACCTCGTTTACAGTACAAGTTCAACATCGCAGAAAGTGAAAAATGGATAAAGAACTTGTGGTATTTACTTACAAAGCAATATCACTCAGCAATGAAATCTGTGTCATCGGGCCCTTAGCAGCACAATGAGTGGATTCAGGTATGATGATTCTAACTGAAATAAGTCACACAGAAAAAGAAACATCATAAGATATCAGTAATACACGGAATGTAAACTTGGCTACACAGGAACTGAATTACAGAACAGGACAGGGTCTCAAATTTAGAAAACCAACTTATGCTTGCTTAAGGGTAAAGGTGAGTTGAGGTGCTGCATAAAACCAGAGATTGAAATGAGCACAGATAAAGTTCCTTAAGCCAAATATGGAATAGACAAGAGCTACTCCTTGCTCAACGAAATGGACTCAACACCGCATATTAAACGCCTAAGAATGTACCTGACTAGTAAGTATCTTAAAACCTATGGATTGCTATGTCTCCGAAAGAGAATCAAGCATGTGTACAGGGGCATAAACGCAGCAGTGATAGGATTGGAGAGGTTCGGTGAGCAAATGAAGACCCTTTGAAGTCATATTGCATGGTACCCATTACACGGGTTTCAACTACCCAGGTTTTAGGTATTCTTCCTTCAGCTAAAACATGCATGTGGAACCCAGAGTATGATCAACCATGTGATCGGGAGACGTGTTCAAATATGTCTCAGTTTTCGTACCCTGGTACTCGGGTGCAACATTCCAGACGCTTTACTAACACTCTCCCGACTTGGAGAGTCAGTGTCTTTAACCTCCTGTTTGGCCCAGTTTGCAATTTTTGCAGAAGATGAACAGGAATAGCGAGAACCAATGAGAGACTAGCTGGAGGTGTCTGGACGGGCAAATTTAACTCTCATTTCCCACCAGGAAGAGGAATTAACCAAAGGCTCAGCGTGCCGTGCCGGAACCAGATTAGGGCCTGAAGCCATCCTGTGGTGTTGCGGCCAGCTCACAAGAAAGCGAGTTGAAGAAAGGAGCTCAGGGGCACTGTAATTCACAAACCTGCAGAGTTATAAATGACAGCTATCGTCCAAAAATAGACTGAAGTAAGGCTGCCAAGAGGACTTGAAAGTGGGGCAGAATTGCAGGAAACCGATTTCAGGAGGTAGACTGGAATTGCATTGAAAGCATAGGAAAAGAGGCAGAACGTCCACAATGATGCACTTGGCCAAAAAGGGCGTATGCGTTTTTTCCTGAATATATTCAGGAAAAAACGCATACGCCCTTTTTGGCCAACCAAGCAAGCTTGCAAAGGAAATCTGCACTACAATGAAGGCTCACTTCCCCCCAGTCAAAAGGGCCATCTGAAAAAAGTGTAAAATCCAGAAAGGCAGGACAGGCCATGGAGAACTGGGAACCTTGTTATGCTGATGGGCGGGATGTAAATTGCCAACAACCACTCGGGAGAAGTGTATGGTGTTTCCTGAAACATCTAAAAAACAAAGCAACAGAACCTAGGGCACTTCCACTTATGGTCCTATAGCTTAGGGAAATTAAAATCAAAAAGACACAGCCACCCCAAAGTTTGGAATGGCTCTGTTTACAAGAACCTCGTTTACAGTACACGTTCAACATCGCAGAAAGTGAAAAATGGATAAAGAACTTGTGGTATTTACTTACAAAGCAATATCACTCAGCAATGAAATCTCTGTCATCAGGCCCTTAGCAGCACAATGAGTGGATTCAGGTATGATGATTCTAACTGAAATAAGTCACACAGAAAAAGAAACATCATAAGATATCAGTAATACACGGAATGTAAACTTGGCTACACAGGAACTGAATTACAGAACAGGACAGGGTCTCAAATTTAGAAAACCAACTTATGCTTGCTTAAGGGTAAAGGTGAGTTGAGGTGCTGCATAAAACCAGAGATTGAAATGAGCACAGATAAAGTTCCTTAAGCCAAATATGGAATAGACAAGAGCTACTCCTTGCTCAACGAAATGGACTCAACACCGCATATTAAACGCCTAAGAATGTACCTGACTAGTAAGTATCTTAAAACCTATGGATTGCTATGTCTCCGAAAGAGAATCAAGCATGTGTACAGGGGCATAAACGCAGCAGTGATAGGATTGGAGAGGTTCGGTGAGCAAATGAAGACCCTTTGAAGTCATATTGCATGGTACCCATTCCACGGGTTTCAACTACCCAGGTTTTAGGTATTCTTCCTTCAGCTAAAACATGCATGTGGAACCCAGAGTATGATCAACCATGTGATCGGGAGACGTGTTCAAATATGTCTCAGTTTTCGTACCCTGGTACTCGGGTGCAACATTCCAGACGCTTTACTAACACTCTCCCCACTTGGAGAGTCAGTGTCTTTAACCTCCTGTTTGGCCCAGTTTGCAATTTCTGCGGAAGATGAACAGGAATAGCGAGAACCAATGAGAGACTAGCTGGAGGTGTCTGGACGGGCAAATTTAACTCTCATTTCCCACCAGGAAGAGGAATTAACCAAAGGCTCAGCGTGCCATGCCGGAACCAGATTAGGGCCTGAAGCCATCCTGCGGTGTTGCGGCCAGCTCAAAAGAAAGCGAGTTGAAGAAAGGAGCTCAGGGGCACTGTAATTCACAAACCTGCAGAGTTATAAATGACAGCTATCGTCCAAAACTAGACTGAAGTAAGGCTGCCAAGAGGACTTGAAAGCGGGGCAGAATTGCAGGAAACCGATTTCAGGAGGTAGACTGGAATTGCATTGAAAGCATAGGAAAAGAGGCAGAACGTCCACAATGATGCACTTGGCCAAAAAGGGCGTATGCGTTTTTTCCTGAATATATTCAGGAAAAAACGCATACGCCCTTTTTGGCCAACCAAGCAAGCTTGCAAAGGAAATCTGCACTACAATGAAGTCTCACTTCCCCCCGGTCAAAAGGGCCCTCTGAAAAAAGTGTAAAATCCAGAAAGGCAGGACAGGCCATGGAGAACTGGGAGCCTTGTTATGCTGATGGGCGGGATGTAAATTGCCAACAACCCCTCGGGAGAAGTGTATGGTGTTTCCTGAAACATCTAAAAAACAAAGCAACAGAACCTAGGGCACTTCCACTTATGGTCCTATAGCTTAGGGAAATTAAAATCAAAAAGACACAGCCACCCCAAAGTTTGGAACGGCTCTGTTTACAAGAACCTCGTTTACAGTACAAGTTCAACATCGCAGAAAGTGAAAAATGGATAAAGAAGTTGTGGTATTTACTTACAAAGCAATATCACTCAGCAATGAAATCTGTGTCATCAGGCCCTTAGCAGCACAATGAGTGGATTCAGGTATGATGATTCTAACTGAAATAAGTCACACAGAAAAAGAAACATCATAAGATATCAGTAATACACGGAATGTAAACTTGGCTACACAGGAACTGAATTACAGAACAGAACAGGGTCTCAAATTTAGAAAACCAACTTATGCTTGCTTAAGGGTAAAGGTGAGTTCGGGTGCTGCATAAAACCAGAGATTGAAATGAGCACAGATAAAGTTCCTTAAGCCAAATATGGAATAGACAAGAGCTACTCCTTGCTCAATGAAATGGACTCAACACCGCATATTAAACGTCTAAGAATGTACATGACTTGTAAGTATCTTAAAACCTATGGATTGCTATGTCTCCAAAAGAGAATCAAGCATTTGTACAGGGACATAAACGCAGCAGTGATAGGATTGGAGAGGTTCGGTGAGCAAATGAAGACCCTTTGAAGTCATATTGCATGGTACCCATTCCAAGGGTTTCAACTACCCAGGTTTTAGGTATTCTTCCTTCAGCTAAAACATGCATGTGGAACCCAGAGTATGATCAACCATGTGAACGGGAGACGTGTTCAAATATGTCTCAGTTTTCCTCCCCTGGTACTCGGGTTCAACATTCCAGACGCTTTACTAACACTCTCCCGACTTGGAGAGTCAGCGCCTTTAACCTCCTGTTTGCCCCAGTTTGCAATTTCTGCGGAAGATGAACAGGAATAGCGAGAACCAATGAGAGACTAGCTGAAGGTGTCTGGACGGGCAAATTTAACTCTCATTTCCCACCAGGAAGAGGAATTAACCAAAGGCTCAGCGTGCCGTGCCGGAACCAGATTAGGGCCTGAAGCCATCCTGCGGTGTTGCGGCCAGGTCACAAGAAAGCGAGTTGAAGAAAGGAGCTCAGGGGCACTGTAATTCACAAACCTGCAGAGTTATAAATGACAGCTATCGTCCAAAAATAGACTGATTTAAGGCTGCCAAGAGGACTTGAAAGCGGGGCAGAATTGCAGGAAACCGATTTCAGGAGGTAGACTGGAATTGCATTGAATGCATAGGAAAAGAGGCAGAACGTCCACAATGATGCACTTGGCCAAAAAGGGCGTATGCGTTTTTTCCTGAATATATTCAGGAAAAAACGCATACACACTTTTTGGCCAACCAAGCAAGCTTGCAAAGGAAATCTGCACTACAGTGAAGTCTCACTTCCCCCCGGTCAAAAGGGCCATCTGAAAAAAGTGTAAAATCCAGAAAGGCAGGACAGGCCATAGAGAACTGGGAGCCTTGTTATGCTGATGGGCGGGATGTAAATTGCCAACAACCACTCGGGAGAAGTGTATGGTGTTTCCTGAAACATCTAAAAAACAAAGCAACAGAACCTAGGGCACTTCCACTTATGGTCCTATAGCTTAGGGAAATTAAAATCAAAAAGACACAGCCACCCCAAAGTTTGGAATGGCTCTGTTTACAAGAACCTCGTTTACAGTACAAGTTCAACATCGCAGAAAGTGAAAAATGGATAAAGAACTTGTGGTATTTACTTACAAAGCAATATCACTCAGCAATGAAATCTGTGTCATCAGGCCCTTAGCAGCACAATGAGTGGATTCAGGTATGATGATTCTAACTGAAATAAGTCACACTGAAAAAGAAACATCATACGATATCAGTAATACACGGAATGTAAACTTGGCTACACAGGAACTGAATTACAGAACAGGACAGGGTCTCAAATTTAGAAAACCAACTTATGCTTGCTTAAGGGGAAAGGTGAGTTGGGGTGCTGCATAAAACCAGAGATTGAAATGAGCACAGATAAAGTTCCTTAAGCCAAATATGGAATAGACAAGAGCTACTCCTTGCTCAACGAAATGGACTCAACACCGCATATTAAACGCCTAAGAATGTACCTGACTAGTAAGTATCTTAAAACCTATGGATTGCTATGTCTCCGAAAGAGAATCAAGCATGTGTACAGGGGCATAAACGCAGCAGTGATAGGATTGGAGAGGTTCGGTGAGCAAATGAAGACCCTTTGAAGTCATATTGCAAGGTACCCATTCCACGGGTTTCAACTACCTAGGTTTTAGGTATTCTTCCTTCAGCTAAAACATGCATGTGGAACCCAGAGTATGATCACCCATGTGATAGGGAGACGTGTTCAAATATGTCTCAGTTTTCATACCCTGGTACTCGGATGCAACATTCCAGACGCTTTACTAACACTTTCCCGACTTGGAGAGTCAGTGTCTTTAACCTCCTGTTTGGCCCAGTTTGCAATTTCTGCGGAAGATGAACAGGAATAGCGAGAACCAATGAGAGACTAGCTGGAGGTGTCTGGACGGGCAAATTTAACTCTCATTTCCCACCAGGAAGAGGAATTAACCAAAGGCTCAGCGTGCCGTGCCGGAACCAGATTAGGGCCTGAAGCCATCCTGCGGTGTTGCGGCCAGCTCACAAGAAAGCGAGTTGAAGAAAGGAGCTCAGGGGCACTGTAATTCACAAACCTGCAGAGTTATAAATGACAGCTATCGTCCAAAAATAGACTGAAGTAAGGCTGCCAAGAGGACTTGAAAGCGGGGCAGAATTGCAGGAAACCGATTTCAGGAGGTAGACTGGAATTGCATTGAAAGCATAGGAAAAGAGGCAGAACGTCCACAATGATGCACTTGGCCAAAAAGGGCGTATGCGTTTTTTCCTGAATATATTCAGGAAAAAATGCATACGCCCTTTTTGGCCAACCAAGCAAGCTTGCAAAGGAAATCTGCACTACAATGAAGTCTCACTTCTCCCCCCACCCCGGTCAAAAGGGCCATCTGAAAAAAGTGTAAAATCCAGAAAGGCAGGACAGGCCATGGAGAACTGGGAGCCTTGTTATGCTGATGGGCGGGATGTAAATTGCCAACAACCACTCGGGAGAAGTGTATGGTGTTTCCTGAAACATCTAAAAAACAAAGCAACAGAGCCTAGGGCACTTCCACTTATGGTCCTATAGCTTAGGGAAATTAAAATCAAAAAGACACAGCCACCCCAAAGTTTGGGACGCCTCTGTTTACAAGAACCACGTTTACAGTACAAGTTCAACATCGCAGAAAGTGAAAAATGGATAAAGAAGTTGTGGTATTTACTTACAAAGCAATATCACTCCGCAATGAAATCTGTGTCATCAGGCCCTTAGCAGCACAATGAGTGGATTCATGTATGATGATTCTAACTGAAATAAGTCACACAGAAAAAGAAACATCATAAGATATCAGTAATACACGGAATGTAAACTTGGCTACACAGGAACTGAATTACAGAACAGAACAGGGTCTCAAATTTAGAAAACCAACTTATGCTTGCTTAAGGGGAAAGGTGAGTTGGGGTGCTGCATAAAACCAGAGATTGAAATGAGCACAGATAAAGTTCCTTAAACCAAATATGGAATAGACAAGAGCTACTCCTTGCTCAACGAAATGGACTCAACACCGCATATTAAACGCCTAAGAATGTACCTGACTAGTAAGTATCTTAAAACCTATGGATTGCTATGTCTCCAAAAGAGAATCAAGCATGTGTACAGGGGCATAAACGCAGCAGTGATAGGATTGGAGAGGTTCGGTGAGCAAATGAAGACCCTTTGAAGTCATATTGCATGGTACCCATTACACGGGTCTTAACTCTCCAGGTTTAAGGTATTCTTCCTTCAGCTAAAACATGCATGTGGAACCCAGAGTATGATCAACCATGTGAACGGGAGACGTGTTCAAATATGTCTCAGTTTTCCTCCCCTGGTACTCGGGTGCAACATTCCAGACGCTTTACTAACACTCTCCCCACTTGGAGAGTCAGCGCCTTTAACCTCCTGTTTGACCCAGTTTGCAATTTCTGCGGAAGATGAACAGGAATAGCGAGAACCAATGAGAGGCTAGCTGGAGGTGTCTGGACGGGCAAATTTAACTCTCATTTCCCACCAGGAAGAGGAATTAACCAAAGGCTCAGCGTGCCGTGCCGGAACCAGATTAGGGCCTGAAGCCATCCTGCGGTGTTACGGCCAGGTCACAAGAAAGCGAGTTGAAGAAAGGAGCTCAGGGGCACTGTAATTCACAAACCTGCAGAGTTATAAATGACAGCTATCGTCCAAAAATAGACTGAAGTAAGGCTGCCAAGAGGACTTGAAAGCGGGGCAGAATTGCAGGAAACCGATTTCAGGAGGTAGACTGGAATTGCATTGAATGCATAGGAAAAGAGGCAGAACGTCCACAATGATGCACTTGGCCAAAAAGGGCGTATGCGTTTTTTCCTGAATATATTCAGGAAAAAACGCATACGCCCTTTTTGGCCAACCAAGCAAGCTTGCAAAGGAAATCTGCACTACAATGAAGTCTCACTTCCCCCCGGTCAAAACGGCCATCTGAAAAAAGTGTAAAATCCAGTAAGGCAGGACAGGCCATGGAGAACTGGGAGCCTTGTTATGCTGATAGGCGGGATGTAAATTGCCAAGAACCACTTGGGAGAAGTGTATGGTGTTTCCTGAAACATCTAAAAAACAAAGCAACAGAGCCTAGGGCACTTCCACTTATGGTCCTATAGCTTAGGGAATTTAAAATCAAAAAGACACAGCCACCCCAAAGTTTGGAACGGCTCTGTTTACAAGAACCTCGTTTACAGTACAAGTTCAACATCGCAGAAAGTGAAAAATGGATAAAGAAGTTGTGGTATTTACTTACAAAGCAATATCACTCAGCAATGAAATCTGTGTCATCAGGCCCTTAGCAGCACAATGAGTGGATTCAGGTATGATGATTCTAACTGAAATAAGTCACACAGAAAAAGAAACATCATAAGATATCAGTAATACATGGAATGTAAACTTGGCTACACAGGAACTGAATTACAGAACAGGGTCTCAAACTTAGAAAACCAACTTATGCTTGCTTAAGGGGAAAGGTGAGTTGGGGTGCTGCATAAAACCAGAGATTGAAATGAGCACAGATAAAGTTCCTTAAGCCAAATATGGAATAGACAAGAGCTACTCCTTGCTCAACGAAATGGACTCAACACCGCATATTAAACGCCTAAGAATGTACCTGACTAGTAAGTATCTTAAAACCTATGGATGGCTATGTCTCCGAAAGAGAATCAAGCATGTGTACAGGGGCATAAACGCAGCAGTGATAGGATTGGAGAGGTTCGGTGAGCAAATGAAGACCCTTTGAAGTCATATTGCATGGTACCCATTCCACGGGTTTCAACTACCCAGGTTTTAGGTATTCTTCCTTCAGCTAAAACATGCATGTGGAACCCAAGTATGATCAACCATGTGAACGGGAGACGTGTTCAAATATGTCTCAGTTTTCCTCCCCTGGTACTCGGGTGCAACATTCCAGACGCTTTACTAACACTCTCCCCACTTGGAGAGTCAGTCCCTTTAACCTCCTGTTTGGCCCAGTTTGCAATTTCTGTGGAAGATGAACAGGAATAGCGAGAACCAATGAGAGGCTAGCTGGAGGTGTCTGGACGGGCAAATTTAACTCTCATTTCCCACCAGGAAGAGGAAATAACCAAAGGCTCAGTGTGCCGTGCCGGAACCAGATTAGGGCCTGAAGCCATCCTGCAGTGTTGCAGCCAGCTCAAAAGAAAGCGAGTTGAAGAAAGGAGCTCAGGGGCACTGTAATTCACAAACCTGCAGAGTTATAAATGACAGCTATCGTCCAAAAATAGACTGAAGTAAGGCTGCCAAGAGGACTTGAAAGCGGGGCAGAATTGCAGGAAACTGATTTCAGGAGGTAGACTGGAATTGCATTGAAAGCATAGGAAAAGAGGCAGAACGTCCACAATAATGCACTTGGCCAAAAAGGGCGTATGCGTTTTTTCCTGAATATATTCAGGAAAAAACGCATACGCCCTTTTTGGCCAACCAAGCAAGCTTGCAAAGGAAATCTGCACTACAATGAAGTCTCACTTCCCCCCGGTCAAAAGGGCCCTCTGAAAAAAGTGTAAAATCCAGAAAGGCAGGACAGGCCATGGAGAACTGGGAGCCTTGTTATGCTGATGGGCGGGATGTAAATTGCCAACAACCACTCGGGAGAAGTGTATGGTGTTTCCTGAAACATCTAAAAAACAAAGCAACAGAACCTAGGGCACTTCCACTTATGGTCCTATAGCTTAGGGAAATTAAAATCAAAAAGACACAGCCACCCCAAAGTTTGGAACGCCTCTGTTTACAAGAACCTCGTTTACAGTACAAGTTCAACATCGCAGAAAGTGAAAAATGGATAAAAAAGTTGTGGTATTTACTTACAAAGCAATATCACTCAGCAATGAAATCTGTGTCATCAGGCACTTAGCAGCACAATGAGTGGATTCAGGTATGATGATTCTAACTGAAATAAGGCACACAGAAAAAGAAACATCATAAGATATCAGTAATACACGGAATGGAAACTTGGCTACACAGGAACTGAATTACAGAACAGAACAGGGTCTCAAATTTAGAAAACCAACTTATGCTTGCTTAAGGGGAAAGGTGAGTTGGGGTGCTGCATAAAACCAGAGATTGAAATGAGCACAGATAAAGTTCCTTAAGCCAAATATGGAATAGACAAGAGCTACTCCTTGCTCAACGAAATGGACTCAACACCGCATATTAAACGCCTAAGAATGTACCTGACTAGTAAGTATCTTAAAACCTATGGATTGCTATGTCTCCGAAAGAGAATCAAGCATGTGTACAGGGGCATAAACGCAGCAGTGATAGGATTGGAGAGGTTCGGTGAGCAAATGAAGACCCTTTGAAGTCATATTGCATGGTACCCATTCCACGGGTTTCAACTACCCAGGTTTTAGGTATTCTTCCTTCAGCTAAAACATGCATGTGGAACCCAAGTATGATCAACCATGTGAATGGGAGACGTGTTCAAATATGTCTCAGTTTTCCTCCCCTGGTACTTGGGTGCAACATTCCAGACGCTTTACTAACACTCTCCCCACTTGGAGAGTCAGTCCCTTTAACCTCCTGTTTGGCCCAGTTTGCAATTTCCGTGGAAGATGAACAGGAATAGCGAGAACCAATGAGAGGCTAGCTGGAGGTGTCTGGACGGGCAAATTTAACTCTCATTTCCCACCAGGAAGAGGAAATAACCAAAGGCTCAGTGTGCCGTGCCGGAACCAGATTAGGGCCTGAAGCCATCCTGCGGTGTTGCGGCCAGCTCACAAGAAAGCGAGTTGAAGAAAGGAGCTCAGGGGCACTGTAATTCACAAACCCGCAGAGTTATAAATGACAGCTATCGTCCAAAAATAGACTGAAGTAAGGCTGCCAAGAGGACTTGAAAGCGGGGCAGAATTGCAGGAAACCGATTTCAGGAGGTAGACTGGAATTGCATTGAAAGCATAGGAAAAGAGGCAGAACGTACACAATGATGCACTTGGCCAAAAAGGGCGTATGCGTTTTTTCCTGAATATATTCAGGAAAAAACGCATACGCCCTTTTTGGCCAACCAAGCAAGCTTGCAAAGGAAATCAGCACTACAATGAAGTCTCACTTCCCCCCGGTCAAAAGGGCCATCTGAAAAAAGTGTAAAATCCAGAAAGGCAGGACAGGCCATGGAGAACTGGGAGCCTTGTTATGCTGATGGTCGGGATGTAAATTGCCAACAACCACTCGGGAGAAGTGTATGGTGTTTCCTGAAACATCGAAAAAACAAAGCAACAGAGCCTAGGGCACTTCCACTTATGGTCCTATAGCTTAGGGAAATTAAAATCAAAAAGACACAGCCACCCCAAAGTTTGGAACGGCTCTGTTTACAAGAACCTCGTTTACAGTACAAGTTCAACATCGCAGAAAGTGAAAAATGGATAAAGAAGTTGTGGTACTTACGTACAATGCAGTATCACTCAGCAATGAAATCTATGTCATCAGGCCCGTAGCAGCATAATGAGTGGATTCAGGTACGATGATTCTAACTGAAATAAGTCACACAGAAAAAGAAACATCATAAGATATCAGTAATACACGGAATGTAAACTTGGCTACACAGGAACTGCATTCCAAAACAGAACAGGGTCTCAAATTTAGAAAACCAACTTATGCTTGCTTAAGGGTAAAGGTGAGTTGGGGTGCTGCATAAAACCAGAGATTGAAATGAGCACAGATAAAGTTCCTTAAGCCAAATATGGAATAGACAAGAGCTACTCCTTGCTCAACGAAATGGACTCAAAACCCCATATTAAACGCCTAAGAATGTACCTGACTACTAAGTATCTTAAAACCTATGGATTGCTATGTCTCCAAAAGAGAATCAAGCGTGTGTACAGGGGCATAAACGCAGCAGTGATAGGATTGGAGAGGTTCGGTGAGCAAATGAAGACCCTTTGAAGTCATATTGCATGGTACCCATTCCACGGGTTTCAACTACCCAGGTTTTAGGTATTCTTCCTTCAGCTAAAACATGCATATGGAACCCAAGTATGATCAACCATGTGAACGGGAGACGTGTTCAAATATGTCTCAGTTTTCTTCCCCTGGTACTCGGGTGCAACATTCCAGACGCTTTACTAACACTCTCCCCACTTGGAAAGTCAGCGCCTTTAACCTCCTGTTTGGCCCAGTTTGCAATTTCTGCGGAAGATGAACAGGAATAGCGAGAACCAATGAGAGGCTAGCTGGAGGTGTCTGGACGGGCAAATTTAACTCTCATTTCCCACCAGGAAGAGGAAATAACCAAAGGCTCAGTGTGCCGTGCCGGAACCAGATTAGGGCTTGAAGTCATCCTGCGGTGTTGCGGCCAGCTCAAAAGAAAGCGAGTTGAAGAAAGCAGCTCAGGGGCACTGTAATTCACAAACCTGCAGAGTTATAAATGACAGCTATCGTCCAAAAATAGACTGAAGTAAGGCTGCCAAGAGGACTTGAAAGCGGGGCAGAATTGCAGGAAACCGATTTCAGGAGGTAGACTGGAATTGCATTGAAAGCATAGGAAAAGAGGCAGAACGTCCACAATGATGCACTTGGCCAATAAGGGCGTATGCGTTTTTTCCTGAATATATTCATACGCCCTTTTTGGCCAACCAAGCAAGCTTGCAAAGGAAATCTGCACTACAATGAAGTCTCACTTCCCCCCGGTCAAAAGGGCCATCTGAAAAAAGTGTAAAATCCAGAAAGGCAGGACAGGCCATAGAGAACTGGGAGCCTTGTTATGCTGAATGGTGGGATGTAAATTGCCAACAAACACTCGGGAGAAGTGTATGGTGTTTCCTGAAACATCTAAAAAACAAAGCAACAGAGCCTAGGGCACTTCCACTTATGGTCCTATAGCTTAGGGAATTTAAAATCAAAAAGACACAGCCACCCCAAAGTTTCGAACGGCTCTGTTTACAAGAACCTCGTTTACAGTACAAGTTCAACATCGCAGGAAGTGAAAAATGGATAAAGAAGTTGTGGTATTTACTTACAAAGCAATATCACTCAGCAATGAAATCTGTGTCATCAGGCCCTTAGCAGCACAATGAGTGGATTCAGGTATGATGATTCTAACTGAAATAAGTCACACAGAAAAAGAAACATCATAAGATATCAGTAATACACGGAATGTAAACTTGGCTACACAGGAACTGAATTACAGAACAGAACAGGGTCTCAAATTTCGAAAACCAACTTATGCTTGCTTAAGGGGAAAGGTGAGTTGGGGTGCTGCATAAAACCAGAGATTGAAATGAGCACAGATAAAGTTCCTTAAGCCAAATATGGAATAGACAAGAGCTACTCCTTGCTCAACGAAATGGACTCAACACCGCATATTAAACGCCTAAGAATGTACCTGACTAGTAAGTATCTTAAAACCTATGGATTGCTATGTCTCCGAAAGAGAATCAAGCATGTGTACAGGGGCACAAACGCAGCAGTGATAGGATTGGAGAGGTTCGGTGAGCAAATGAAGACCCTTTGAAGTCATATTGCATGGTACCCATTACACGGGTCTTAACTCTCCAGGTTTAAGGTATTCTTCCTTCAGCTAAAACATGCATGTGGAACCCAAGTATGATCAACCATGTGAACGGGAGACGTGTTCAAATATGTCTCAGTTTTGCTCCCCTGGTACTCGGGTGCAACATTCCAGACGCTTTACTAACACTCTCCCCACTTGGAGAGTCAGTCCCTTTAACCTCCTGTTTGGCCCAGTTTGCAATTTCTGTGGAAGATGAACAGGAATAGCGAGAACCAATGAGAGACTAGCTGGAGGTGTCTGGATGGGCAAATTTAACTCTCATTTCCCACCAGGAAGAGGAAATAACCAAAGGCTCAGCGTGCCGTGCCAGAACCAGATTAGGGCCTGAAGACATCCTGCGGTGTTGCGGCCAGGTCACAAGAAAGCGAGGTGAAGAAAGGAGCTCAGGGGCACTGTAATTCACAAACCTGCAGAGTTATAAATGAGAGCTATCGTCCAAAAATAGACTGAAGTAAGGCTGCCAAGAGGACTTGAAAGCGGGGCAGAATTGCAGGAAACCGATTTCAGGAGGTAGACTGGAATTGCATTGAAAGCATAGGAAAAGAGGCAGAACGTCCACAATGATGCACTTGGCCAAAAAGGGCGTATGCGTTTTTTCCTGAATATATTCAGGAAAAAACGCATACGCACTTTTTGGCCAACCAAGCAAACTTGCAAAGGAAATCTGCACTACAATGAAGTCTCACTTCCCCCCCGGTCAAAAGGGCCATCTGAAAAAAGTGTAAAATCCAGAAAGGCAGGACAGGCCATGGAGAACTGGGAGCCTTGTTATGCTGATGGGCGGGATGTAAATTGCCAACAGACACTCAGGAGAAGTGTATGGTGTTTCCTGAAACATCTAAAAAACAAAGCAACAGAGGCTAGGGCACTTCCACTTATGGTCCTATAGCTTAGGGAAATTAAAATCAAAGAGACACAGCCACCCCAAAGTTTGGGACGCCTCCGTTTACAAGAATCTCGTTTACCATACAAGTTCAATATCACAGAAAGTGAAAAATGGATAAAGAACTTGTGGTACTTACGTACAATGCAGTATCACTCAGCAATGAAATCTATGTCATCAGGCCCTTAGCAGCACAATGAGTGGATTCAGGTATGATGATTCTAACTGAAATAAGTCACACAGAAAAAGAAACATCATAAGATATCACTAATACACGGAATGTAAACTTGGCTACACAGGAACTGCATTCCAAAACAGAACAGGGTCTCAAATTTAGAAAACCAAATTATGCTTGCTTAAGGGGAAAGGTGAGTTGGGGTGCTGCATAAAACCAGAGATTGAAATGAGCACAGATAAAGTTCCTTAAGCCAAATATGGAATAGACAAGAGCTACTCCTTGCTCAACGAAATGGACTCAACACCCCATATTAAACGCCTAAGAATGTACCTGACTAGTAATATCTTAAAACCTATGGATTGCTATGTCTCCAAAAGAGAATCAAGCGTGTGTACAGGGGCATAAACGCAGCAGTGATAGGATTGGAGAGGTTCGGTGAGCAAATGAAGACCCTTTGAAGTCATATTGCATGGTACCCATTACACGGGTCTCAACTCTCCAGGTTTAAGGTATTCTTCCTTCAGCTAAAACATGCATGTGGAACCCAGAGTATGATCAACCATGTGAACGGGAGACGTGTTCAAATATGTCTCAGTTTTCCTCCCCTGGTACTCGGGTGCAACATTCCAGACGCTTTACTAACACTCTCCCCACTTGGAGAGTCAGTCCCTTTAACCTCCTGTTTGGCCCAGTTTGCAATTTCTGCGGAAGATGAACAGGAATAGCGAGAACCAATGAGAGGCTAGCTGGAGGTGTCTGGACGGGCAAATTTAACTCTCATTTCCCACCAGGAAGAGGAATTAACCAAAGGCTCAGCATGCCGGGCCGGAACCAGATTAGGGCCTGAAGCCATCCTGCGGTGTTGCGGCCAGCTCAAAAGAAACCGAGTTGAAGAAAGGAGCTCAGGGGCACTGTAATTCACAAACCTGCAGAGTTATAAATGACAGCTATCGTCCAAAAATAGACTGAAGTAAGGCTGCCAAGAGGACTTGAAAGCGGGGCAGAATTGCAGGAAACCGATTTCAGGAGGTAGACTGGAATTGCATTGAAAGCATAGGAAAAGAGGCAGAATGTCCACAATGATGCACTTGGCCAAAAAGGGCGTATGCGTTTTTTCCTGAATATATTCAGGAAAAAACGCATATGCCCTTTTTGGCCAACCAAGCAAGCTTGCAAAGGAAATCTGCACTACAATGAAGTCTCACTTCCCCCCGGTCAAAAGGGCCATCTGAAAAAAGTGTAAAATCCAGAAAGGCAACAGGCCATTGAGAACTGGGAGTCTTGTTATGCTGATGGGCGGGATGTAAATTGCCAACAGACACTCAGGAGAAGTGTATGGTGTTTCCTGAAACATCTAAAAAACAAAGCAACAGAGCCTAGGGCACTTCCACTTATGGTCCTATAGATTAGGGAAATTTAAATCAAAAAGACACAGCCACCCCAAAGTTTGGGACGCCTCTGTTTACAAGAACCTCGTTTACCGTACAAGTTCAATATCACAGAAAGTGAAAAATGGATAAAGAAGTTGTGGTATTTACTTACAAAGCAATATCACTCAGCAATGAAATCTGTGTCATCAGGCCCTTAGCAGCACAATGAGTGGATTCAGGTATGATGATTCTAACTGAAATAAGTCACACAGAAAAAGAAACATCATAAGATATCAGTAATACACGGAATGTAAACTTGGCTACACAGGAACTGAATTACAGAACAGAACAGGGTCTCAAATTTCGAAAACCAACTTATGCTTGCTTAAGGGTAAAGGTGAGTTGGGGTGCTGCATAAAACCAGAGATTGAAATCAGCACAGATAAAGTTCCTTAAGCCAAATATGGAATAGACAAGAGCTACTCCTTGCTCAACGAAATGGACTCAACACCCCATATTAAACGCCTAAGAATGTACCTGACTAGTAAGTATCTTAAAACCTATGGATTGCTATGTCTCCGAAAGAGAATCAAGCATGTGTACAGGGGCATAAACGCAGCAGTGATAGGATTGGAGAGGTTCGGTGAGCATATGAAGACCCTTTGAAGTCATATTGCATGGTACCCATTCCATGGGTCTCAACTCTCCAGGTTTAAGGTATTCTTCCTTCAGCTAAAACATGCATGTGGAACCCAAGTATGATCAACCATGTGAACGGGAGACGTGTTCAAATATGTCTCAGTTTTCCTCCCCTGGTACTCGGGTGCAACATTCCAGACGCTTTACTAACACTCTCCCCACTTGGAGAGTCAGTCCCTTTAACCTCCTGTTTGGCCCAGTTTGCAATTTCTGCGGAAGATGAACAGGAATAGCGAGAACCAATGAGAGGCTAGCTGGAGGTGTCTGGACGGGCAAATTTAACTCTCATTTCCCACCAGGAAGAGGAATTAACCAAAGGCTCAGCGTGCCGTGCCGGAACCAGATTAGGGCCTGAAGCCATCCTGCAGTGTTGCGGCCAGCTCACAAGAAAGCGAGTTGAAGAAAGGAGCTCAGGGGCACTGTAATTCACAAACCTGCAGAGTTATAAATGACAGCTATCGTCCAAAAATAGACTGAAGTAAGGCTGCCAAGAGGACTTGAAAGCGGGGCAGAATTGCAGGAAACCGATTTCAGGAGGTAGAATGGAATTGCATTGAAAGCATAGGAAAAGAGGCAGAACGTCCACAATGATGCACTTGGCCAAAAAGGGCGTATGCGTTTTTTCCTGAATATATTCAGGAAAAAACGCATACGCCCTTTTTGGCCAACCAAGCAAGCTTGCAAATGAAATCTGCACTACAATGAAGTCTCACTTCCCCCCGGTCAAAAGGGCCATCTGAAAAAAGTGTAAAATCCAGAAAGGCAGGACAGGCCATGGAGAACTGGGAGCCTTGTTATGCTGATGGGCGGGATGTAAATTGCCGACAACCACTCGGGAGAAGTGTATGGTGTTTCCTGAAACATCTAAAAAACAAAGCAACAGAGCCTAGGGCACTTCCACTTATGGTCCTATAGCTTACGGAATTTAAAATCAAAAAGACACAGCCACCCCAAAGTTTCGAACGGCTCTGTTTACAAGAACCTCGTTTACAGTACAAGTTCAACATCGCAGAAAGTGAAAAATGGATAAAAAAGTTGTGGTATTTACTTACAAAGCAATATCACTCAGCAATGAAATCTGTGTCATCAGGCCCGTAGCAGCACAATGAGTGGATTCAGGTATGATGATTCTAACTGAAATAAGTCACACAGAAAAAGAAACATCATAAGATATCAGTAATACACGGAATGTAAACTTGGCTACACAGGAACTGAATTACAGAACAGAACAGGGTCTCAAATTTAGAAAACCAACTTATGCTTGCTTAAGGGGAAAGGTGAGTTGGGGTGCTGCATAAAACCAGAGATTGAAATGAGCACAGATAAAGTTCCTTAACTCAAATATGGAATAGACAAGAGCTACTCCTTGCTCAACGAAATGGACTCAACACCGCATATTAAACGCCTAAGAATGTACCTGACTAGTAAGTATCGTAAAACCTATGGATTGCTATGTCTCCAAAAGAGAATCAAGCATGTGTACAGGGGCATAAATGCAGCAGTGATAGGATTGGAGAGGTTCGGTGAGCAAATGAAGACCCTTTGAAGTCATATTGCATGGTACCCATTCCATGGGTCTCAACTCTCCAGGTTTAAGGTATTCTTCCTTCAGCTAAAACATGCATGTGGAACCCAAGTATGATCAACCATGTGAACGGGAGACGTGTTCAAATATGTCTCAGTTTTCCTCCCCTGGTACTCGGGTGCAACATTTCAGACGCTTTACTAACACTCTCCCCACTTGGAGAGTCAGCGCCTTTAACCTCCTGTTTGGCACAGTTTGCAATTTCTGCGGAAGATGAACAGGAATAGCGAGAACCAATGAGAGACTAGCTGGAGGTGTCTGGACGGGCAAATTTAACTCTCATTTCCCACCAGGAAGAGGAAATAACCAAAGGCTCAGCGTGCCGTGCCGGAACCAGATTAGGGCCTGAAGCCATCCTGCAGTGTTGCGGCCAGTTCACAAGAAAGCAAGTTGAAGAAAGGAGCTCAGGGGCACTGTAATTCACAAACCTGCAGAGTTATAAATGACAGCTATCGTCCAAAAATAGACTGAAGTAAGGCTGCCAAGAGGACTTGAAAGCGGGGCAGAATTGCAGGAAACCGATTTCAGGAGGTAGACTGGAATTGCATTGAAAGCATAGGAAAAGAGGCAGAACGTCCACAATGATGCACTTGGCCAAAAAGGGCGTATGCGTTTTTTCCTGAATATATTCAGGAAAAAACGCATACGCCCTTTTTGGCCAACCAAGCAAGCTTGCAAAGGAAATCTGCACTACAATGAAGTCTCACTTCCCCCCGGTCAAAAGGGCCATCTGAAAAAAGTGTAAAATCCAGAAAGGCAGGACAGGCCATGGAGAACTGGGAACCTTGTTATGCTGAAGGGCGGGATGTAAATTGCCAACAGACACTTGGGAGAAGTGTATGGTGTTTCCTGAAACATCTAAAAAACAAAGCAACAGAGCCTAGGGCACTGCCACTTATGGTCCTATAGCTTAGGGAAATTAAAATAAAAAAGACACAGCCACCCCAATGTTTGGGACGCCTTTGTTTACAAGAACCTCGTTTACCGTACAAGTTCAATATCACAGAAAGTTAAAAATGGATAAAGAACTTGTGTTACTTACGTACAATGCAGTATCACTCAGCAATGAAATCTATGTCATCAGGCCCGTAGCAGCATAATGAGTGGATTCAGGTACGATGATTCTAACTGAAATAAGTCACACAGAAAAAGAAACATCATAAGATACCACTAATACACAGAATGTAAACCTGGCTACACAGGAACTGAATTCCAAAACAGAACAGGGTCTCAAATTTAGAAAAGCAACTTATGCTTGCTTAAGGGGAAAGGTGAATTGGGGTGCTGCATAAAACCAGAGATTGAAATGAGCACAGATAAAGTTCCTTAAGCCAAATATGGAATAGACAAGAGCTACTCCTTGCTCAACGAAATGGACTCAACACCCCATATTAAACGCCTAAGAATGTACCTGACTAGTAAGTATCTTAAAACCTATGGATTGCTCTGTCTCCAAAAGAGAATCAAGCGTGTGTACAGGGGCATAAACGCAGCAGTGATAGGATTGGAGAGGTTCGGTGAGCAAATGAAGACCCTTTGAAGTCATATTGCATGGTACCCATTCCACGGGTCTCAACTCTGCAGGTTTAAATTATTCTTCCTTCAGCTAAAACATGCAGGTGGAACCCAGAGTATGATCAACCGTGTGAACGGGAGACGTGTTCAAATATGTCTCAGTTTTTCTCCCCTGGTACTCGGGTGCAACATTCCAGACGCTTTACTAACACTCTCCCCACTTGGAGAGTCAGCGCCTTTAACCTCCTGTTTGGCCCAGTTTGCAATTTCTGCGGAAGATGAACAGGAATAGCGAGAACCAATGAGAGACTAGCTGGAGGTGTCTGGACAGGCAAATTTAACTCTCATTTCCCACCAGGATGAGAAAATAACCAAAGGCTCAGCGTGCCGTGCCGGAACCAGATTAGGGCCTGAAGCCATCCTGCGGTGTTGCGGCCAGCTCAAAAGAAACCGAGTTGAAGAAAGGAGCTCAGGGGCACTGTAATTCACATACCTGCAGAGTTATAAATGACAGCTATCGTCCAAAAATATACTGAAGTAAGGCTGCCAAGAGGACTTGAAAGCGGGGCAGAATTGCAGGAAACCGATTTCAGGAGGTAGACTGGAATTGCATTGAAAGCATAGGAAAAGAGGCAGAACGTCCACAATGATGCACTTGGCCAAAAAGGGCGTATGCGTTTTTTCCTGAATATATTCAGGAAAAAACGCATACGCCCTTTTTGGCCAACCAAGCAAGCTTGCAAAGGAAATCTGCACTACAATGAAGTCTCACTTCCCCCCGGTCAAAAGGGCCATCTGAAAAAAGTGTAAAATCCAGAAAGGCAGGACAGGCCATGGAGAACTGGGAGCCTTGTTATGCTGATGGGCGGGATGTAAATTGCCAACAACCACTCGGGAGAAGTGTATGGTGTTTCCTGAAACATCTAAAAAACAAAGCAACAGAGCCTAGGGCACTGCCACTTATGGTCCTATAACTTAGGGAAATTAAAATCAAAAAGACACAGCCACCCCAAAGTTTGGGACGCCTCTGTTTACAAGAACCTCATTTACAGTACAAGTTCAACACCGCAGAAAGTGAAAAATGGATAAAGAACTTGTGGTATTTACTTACAACGCAGTATCACTCAGCAATGAAATCTATGTCATCAGGCCCGTAGCAGCATAATGAGTGGATTCAGGTACGATGATTCTAACTGAAATAAGTCAAACAGAAAAAGAAACATCATAAGATATCACTAATACACGGAATGTAAACTTGGCTACACAGGAACTGCATTCCAAAACAGAACAGGGTCTCAAATTTAGAAAACCAACTTATGCTTGCTTAAGGGTAAAGGTGAGTTGGGGTGCTGCATAAAACCAGAGATTGAAATGAGCACAGATAAAGTTCCTTAAGTCAAATATGGAATAGACAAGAGCTACTCCTTGCTCAACGAAATGGACTCAACACCGCATATTAAACGCCTAAGAATGTACCTGACTAGTAAGTATCGTAAAACCTATGGATTGCTATGTCTCCAAAAGAGAATCAAGCGTGTGTACAGGGACATAAACGCAGCAGTGATAGGATTGGAGAGGTTCGGTGAGCAAATGAAGACCCTTTGAAGTCATATTGCATGGTACCCATTCCATGGGTCTCAACTCTCCAGGTTTAAGGTATTCTTCCTTCAGCTAAAACATGCATGTGGAACCCAAGTATGATCAACCATGTGAACGGGAGACGTGTTCAAATATGTCTCAGTTTTCCTCCCCTGGTACTCGGGTGCAACATTCCAGACGCTTTACTAACACTCTCCCCACTTGGAGAGTCAGCGCCTTTAACCTCCTGTTTGGCTCAGTTTGCAATTTCTGCGGAAGATGAACAGGAATAGCGAAAACCAATGAGAGGCTAGCTGGAGGTTTCTGGACGGGCAAATTTAACTCTCATTTCCCACCAGGAAGAGGAAATAACCAAAGGCTCAGTGTGCCGTGCCAGAAACAGATTAGGGCCTGAAGCCATCCTGCGGTGTTGCGGCCAGCTCAAAAGAAAGCGAGTTTAAGAAAGGAGCTCAGGGGCACTGTAATTCAGAAACCTGCAGAGTTATAAATGACAGCTATCGTCCAAAAATAGACTGAAGTAAGGCTGCCAAGAGGACTTGAAAGCGGGGCAGAATTGCAGGAAACCGATTTCAGGAGGTAGACTGGAATTGCATTGAAAGCATAGGAAAAGAGGCAGAACGTCCACAATGATGCACTTGGCCAAAAAGGGCATATGCGTTTTTTCCTGAATATATTCAGGAAAAAACGCATACGCCCTTTTTGGCCAACCAAGCAAGCTTGCAACGGAAATCTGCACTACAATGAAGTCTCACTTCCCCCCGGTCAAAAGGGCCATCTGAAAAAAGTGTAAAATCCAGAAAGGCAGGACAGGCCATGGAGAACTGGGAGCCTTGTTATGCTGATGGGCGGGATGTAAATTGCCAACAACCACTCGGGAGAAGTGTATGGTGTTTCCTGAAACATCTAAAAAACAAAGCAACAGAGCCTAGGGCACTGCCACTTATGGTCCTATAGCTTAGGGAAATTAAAATCAAAAAGACACAGCCACCCCAAAGTTTGGGACGCCTCTGTTTACAAGAACCTCATTTACAGTACAAGTTCAACACCGCAGAAAGTGAAAAATGGATAAAGAACTTGTGGTATTTACTTACAACGCAGTATCACTCAGCAATGAAATCTATGTCATCAGGCCCGTAGCAGCATAATGAGTGGATTCAGGTACGATGATTCTAACTGAAATAAGTCAAACAGAAAAAGAAACATCATAAGATGTCACTAATACACGGAATGTAAACTTGGCTACACAGGAACTGCATTCCAAAACAGAACAGGGTCTCAAATTTAGAAAACCAACTTATGCTTGCTTAAGGGTAAAGGTGAGTTGGGGTGCTGCATAAAACCAGAGATTGAAATGAGCACAGATAAAGTTCCTTAAGTCAAATATGGAATAGACAAGAGCTACTCCTTGCTCAACGAAATGGACTCAACACCGCATATTAAACGCCTAAGAATGTACCTGACTAGTAAGTATCGTAAAACCTATGGATTGCTATGTCTCCAAAAGAGAATCAAGCGTGTGTACAGGGACATAAACGCAGCAGTGATAGGATTGGAGAGGTTCGGTGAGCAAATGAAGACCCTTTGAAGTCATATTGCATGGTACCCATTCCACGGGTCTCAACTCTCCAGGTTTAAGGTATTCTTCCTTCAGCTAAAACATGCATGTGGAACCCAAGTATGATCAACCATGTGAACGGGAGACGTGTTCAAATATGTCTCAGTTTTCGTACGCTGGTACTCGGGTGCAACATTCCAGACGCTTTACTAACACTCTCCCCACTTGGAGAGTCAGTCCCTTTAACCTCCTGTTTGGCCCAGTTTGCAATTTCTGCGGAAGATGAACAGGAATAGCGAGAACCAATGGAGACTAGCTGGAGGTGTCTGGACGGGCAAATTTAACTCTCATTTCCTACCAGGAAGAGGAATTAACCAAAGGCTCAGCGTGCCATGCCAGAAACAGATTAGGGCCTGAAGCCATCCTGCGGTGTTGCGGCCAGCTCAAAAGAAACCGAGTTGAAGAAAGGAGCTCAGGGGCACTGTAATTCACAAACCTGCAGAGTTATAAATGACAGCTATCGTCCAAAAATAGACTGAAGTAAGGCTGCCAAGAGGACTTGAAAGCGGGGCAGAATTGCAGGAAACCGATTTCAGGAGGTAGACTGGAATTGCATTGAAAGCATAGGAAAAGAGGCAGAACGTCCACAATGATGCACTTGGCCAAAAAGGGCGTATGCGTTTTTTCCTGAATATATTCAGGAAAAAACGCATACGCCCTTTTTGGCCAACCAAGCAAGCTTGCAAAGGAAATCTGCACTACAATGAAGTCTCACTTCCCCCCGGTCAAAAGGGCCATCTGAAAAAAGTGTAAAATCCAGAAAGGCAGGACAGGCCATGGAGAACTGGGAGCCTTGTTATGCTGATGGGCGGGATGTAAATTGCCAACAACCACTCGGGAGAAGTGTATGGTGTTTCCTGAAACATCTAAAAAACAAAGCAACAGAACCTAGGGCACTTCCACTTATGGTCCTATAGCTTAGGGAAATTAAAATCAAAAAGACACAGCCACCCCAAAGTTTGGGACGCCTCTGTTTACAAGAACCTCGTTTACAGTACAAGTTCAACATCGCAGAAAGTGAAAAATGGATAAAGAACTTGTGGTATTTACTTACAAAGCAATATCACTCAGCAATGAAATCTGTGTCATCAGGCCCTTAGCAGCACAATGAGTGGATTCAGGTATGATGATTCTAACTGAAATAAGTCACACAGAAAAAGAAACATCATAAGATATCAGTAATACACGGAATGTAAACTTGGCTACACAGGAACTGAATTACAGAACAGAACAGGGTCTCAAATTTAGAAAACCAACTTATGCTTGCTTAAGGGTAAAGGTGAGTTGGGGTGCTGCATAAAACCAGAGATTGAAATGAGCACAGATAAAGTTCCTTAAGCCAAATATGGAATAGACAAGAGCTACTCCTTGCACAACGAAATGGACTCAACACCGCATATTAAACGCCTAAGAATGTACCTGACTAGTAAGTATCTTAAAACCTATGGATTGCTATGTCTCCGAAAGAGAATCAAGCATGTGTACAGGGGCATAAACGCAGCAGTGATAGGATTGGAGAGGTTCGGTGAGCAAATGAAGACCCTTTGAAGTCATATTGCATGGTACCCATTCCACGGGTTTCAACTACCCAGGTTTCAGGTATTCTTCCTTCAGCTAAAACATGCATGTGGAACCCAGAGTATGATCAACCATGTGATCGGGAGACGTGTTCAAATATGTCTCAGTTTTCCTCCCCTGGTACTCGGGTGCAACATTCCAGACGCTTTACTAACACTCTCCCCACTTGGAGAGTCAGCGCCTTTAACCTCCTGTTTGGCACAGTTTGCAATTTCTGCGGAAGATGAACAGGAATAGCGAGAACCAATGAGAGGCTAGCTGGAGGTGTCTGGACGGGCAAATTTAACTCTCATTTCCCACCAGGAAGAGGAAATAACCAAAGGCTCAGCGTGCCGTACCGGAAGCAGATTAGGGCCTGAAGCCATCCTGCGGTGTTGCGGCCAGCTCAAAAGAAACCGAGTTGAAGAAAGGAGCTCAGGGGCACTGTAATTCACAAACCTGCAGAGTTATAAATGACAGCTATCGTCCAAAAATAGACTGAAGTAAGGTTGCCAAGGGGACTTGAAAGCGGGGCAGAATTGCAGGAAACCGATTTCAGGAGGTAGACTGGAATTGCATTGAAAGCATAGGAAAAGAGGCAGATCGTCCACAATGATGCACTTGGCCAAAAAGGGCGTATGCGTTTTTTCCTGAATATATTCAGGAAAAAACGCATACGCCCTTTTTGGCCAACCAACCAAGCTTGCAAACGAAATCTGCACTACAATGAAGTCTCACTTCTCCCCGGTCAAAAGGGCCATCTGAAAAAAGTGTAAAATCCAGAAAGGCAGGACAGGCCATGGAGAACTGGGAACCTTGTTATGCTGAAGGGTGGGATGTAAATTGCCAACAAACACTCGGGAGAAGTGTATGGTGTTTCCTGAAACATCTAAAAAACAAAGCAACAGAACCTAGGGCACTTCCACTTATGGTCCTATAGTTTAGGGAATTTAAAATCAAAAAGACACAGCCACCCCAAAGTTTCGAACGGCTCTGTTTACAAGAACCTCGTTTACAGTACAAGTTCAACATCACAGAAAGTGAAAAATGGATAAAAAAGTTGTGGTATTTACTTACAAAGCAATATCACTCAGCAATGAAATCTGTGTCATCGGGCCCTTAGCAGCACAATGAGTGGATTCAGGTATGATGATTCTAACTGAAATAAGTCACACAGAAAAAGAAACATCATAAGATATCAGTAATACACGGAATGTAAACTTGGCTACACAGGAACTGAATTACAGAACAGAACAGGGTCTCAAATTTAGAAAACCAACTTATGCTTGCTTAAGGGGAAAGGTGAGTTGGGGTGCTGCATAAAACCAGAGATTGAAATGAGCACAGATAAAGTTCCTTAAGCCAAATATGGAATAGACAAGAGCTACTCCTTGCTCAACGAAATGGACTCAACACCGCATATTAAACGCCTAAGAATGTACCTGACTAGTAAGTATCTTAAAACCTATGGATTGCTATGTCTCCGAAAGAGAATCAAGCATGTGTACAGGGGCATAAACGCAGCAGTGATAGGATTGGAGAGGTTCGGTGAGCAAATGAAGACCCTTTGAAGTCATATTGCATGGTACCCATTCCACGGGTTTCAACTACCCAGGTTTCAGGTATTCTTCCTTCAGCTAAAACATGCATGTGGAACCCAGAGTATGATCAACCATGTGATCGGGAGACGTGTTCAAATATGTCTCAGTTTTCCTCCCCTGGTACTCGGGTGCAACATTCCAGACGCTTTACTAACACTCTCCCCACTTGGAGAGTCAGCGCCTTTAACCTCCTGTTTGGCACAGTTTGCAATTTCTGCGGAAGATGAACAGGAATAGCGAGAACCAATGAGAGGCTAGCTGGAGGTGTCTGGACGGGCAAATTTAACTCTCATTTCCCAACAGGAAGAGGAAATAACCAAAGGCTCAGCGTGCCGTACCGGAAGCAGATTAGGGCCTGAAGCCATCCTGCGGTGTTGCGGCCAGCTCAAAAGAAACCGAGTTGAAGAAAGGAGCTCAGGGGCACTGTAATTCACAAACCTGCAGAGTTATAAATGACAGCTATCGTCCAAAAATAGACTGAAGTAAGGTTGCCAAGGGGACTTGAAAGCGGGGCAGAATTGCAGGAAACCGATTTCAGGAGGTAGACTGGAATTGCATTGAAAGCATAGGAAAAGAGGCAGATCGTCCACAATGATGCACTTGGCCAAAAAGGGCGTATGCGTTTTTTCCTGAATATATTCAGGAAAAAACGCATACGCCCTTTTTGGCCAACCAAGCAAGCTTGCAAACGAAATCTGCACTACAATGAAGTCTCACTTCTCCCCGGTCAAAAGGGCCATCTGAAAAAAGTGTAAAATCCAGAAAGGCAGGACAGGCCATGGAGAACTGGGAACCTTGTTATGCTGAAGGGTGGGATGTAAATTGCCAACAAACACTCGGGAGAAGTGTATGGTGTTTCCTGAAACATCTAAAAAACAAAGCAACAGAACCTAGGGCACTTCCACTTATGGTCCTATAGTTTAGGGAATTTAAAATCAAAAAGACACAGCCACCCCAAAGTTTCGAACGGCTCTGTTTACAAGAACCTCGTTTACAGTACAAGTTCAACATCACAGAAAGTGAAAAATGGATAAAAAAGTTGTGGTATTTACTTACAAAGCAATATCACTCAGCAATGAAATCTGTGTCATCGGGCCCTTAGCAGCACAATGAGTGGATTCAGGTATGATGATTCTAACTGAAATAAGTCACACAGAAAAAGAAACATCATAAGATATCAGTAATACACGGAATGTAAACTTGGCTACACAGGAACTGAATTACAGAACAGAACAGGGTCTCAAATTTAGAAAACCAACTTATGCTTGCTTAAGGGGAAAGGTGAGTTGGGGTGCTGCATAAAACCAGAGATTGAAATGAGCACAGATAAAGTTCCTTAAGCCAAATATGGAATAGACAAGAGCTACTCCTTGCTCAACGAAATGGACTCAACACCGCATATTAAACGCCTAAGAATGTACCTGACTAGTAAGTATCTTAAAACCTATGGATTGCTATGTCTCCGAAAGAGAATCAAGCATGTGTACAGGGGCATAAACGCAGCAGTGATAGGATTGGAGAGGTTCGGTGAGCAAATGAAGACCCTTTGAAGTCATATTGCATGGTACCCATTCTACGGGTTTCAAATACCCAGGTTTAAGGTATTCTTCCTTCAGCTAAAACATGCATGTGGAACCCAAGTATGATCAACCATGTGAACGGGAGACGTGTTCAAATATGTCTCAGTTTTCCTCCCCTGGTACTCGGGTGCAACATTCCAGACGCTTTACTAACACTCTCCCCACTTGGAGAGTCAGCGCCTTTAACCTCCTGTTTGGCCCAGTTTGCAATTTCTGCAGAAGATGAACAGGAATAGCGAGAACCAATGAGAGACTAGCTGGAGGTGTCTGGACGGGCAAATTTAACTCTCATTTCCCACCAGGAAGAGGAAATATCCAAAGGCTCAGCGTGCCGGGCCGGAACCAGATTAGGGCCTGAAGCCATCCTGCGGTGTTGTGGCTAGGTCACAAGAAAGCGAGTTGAAGAAAGGAGCTCAGGGGCACTGCAATTCACAAAACTGCAGAGTTATAAATGACAGTTATCGTCCAAAAATAGACTGAAGTAAGGCTGCCAAGAGGACTTGAAAGCGGGGCAGAATTGCAGGAAACCGATTTCAGGAGGTAGACTGGAATTGCATTGAAAGCATAGGAAAAGAGGCAGAACGTCCACAATGATGCACTTGGCCAAAAAGGGCGTATGCGTTTTTTCCTGAATATATTCAGGAAAAAACGCATACGCCCTTTTTGGCCAACCAAGCAAGCTTGCAAAGGAAATCTGCACTACAATGAAGTCTCACTTCCCCCCGGTCAAAAGGGCCATCTGAAAAAAGTGTAAAATCCAGAAAGGCAGGACAGGCCATGGAGAACTGGGAGCCTTGTTATGCTGATGGGCGGGATGTAAATTGCCAACAGACACTAGGGAGAAGTGTATGGTGTTTCCTGAAACATCTAAAAAACAAAGCAACAGAGCCTAGGGCACTGCCAGTTATGGTCCTATAGCTTAGGGAAATTAAAATCAAAAAGACACAGCCACCCCAAATTTTCGAACGGCTCTGTTTACAAGAACCTCGTTTACAGTACAAGTTCAACATCGCAGAAAGTGAAAAATGGATAAAGAAGTTGTGGTATTTACTTACAAAGCAATATCACTCAGCAATGAAATCTGTGTCACAAGGCCCTTAGCAGCACAATGAGTGGATTCAGGTATGATGATTCTAACTGAAATAAGTCACACAGAAAAAGAAACATCATAAGATATCAGTAATACACGGAATGTAAACTTGGCTACACAGGAACTGAATTACAGAACAGAACAGGGTCTCAAATTTAGAAAACCAACTTATGCTTGCTTAAGGGGAAAGGTGAGTTGGGGTGCTGCATAAAACCAGAGATTGAAATGAGCACAGATAAAGTTCCTTAAGCCAAATATGGAATAGACAAGAGCTACTCCTTGCTCAACGAAATGGACTCAACACCGCATATTAAACGCCTAAGAATGTACCTGACTAGTAAGTATCTTAAAACCTATGGATTGCTATGTCTCCGAAAGAGAATCAAGCATGTGTACAGGGGCATAAACGCAGCAGTGATAGGATTGGAGAGGTTCGGTGAGCAAATGAAGACCCTTTGAAGTCATATTGCATGGTACCCATTACACGGGTCTTAACTCTCCAGGTTTAAGGTATTCTTCCTTCAACTAAAACATGCATGTGGAACCTAGAGTATGATCAACCATGTGAATGGGAGATGTGTTCAAATATGTCTCAGTTTTCGTACCCTGGTACTCGGGTGCAACATTCCAGACGCTTTACTAACACTCTCCCCACTTGGAGAGTCAGTCCCTTTAACCTCCTGTTTCGCCCAGTTTGCAATTTCTGCGGAAGATGAACAGGAATAGCGAGAACCAATGAGAGGCTAGCTGGAGGTGTCTGGACGGGCAAATTTAACTCTCATTTCCCACCAGGAAGAGGAATTAACCAAAGGCTCAGCATGCCGGGCCGGAACCAGATTAGGGCCTGAAGCCATCCTGCGGTGTTGCGGCCAGCTCAAAAGAAAGCGAGTTGAAGAAAGGAGCTCAGGGGCACTGTAATTCACAAACCTGCAGAGTTATAAATGAGAGCTATCGTCCAAAAATAGACTGAAGTAAGGCTGCCAAGAGGACTTGAAAGCGGGGCAGAATTGCAGGAAACCGATTTCAGGAGGTAGACTGGAATTGCATTGAAAGCATAGGAAAAGAGGCAGAACGTCCACAATGATGCACTTGGCCAAAAAGGGCGTATGCGTTTTTTCCTGAATATATTCAGGAAAAAACGCATACGCCCTTTTTGGCCAACCAAGCAAGCTTGCAAAGGAAATCTGCACTACAATGAAGTCTCACTTCCCCCCCGGTCAAAAGGGCCATCTGAAAAAAGTGTAAAATCCAGAAAGGCAACAGGCCATTGAGAACTGGGAGCCTTGTTATGCTGATGGGCGGGATGTAAATTGCCAACAGACACTCAGGAGAAGTGTATGGTGTTTCCTGAAACATCTAAAAAACAAAGCAACAGAGGCTAGGGCACTTCCACTTATGGTCCTATAGCTTAGGGAAATTAAAATCAAAAAGACACAGCCACCCCAAAGTTTGGGACGCCTCTGTTTACAAGAACCTCGTTTACCGTACAAGTTCAATATCACAGAAAGTGAAAAATGGATAAAGAACTTGTGGTACTTACGTACAATGCAGTATCACTCAGCAATGAAATCTATGTCATCAGGCCCGTAGCAGCATAATGAGTGGATTCAGGTATGATGATTCTAACTGAAATAAGTCACACAGAAAAAGAAACATCATAAGATATCACTAATACACGGAATGTAAACGTGGCTACACAGGAACTGCATTCCAAAACAGAACAGGGTCTCAAATTTAGAAAACCAACTTATGCTTGCTTAAGGGGAAAGGTGAGTTGGGGTGCTGCATAAAACCAGAGATTGAAATGAGCACAGATAAAGTTCCTTAAGCCAAATATGGAATAGACAAGAGCTACTCCTTGCTCAACGAAATGGACTCAACACCGCATATTAAACGCCTAAGAATGTACCTGACTAGTAAGTATCGTAAAACCTATGGATTGCTATGTCTCCAAAAGAGAATCAAGCATGTGTACAGGGGCATAAACGCAGCAGTGATAGGATTGGAGAGGTTCGGTGAGCAAATGAAGACCCTTTGAAGTCATATTGCATGGTACCCATTCCACGGGTCTCAAGTCTCCAGGTTTAAGGTATTCTGCCTTCAGCTAAAACATGCATGTGGAACCCAAGTATGATCAACCATGTGAACGGGAGACGTGTTCAAATATGTCTCAGTTTTCCTCCCCTGGTACTCAGGTGCAACATTTCAGACGCTTTACTAACACTCTCCCCACTTGGAGAGTCAGCGCCTTTAACCTCCTGTTTGGCACAGTTTGCAATTTCTGCGGAAGATGAACAGGAATAGCGAGAACCAATGAGAGACTAGCTGGAGGTGTCTGGACGGGCAAATTTAACTCTCATTTCCCACCAGGAAGAGGAAATAACCAAAGGCTCAGCGTGCCGTGCCGGAACAAGATTAGGGCCTGAAGCCATCCTGCGGTGTTGCGGCCAGGTCACAAGAAAGCAAGTTGAAGAAAGGAGCTCAGGGGCACTGTAATTCACAAACCTGCAGAGTTATAAATGACAGCTATCGTCCAAAAATAGACTGAAGTAAGGCTGCCAAGAGGACTTGAAAGCGGGGCAGAATTGCAGGAAACCGATTTCAGGAGGTAGACTGGAATTGCATTGAAAGCATAGGAAAAGAGGCCGAACGTCCACAATGATGCACTTGGCCAAAAAGGGCGTATGCGTTTTTTCCTGAATATATTCAGGAAAAAACGCATACGCCCTTTTTGGCCAACCAAGCAAGCTTGCAAAGGAAATCTGCACTACAATGAAGTCTCACTTCCCCCCGGTCAAAAGGGCCATCTGAAAAAAGTGTAAAATCCAGAAAGGCAGGACAGGCCATGGAGAACTGGGAGCCTTGTTATGCTGATGGGCGGGATGTAAATTGCCAACAACCACTCGGGAGAAGTGTATGGTGTTTCCTGAAACATCTAAAAAACAAAGCAACAGAACCTAGGGCACTTCCACTTATGGTCCTATAGATTAGGAAAATTAAAATAAAAAAGACACAGCCACCCCAAAGTTTGGGACGCCTCTGTTTACAAGAACCTCGTTTACAGTACAAGTTAAACATCGCAGAAAGTGAAAAATGGATAAAGAACTTGTGGTATTTACTTACAACGCAATATCACTCAGCAATGAAATCTGTGTCATCAGGCCCTTAGCAGCACAATGAGTGGATTCAGGTATGATGATTCTAACTGAAATAAGTCACACAGAAAAAGAAACATCATAAGATATCAGTAATACACGGAATGTAAACTTGGCTACACAGGAACTGAATTACAGAACAGAACAGGGTCTCAAATTTAGAAAACCAACTTATGCTTGCTTAAGGGTAAAGGTGAGTTGGGGTGCTGCATAAAACCAGAGATTGAAATGAGCACAGATAAAGTTCCTTAAGCCAAATATGGAATAGACAAGAGCTACTCCCTGCTCAACGAAATGGACTCAACACCGCATATTAAACGCCTCAGAATGTACCTGACTTGTAAGTATCTTAAAACCTATGGATTGCTATGTCTCCGAAAGAGAATCAAGCATTTGTACAGGGGCATAAACGCAGCAGTGATAGGATTGGAGAGGTTCAGTGAGCAAATGAAGACCCTTTGAAGTCATATTGCATGGTACCCATTCCAAGGGTTTCAACTACCCAGGTTTAAGGTATTCTTCCTTCATCTAAAACATGCATGTGGAACCTAGAGTATGATCAACCATGTGATCGGGAGACGTGTTCAAATATGTCTCAGTTTTCCTCCCCTGGTACTCGGGTGCAACATTCCAGACGCTTTACTAACACTCTCCCTACTTGGAGAGTCAGTGCCTTTAACCTCCTGTTTGGCCCAGTTTGCAATTTCTGCGGAAGATGAACAGGAATAGCGAGAACCAATGAGAGACTAGCTGGAGGTGTCTGGACGGGCAAATTTAACTCTCATTTCCCACCAGGAGGAGGAAATAACCAAAGGTTCAGCGTGCCGTGCCGGAACCAGATTAGGGCCTGATGCCATCCTGCGGTGTTGCGGCCAGCTCAAAAGAAAGCGAGTTGAAGAAAGGAGCTCAGGGGCACTGTAATTCACAAACCTGCAGAGTTATAAATGACAGCTATCGTCCAAAAATAGACTGAAGTAAGGCTGCCAAGAGGACTTGAAAGCGGGCCAGAATTGCAGGAAACCGATTTCAGGAGGTAGACTGGAATTGCATTGAAAGCATAGGAAAAGAGGCCGAACGTCCACAATGATGCACTTGGCCAAAAAGGGCGTATGCGTTTTTTCCTGAATATATTCAGGAAAAAACGCATACGCCCTTTTTGGCCAACCAAGCAAGCTTGCAAAGGAAATCTGCACTACAATGAAGTCTCACTTCCCCCCGGTCAAAAGGGCCATCTGAAACAAGTGTAAAATCCAGAAAGGCAACAGGCCATTGAGAACTGGGAGCCTTGTTATGCTGATGGGCGGGATGTAAATTGCCAACAACCACTCGGGAAAAGTGTATGGTGTTTCCTGAAACATCTAAAAAACAAAGCAACAGAGCCTAGGGCACTTCCACTTATGGTCCTATAGCTTAGGGAAATTAAAATCAAAAAGACACAGCCACCCCAAAGTTTGGAACGGCTCTGTTTACAAGAACCTCGTTTACAGTACAAGTTCAACATCGCAGAAAGTGAAAAATGGATAAAGAACTTGTGGTACTTACGTACAATGCAGTATCACTCAGCAATGAAATCTATGTCATCAGGCCCGTAGCAGCATAATGAGTATATTCAGGTACGATGATTCTAACTGAAATAAGTCACACAGAAAAAGAAACATCATATGATATCACTAATACACGGAATGTAAACTTGGCTACACAGGAACTGAATTACAGAACAGAACAGGGTCTCAAATTTAGAAAACCAACTTATGCTTGCTTAAGTGTAAAGGTGAGTTGGGTTGCTGCATAAAACCAGAGATTGAAATGAGCACAGATAAAGTTCCTTAAGCCAAATATGGAATAGACAAGAGCTACTCCTTGCTCAACGAAATGGACTCAACACCCCATATTAAACGCCTAAGAATGTACCTGACTAGTAAGTATCTTAAAACCTATGGATTGCTATGTCTCCGAAAGAGAATCAAGCATGTGTACAGGGGCATAAACGCAGCAGTGATAGGATTGGAGAGGTTCGGTGAGCAAATGAAGACCCTTTGAAGTCATATTGCATGGTACCCATTCCACGGGTTTCAACTACCCAGGTTTTAGGTATTCTTCCTTCAGCTAAAACATGCATGTGGAACCCAGAGTATGATCAACCATGTGATCGGGAGACGTGTTCAAATATGTCTCAGTTTTCCTCCCCTGGTACTCGGGTGCAACATTCCAGACGCTTTACTAACACTCTCCCCACTTGGAGAGTCAGTCCCTTTAACCTCCTGTTTGGCCCAGTTTGCAATTTCTGCGGAAGATGAACAGGAATAGCGAGAACCAATGAGAGGCTAGCTGGAGGTGTCTGGACGGGCAAATTTAACTCTCATTTCCCACCAGGAGGAGGAAATAACCAAAGGTTCAGCGTGCCGTGCCGGAACCAGATTAGGGCCTGATGCCATCCTGCGGTGTTGCGGCCAGCTCAAAAGAAAGCGAGTTGAAGAAAGGAGCTCAGGGGCACTGTAATTCACAAACCTGCAGAGTTATAAATGACAGCTATCGTCCAAAAATAGACTGAAGTAAGGCTGCCAAGAGGACTTGAAAGCGGGCCAGAATTGCAGGAAACCGATTTCAGGAGGTAGACTGGAATTGCATTGAAAGCATAGGAAAAGAGGCCGAACGTCCACAATGATGCACTTGGCCAAAAAGGGCGTATGCGTTTTTTCCTGAATATATTCAGGAAAAAACGCATACGCCCTTTTTGGCCAACCAAGCAAGCTTGCAAAGGAAATCTGCACTACAATGAAGTCTCACTTCCCCCCGGTCAAAAGGGCCATCTGAAACAAGTGTAAAATCCAGAAAGGCAACAGGCCATTGAGAACTGGGAGCCTTGTTATGCTGATGGGCGGGATGTAAATTGCCAACAACCACTCGGGAGAAGTGTATGGTGTTTCCTGAAACATCTAAAAAACAAAGCAACAGAGCCTAGGGCACTTCCACTTATGGTCCTATAGCTTAGGGAAATTAAAATCAAAAAGACACAGCCACCCCAAAGTTTGGAACGGCTCTGTTTACAAGAACCTCGTTTACAGTACAAGTTCAACATCGCAGAAAGTGAAAAATGGATAAAGAACTTGTGGTACTTACGTACAATGCAGTATCACTCAGCAATGAAATCTATGTCATCAGGCCCGTAGCAGCATAATGAGTATATTCAGGTACGATGATTCTAACTGAAATAAGTCACACAGAAAAAGAAACATCATATGATATCACTAATACACGGAATGTAAACTTGGCTACACAGGAACTGAATTACAGAACAGAACAGGGTCTCAAATTTAGAAAACCAACTTATGCTTGCTTAAGTGTAAAGGTGAGTTGGGTTGCTGCATAAAACCAGAGATTGAAATGAGCACAGATAAAGTTCCTTAAGCCAAATATGGAATAGACAAGAGCTACTCCTTGCTCAACGAAATGGACTCAACACCGCATATTAAACGCCTAAGAATGTACCTGACTAGTAAGTATCTTAAAACCTATGGATTGCTATGTCTCCGAAAGAGAATCAAGCATGTGTACAGGGGCATAAACGCAGCAGTGATAGGATTGGAGAGGTTCGGTGAGCAAATGAAGACCCTTTGAAGTCATATTGCATGGTACCCATTCCACGGGTTTCAACTACCCAGGTTTTAGGTATTCTTCCTTCAGCTAAAACATGCATGTGGAACCCAGAGTATGATCAACCATGTGATCGGGAGACGTGTTCAAATATGTCTCAGTTTTCCTCCCCTGGTACTTGGGTGCAACATTCCAGATGCTTTACTAACACTCTCCCCACTTGGAGAGTCAGCGCCTTTAACCTCCTGTTTGGCACAGTTTGCAATTTCTGCGGAAGATGAACAGGAATAGCGAGAACCAATGAGAGGCTAGCTGGAGGTGTCTGGACGGGCAAATTTAACTCTCATTTCCCAACAGGAAGAGGAATTAACCAAAGGCTCAGCGTGCCGTACCGGAACCAGATTAGGGCCTGAAGCCATCGTGCGGTGTTGCGGCCAGCTCAAAAGAAAGCGAGTTGAAGAAAGGAGCTCAGGGGCACTGTAATTCACAAACCTGCAGAGTTATAAATGACAGCTATCGTCCAAAAATAGACTGAAGTAAGGCTGCCAAGAGGACTTGAAAGCGGGGCAGAATTGCAGGAAACCGATTTCAGGAGGTAGACTGGAATTGCATTGAAAGCATAGGAAAAGAGGCAGAACGTCCACAATGATGCACTTGGCCAAAAAGGGCGTATGCGTTTTTTCCTGAATATATTCAGGAAAAAACGCATACGCCCTTTTTGGCAAACCAAGCAAGCTTGCAAAGGAAATCTGCACTACAATGAAGTCTCACTTCCCCCCGGTCAAAAGGGCCATCTGAAAAAAGTGTAAAATCCAGAAAGGCAGGACAGGCCATGGAGAACTGGGAGCCTTGTTATGCTGATGGGCGGGATGTAAATTGCCAACAACCACTCAGGAGAAGTGTATGGTGTTTACTGGAACATCTAAAAAACAAAGCAACAGAACCTAGGGCACTTCCACTTATGGTCCTATAGCTTAGGGAAATTAAAATGAAAAAGACAAAGCCACCCCAAAGTTTGGAACGGCTCTGTTTACAAAAACCTCGTTTACAGTACAAGTTCAACATCGCAGAAAGTGAAAAATGGATAAAGAAGTTGTTGTATTTACTTACAAAGCAATATCACTCAGCAATGAAATCTGTGTCATCAGGCCCTTAGCAGCACAATGAGTGGATTCAGGTATGATGATTCTAACTGAAATAAGTCACACAGAAAAAGAAACATCATAAGATATCAGTAATACACGGAATGTAAACTTGGCTACACAGGAACTGAATTACAGAACAGAACAGGGTCTCAAATTTAGAAAACCAACTTATGCTTGCTTAAGGGGAAAGGTGAGTTGGGGTGATGCATAAAACCAGAGACTGAAATGAACACAGATAAAGTTCCTTAAGCCAAATATGGAATAGACAAGAGCTACTCCTTGCTCAACGAAATGGACTCAAAACCCCATATTAAACGCCTAAGAATGTACCTGACTAGTAAGTATCTTAAAACCTATGGATTTCTATGTCTCCAAAAGAGAATCAAGCGTGTGTACAGGGGCATAAACGCAGCAGTGATAGGATTGGAGAGGTTCGGTGAGCAAATGAAGACCCTTTGAAGTCATATTGCATGGTACCCATTCCACGGGTCTCAACTCTCCAGGTTTAAGGTATTCTTCCTTCAGCTAAAACATGCATGTGGAACCCAGAGTATGATCAACCATGTGAACGGGAGACGTATTCAAATATGTCTCAGTTTTCCTCCCCTGGTACTCGGGTGCAACATTCCACACGCTTTACTAACACTCTCCCGACTTGGAGAGTCAGTCCCTTTAACCTCCTGTTTGGCGCAGTTTGCAATTTCTGCAGAAGATGAACAGGAATAGCGAGAACCAATGAGAGGCTAGCTGGAGGTGTCTGGACGGGCAAATTTAACTCTCATTTCCCACCAGGAAGAGGAATTAACCAAAGGCTCAGCATGCCGGGCCGGAACCAGATTAGGGCCTGAAGCCATCCTGCGGTGTTGCGGCCAGGTCACAAGAAAGCGAGGTGAAGAAAGGAGCTCAGGGGCACTGTAATTCACAAACCTGCAGAGTTATAAATGACAGCTATCGTCCAAAGATAGACTGAAGTAAGGCTGCCAAGAGGACTTGAAAGCGGGGCAGAATTGCAGGAAACCAATTTCAGGAGGTAGACTGGAATTGCATTGAAAGCATAGGAAAAGAGGCAGAACGTCCACAATGATGCACTTGGCCAAAAAGGGCGTATGCGTTTTTTCCTGAATATATTCAGGAAAAAACGCATACGCCCTTTTTGGCCAACCACGCAAGCTTGCAAAGGAAATCTGCACTACAATGAAGTCTCACTTCCCCCCGGTCAAAAGGGCCATCTGAAAAAAGTGTAAAATCCAGAAAGGCAGGACAGGCCATGGAGAACTGGGAGCCTTGTTATGCTGATGGGCGGGATGTAAATTGCCAAGAACCACTTGGGAGAAGTGTATGGTGTTTCCTGAAACAACTAAAAAACAAAGCAACAGAACCTAGGGCACTTCCACTTATGGTCCTATAGCTTAGGGAAATTAAAATGAAAAAGACACAGCCACCCCAAAGTTTGGAACGGCTCTGTTTACAAGAACCTCGTTTACAGTACAAGTTCAACATCGCAGAAAGTGAAAAATGGATAAAGAAGTTGTGGTATTTACTTACAAAGCAATATCACTCAGCAATGAAATCTGTGTCATCAGGCCCTTAGCAGCACAATGAGTGGATTCAGGTATGATGATTCTAACTGAAATAAGTCACACAGAAAAAGAAACATCATAAGATATCACTAATACACGGAATGTAAACGTGGCTACACAGGAACTGCATTCCAAAACAGAACAGGGTCTCAAATTTAGAAAACCAACTTATGCTTGCTTAAGGGGAAAGGTGAGTTGGGGTGCTGCATAAAACCAGAGATTGAAATGAGCACAGATAAAGTTCCTTAAGCCAAATATGGAATAGACAAGAGCTACTCCTTGCTCAACGAAATGGACTCAACACCGCATATTAAACGCCTAAGAATGTACCTGACTAGTAATATCTTAAAACCTATGGATTGCTATGTCTCCAAAAGAGAATCAAGCGTGTGTACAGGGGCATAAACGCAGCAGTGATAGGATTGGAGAGGTTCGGTGAGCAAATGAAGACCCTTTGAAGTCATATTGCATGGTACCCATTACACGGGTCTCAACTCTCAAGGTTTAAGGTATTCTTCCTTCAGCTAAAACATGCATGTGGAACCCAGAGTATGATCAACCATGTGAACGGGAGACGTGTTCAAATATGTCTCAGTTTTCCTCCCCTGGTACTTGGGTGCAACATTCCAGACGCTTTACTAACACTCTCCCCACTTGGAGAGTCAGTCCCTTTAACCTCCTGTTTGGCCCAGTTTGCAATTTCTGCGGAAGATGAACAGGAATAGCGAGAACCAATGAGAGGCTAGCTGGAGGTGTCTGGACGGGCAAATTTAACTCTCATTTCCCACCAGGAAGAGGAATTAACCAAAGGCCTCAGCATGCCGGGCCGGAACCAGATTAGGGCCTGAAGCCATCCTACGGTGTTGCGGCCAGCTCAAAAGAAACCGAGTTGAAGAAAGGAGCTCAGGGGCACTGTAATTCACAAACCTGCAGAGTTATAAATGACAGCTATCGTCCAAAAATAGACTGAAGTAAGGCTGCCAAGAGGACTTGAAAGCGGGGCAGAATTGCAGGAAACCGATTTCAGGAGGTAGACTGGAATTGCATTGAAAGCATAGGAAAAGAGGCAGAACGTCCACAATGATGCACTTGGCCAAAAAGGGCGTATGCGTTTTTTCCTGAATATATTCAGGAAAAAACGCATACGCCCTTTTTGGCCAACCAAGCAAGCTTGCAAAGGAAATCTGCACTACAATGAAGTCTCACTTCCCCCCGGTCAAAAGGGCCATCTGAAAAAAGTGTAAAATCCAGAAAGGCAACAGGCCATTGAGAACTGGGAGTCTTGTTATGCTGATGGGCGGGATGTAAATTGCCAACAGACACTCAGGAGAAGTGTATGGTGTTTCCTGAAACATCTAAAAAACAAAGCAACAGAGCCTAGGGCACTTCCACTTATGGTCCTATAGCTTAGGGAAATTTAAATCAAAAAGACACAGCCACCCCAAAGTTTGGGACGCCTCTGTTTACAAGAACCTCGTTTACCGTACAAGTTCAATATCACAGAAAGTGAAAAATGGATAAAGAAGTTGTGGTATTTACCTACAAAGCAATATCACTCAGCAATGAAATCTGTGTCATCAGGCCCTTAGCAGCACAATGAGTGGATTCAGGTATGATGATTCTAACTGAAATAAGTCACACAGAAAAAGAAACATCATAAGATATCAGTAATACACGGAATGTAAACTTGGCTACACAGGAACTGAATTACAGAACAGAACAGGGTCTCAAATTTAGAAAACCAACTTATGCTTGCTTAAGGGTAAAGGTGAGTTGGGGTGCTGCATAAAACCAGAGATTGAAATGAGCACAGATAAAGTTCCTTAAGCCAAATATGGAATAGACAAGAGCTACTCCTTGCTCAACGAAATGGACTCAACACCCCATATTAAACGCCTAAGAATGTACCTGACTAGTAAGTATCTTAAAACCTATGGATTGCTATGTCTCCGAAAGAGAATCAAGCATGTGTACAGGGGCATAAACGCAGCAGTGATAGGATTGGAGAGGTTCGGTGAGCATATGAAGACCCTTTGAAGTCATATTGCATGGTACCCATTACACGGGTCTCAACTCTCCTGGTTTAAGGTATTCTTCCTTCAGCTAAAACATGCATGTGGATCCCAGAGTATGATCAACCATGTGAATGGGAGACGTATTCAAATATGTCTCAGTTTTCCTCCCCTGGTACTCGGGTGCAACATTCCAGACGCTTTACTAACACTCTCCCGACTTGGAGAGTCAGTGCCTTTAACCTCCTGTTTGGCCCAGTTTGCAATTTCTGCGGAAGATGAACAGGAATAGCGAGAACCAATGAGAGGCTAGCTGGAGGTGTGTGGACGGGCAAATTTAACTCTCATTTCCCACCAGGAATAGGAAATAACCAAAGTCTCAGCATGCCAGGCCGGAACCAGATTAGGGCCTGAAGCCATCCTGCGGTGTTGCGGCCAGCTCAAAAGAAAGCGAGTTGAAGAAAGGAGCTCAGGGGCACTGTAATTCACAAACCTGCAGAGTTATAAATGACAGCTATCGTCCAAAAATAGACTGAAGTAAGGCTGCCAAGAGGACTTGAAAGCGGGGCAGAATTGCAGGAAACCGATTTCAGGAGGTAGAATGGAATTGCATTGAAAGCATAGGAAAAGAGGCAGAACGTCCACAATGATGCACTTGGCCAAAAAAGGCGTATGCGTTTTTTCCTGAATATATTCAGGAAAAAACGCATACGCCCTTTTTGGCCAACCAAGCAAGCTTGCAAAGGAAATCTGCACTACAATGAAGTCTCACTTCCCCCGGTCAAAAGGGCCATCTGAAAAAAGTGTAAAATCCAGAAAGGCAGGACAGGCCATGGAGAACTGGGAGCCTTGTTATGCTGATGGGCGGGATGTAAATTGCCAACAACCACTAGGGAGAAGTGTATGGTGTTTCCTGAAACATCTAAAAAACAAAGCAACAGAGCCTAGGGCACTTCCACTTATGGTCCTATAGCTTAGGGAATTTAAAATCAAAAAGACACAGCCACCCCAAAGTTTCAAACGGCTCTGTTTACAAGAACCTCGTTTACAGTACAAGTTCAACATCGCAGAAAGTGAAAAATGGATAAAAAAGTTGTGGTATTTACTTACAAAGCAATATCACTCAGCAATGAAATCTGTGTCATCAGGCCCTTAGCAGCACAATGAGTGGATTCAGGTATGATGATTCTAACTGAAATAAGTCACACAGAAAAAGAAACATCATAAGATATCAGTAATACACGGAATGTAAACTTGGCTACACAGGAACTGCATTCCAAAACAGAACAGGGTCTCAAATTTAGAAAACCAACTTATGCTTGCTTAAGGGGAAAGGTGAGTTGGGGTGCTGCATAAAACCAGAGATTGAAATGAGCACAGATAAAGTTCCTTAAGCCAAATATGGAATAGACAAGAGCTACTCCTTGCTCAACGAAATGGACTCAACACCCCATATTAAACGCCTAAGAATGTACCTGACTAGTAAGTATCTTAAAACCTATGGGTTGCTATGTCTCCAAAAGAGAATCAAGCGTGTGTACAGGGGCATAAACGCAGCAGTGATAGGATTGGAGAGGTTCGGTGAGCAAATGAAGACCCTTTGAAGTCATATTGCATGGTACCCATTCCACGGGTCTCAACTCTCCAGGTTTAAGGTATTCTTCCTTCAGCTAAAACATGCATGTGGAACCCAGAGTATGATCAACCATGTGAACGGGAGACGTGTTCAAATATGTCTCAGTTTTCCTCCCCTGGTACTCGGGTGCAACATTCCAGACGCTTTACTAACACTCTCCCCACTTGGAGAGTCAGTCCCTTTAACCTCCTGTTTGGCCCAGTTTGCAATTTCTGCGGAAGATGAACAGGAATAGTGAGAACCAATGAGAGACTAGCTGGAGGTGTCTGAACGGGCAAATTTAACTCTCATTTCCCACCAGGAAGAGGAATTAACCAAAGGCTCAGCGTGCCATGCCAGAACCAGATTAGGGCCTGAAGCCATCCTGCGGTGTTGCGGCCAGCTCAAAAGAAACCGAGTTGAAGAAAGGAGCTCAGGGGCACTGTAATTCACAAACCTGCAGAGTTATAAATGACAGCTATCGTCCAAAAATATACTGAAGTAAGGCTGCCAAGAGGACTTGAAAGCAGGGCAGAATTGCAGGAAACCGATTTCAGGAGGTAGACTGGAATTGCATTGAAAGCATAGGAAAAGAGGCAGAACGTCCACAATGATGCACTTGGCCAAAAAGGGCGTATGCGTTTTTTCCTGAATATATTCAGGAAAAAACGCATACGCCCTTTTTGGCCAACCAAGCAAGCTTGCAAAGGAAATCTGCACTACAATGAAGTCTCACTTCCCCCCGGTCAAAAGGGCCATCTGAAAAAAGTGTAAAATCCAGAAAGGCAGGACAGGCCATGGAGAACTGGGAACCTTGTTATGCTGAAGGGCGGGATGTAAATTGCCAACAGACACTTGGGAGAAGTGTATGGTGTTTCCTGAAACATCTAAAAAACAAAGCAACAGAGCCTAGGGCACTGCCACTTATGGTCCTATAGCTTAGGGAAATTAAAATAAAAAAGACACAGCCACCCCAAAGTTTGGGACGCCTCTGTTTACAAGAACCTCATTTACCGTACAAGTTCAATATCACAGAAAGTGAAAAATGGATAAAGAACTTGTGTTACTTACGTACAATGCAGTATCACTCAGCAATGAAATCTATGTCATCAGGCCCGTAGCAGCATAATGAGTGGATTCAGGTACGATGATTCTAACTGAAATAAGTCACACAGAAAAAGAAACATCATAAGATACCACTAATACACAGAATGTAAACCTGGCTACACAGGAACTGAATTCCAAAACAGAACAGGGTCTCAAATTTAGAAAAGCAACTTATGCTTGCTTAAGGGTAAAGGTGCGTTGGAGTGCTGCATAAAACCAGAGATTGAAATGAGCACAGATAAAGTTCCTTAAGTCTAATATGGAATAGACAAGAGCTACTCCTTGCTCAACGAAATGGACTCAACACCGCATATTAAACGCCTAAAAATGTACCTGACTAGTAAGTATCGTAAAACCTATGGATTGCTATGTCTCCAAAAGAGAATCAAGCGTGTGTACAGGGAAATAAACGCAGCAGTGATAGGATTGGAGAGGTTCGGTGAGCAAATGAAGACCCTTTGAAGTCATATTGCATGGTACCCATTCCACGGGTCTCAACTCTCCAGGTTTAAGGTATTCTTCCTTCAGCTAAAACATGCATGTGGAACCCAAGTATGATCAACCATGTGAACGGGAGAGGTGTTCAAATATGTCTCAGTTTTCCTCCCCTGGTACTCGGGTGCAACATTCCAGACGCTTTACTAACACTCTCCCCACTTGGAGAGTCAGCGCCTTTAACCTCCTGTTTGGCTCAGTTTGCAATTTCTGCGGAAGATGAACAGGAATAGCGAAAACCAATGAGAGGCTAGCTGGAGGTTTCTGGACGGGCAAATTTAACTCTCATTTCCCACCAGGAAGAGGAAATAACCAAAGGCTCAGTGTGCCGTGCCAGAACCAGATTAGGGCCTGAAGCCATCCTGCGGTGTTGCGGCCAGCTCAAAAGAAAGCGAGTTTAAGAAAGGAGCTCAGGGGCACTGTAATTCACAAACCTGCAGAGTTATAAATGACAGCTATCGTCAAAAAATAGACTGAAGTAAGGCTGCCAAGAGGACTTGAAAGCGGGGCAGAATTGCAGGAAACCGATTTCAGGAGGTAGACTGGAATTGCATTGAAAGCATAGGAAAAGAGGCAGAACGTCCACAATGATGCACTTGGCCAAAAAGGGCGTATGCGTTTTTTCCTGAATATATTCAGGAAAAAACGCATACGCCCTTTTTGGCCAACCAAGCAAGCTTGCAACGGAAATCTGCACTACAATGAAGTCTCACTTCCCCCCGGTCAAAAGGGCCATCTGAAAAAAGTGTAAAATCCAGAAAGGCAGGACAGGCCATGGAGAACTGGGAGCCTTGTTATGCTGATGGGCGGGATGTAAATTGCCAACAACCACTAGGGAGAAGTGTATGGTGTTTCCTGAAACATCTAAAAAACAAAGCAACAGAGCCTAGGGCACTTCCACTTATGGTCCTATAGCTTAGGGAATTTAAAATCAAAAAGACACAGCCACCCCAAAGTTTCGAACGGCTCTGTTTACAAGAACCTCGTTTACAGTACAAGTTCAACATCGCAGAAAGTGAAAAATGGATAAAAAAGTTGTGGTATTTACTTACAAAGCAATATCACTCAGCAATGAAATCTGTGTCATCAGGCCCTTAGCAGCACAATGAGTGGATTCAGGTATGATGATTCTAACTGAAATAAGTCACACAGAAAAAGAAACATCATAAGATATCAGTAATACACGGAATGTAAACTTGGCTACACAGGAACTGCATTCCAAAACAGAACAGGGTCTCAAATTTAGAAAACCAACTTATGCTTGCTTAAGGGGAAAGGTGAGTTGGGGTGCTGCATAAAACCAGAGATTGAAATGAGCACAGATAAAGTTCCTTAAGCCAAATATGGAATAGACAAGAGCTACTCCTTGCTCAACGAAATGGACTCAACACCCCATATTAAACGCCTAAGAATGTACCTGACTAGTAAGTATCTTAAAACCTATGGGTTGCTATGTCTCCAAAAGAGAATCAAGCGTGTGTACAGGGGCATAAACGCAGCAGGGATAGGATTGGAGAGGTTCGGTGAGCAAATGAAGACCCTTTGAAGTCATATTGCATGGTACCCATTCCACGGGTCTCAACTCTCCAGGTTTAAGGTATTCTTCCTTCAGCTAAAACATGCATGTGGAACCCAGAGTATGATCAACCATGTGAACGGGAGACGTGTTCAAATATGTCTCAGTTTTCCTCCCCTGGTACTCGGGTGCAACATTCCAGACGCTTTACTAACACTCTCCCCACTTGGAGAGTCAGTCCCTTTAACCTCCTGTTTGGCCCAGTTTGCAATTTCTGCGGAAGATGAACAGGAATAGTGAGAACCAATGAGAGACTAGCTGGAGGTGTCTGAACGGGCAAATTTAACTCTCATTTCCCACCAGGAAGAGGAATTAACCAAAGGCTCAGCGTGCCATGCCAGAACCAGATTAGGGCCTGAAGCCATCCTGCGGTGTTGCGGCCAGCTCAAAAGAAACCGAGTTGAAGAAAGGAGCTCAGGGGCACTGTAATTCACAAACCTGCAGAGTTATAAATGACAGCTATCGTCCAAAAATATACTGAAGTAAGGCTGCCAAGAGGACTTGAAAGCGGGGCAGAATTGCAGGAAACCGATTTCAGGAGGTAGACTGGAATTGCATTGAAAGCATAGGAAAAGAGGCAGAACGTCCACAATGATGCACTTGGCCAAAAAGGGCGTATGCGTTTTTTCCTGAATATATTCAGGAAAAAACGCATACGCCCTTTTTGGCCAACCAAGCAAGCTTGCAAAGGAAATCTGCACTACAATGAAGTCTCACTTCCCCCCGGTCAAAAGGGCCATCTGAAAAAAGTGTAAAATCCAGAAAGGCAGGACAGGCCATGGAGAACTGGGAACCTTGTTATGCTGAAGGGCGGGATGTAAATTGCCAACAGACACTTGGGAGAAGTGTATGGTGTTTCCTGAAACATCTAAAAAACAAAGCAACAGAGCCTAGGGCACTGCCACTTATGGTCCTATAGCTTAGGGAAATTAAAATCAAAAAGACACAGCCACCCCAAAGTTTGGGACGCCTCTGTTTACAAGAACCTCATTTACCGTACAAGTTCAATATCACAGAAAGTGAAAAATGGATAAAGAACTTGTGTTACTTACGTACAATGCAGTATCACTCAGCAATGAAATCTATGTCATCAGGCCCGTGGCAGCATAATGAGTGGATTCAGGTACGATGATTCTAACTGAAATAAGTCACACAGAAAAAGAAACATCATAAGATACCACTAATACACAGAATGTAAACCTGGCTACACAGGAACTGAATTCCAAAACAGAACAGGGTCTCAAATTTAGAAAACCAACTTATGCTTGCTTAAGGGTAAAGGTGAGTTGGGGTGCTGCATAAAACCAGAGATTGAAATGAGCACAGATAAAGTTCCTTAAGTCAAATATGGAATAGACAAGAGCTACTCCTTGCTCAACGAAATGGACTCAACACCGCATATTAAACGCCTAAAAATGTACCTGACTAGTAAGTATCGTAAAACCTATGGATTGCTATGTCTCCAAAAGAGAATCAAGCGTGTGTACAGGGAAATAAACGCAGCAGTGATAGGATTGGAGAGGTTCGGTGAGCAAATGAAGACCCTTTGAAGTCATATTGCATGGTACCCATTCCACGGGTCTCAACTCTCCAGGTTTAAGGTATTCTTCCTTCAGCTAAAACATGCATGTGGAACCCAAGTATGATCAACCATGTGAACGGGAGAGGTGTTCAAATATGTCTCAGTTTTCCTCCCCTGGTACTCGGGTGCAACATTCCAGACGCTTTACTAACACTCTCCCCACTTGGAGAGTCAGCGCCTTTAACCTCCTGTTTGGCTCAGTTTGCAATTTCTGCAGAAGATGAACAGGAATAGCGAAAACCAATGAGAGGCTAGCTGGAGGTTTCTGGACGGGCAAATTTAACTCTCATTTCCCACCAGGAAGAGGAAATAACCAAAGGCTCAGTGTGCCGTGCCAGAAACAGATTAGGGCCTGAAGCCATCCTGCGGTGTTGCGGCCAGCTCAAAAGAAAGCGAGTTTAAGAAAGGAGCTCAGGGGCACTGTAATTCACAAACCTGCAGAGTTATAAATGACAGCTATCGTCAAAAAATAGACTGAAGTAAGGCTGCCAAGAGGACTTGAAAGCGGGGCAGAATTGCAGGAAACCGATTTCAGGAGGTAGACTGGAATTGCATTGAAAGCATAGGAAAAGAGGCAGAACGTCCACAATGATGCACTTGGCCAAAAAGGGCGTATGCGTTTTTTCCTGAATATATTCAGGAAAAAACGCATACGCCCTTTTTGGCCAACCAAGCAAGCTTGCAACGGAAATCTGCACTACAATGAAGTCTCACTTCCCCCCGGTCAAAAGGGCCATCTGAAAAAAGTGTAAAATCCAGAAAGGCAGGACAGGCCATGGAGAACTGGGAGCCTTGTTATGCTGATGGGCGGGATGTAAATTGCCAACAACCACTAGGGAGAAGTGTATGGTGTTTCCTGAAACATCTAAAAAACAAAGCAACAGAGCCTAGGGCACTTCCACTTATGGTCCTATAGCTTAGGGAATTTAAAATCAAAAAGACACAGCCACCCCAAAGTTTGGAACGGCTCTGTTTACAAGAACCTCGTTTACAGTACAAGTTCAACATCGCAGAAAGTGAAAAATGGATAAAAAAGTTGTGGTATTTACTTACAAAGCAATATCACTCAGCAATGAAATCTGTGTCATCAGGCCCTTAGCAGCACAATGAGTGGATTCAGGTATGATGATTCTAACTGAAATAAGTCACACAGAAAAAGAAACATCATAAGATATCAGTAATACACGGAATGTAAACTTGGCTACACAGGAACTGCATTCCAAAACAGAACAGGGTCTCAAATTTAGAAAACCAACTTATGCTTGCTTAAGGGGAAAGGTGAGTTGGGGTGCTGCATAAAACCAGAGATTGAAATGAGCACAGATAAAGTTCCTTAAGCCAAATATGGAATAGACAAGAGCTACTCCTTGCTCAACGAAATGGACTCAACACCCCATATTAAACGCCTAAGAATGTACCTGACTAGTAAGTATCTTAAAACCTATGGGTTGCTATGTCTCCAAAAGAGAATCAAGCGTGTGTACAGGGGCATAAACGCAGCAGTGATAGGATTGGAGAGGTTCGGTGAGCAAATGAAGACCCTTTGAAGTCATATTGCATGGTACCCATTCCACGGGTCTCAACTCTCCAGGTTTAAGGTATTCTTCCTTCAGCTAAAACATGCATGTGGAACCCAGAGTATGATCAACCATGTGAACGGGAGACGTGTTCAAATATGTCTCAGTTTTCCTCCCCTGGTACTCGGGTGCAACATTCCAGACGCTTTACTAACACTCTCCCCACTTGGAGAGTCAGTCCCTTTAACCTCCTGTTTGGCCCAGTTTGCAATTTCTGCGGAAGATGAACAGGAATAGTGAGAACCAATGAGAGACTAGCTGGAGGTGTCTGAACGGGCAAATTTAACTCTCATTTCCCACCAGGAAGAGGAATTAACCAAAGGCTCAGCGTGCCATGCCAGAACCAGATTAGGGCCTGAAGCCATCCTGCGGTGTTGCGGCCAGCTCAAAAGAAACCGAGTTGAAGAAAGGAGCTCAGGGGCACTGTAATTCACAAACCTGCAGAGTTATAAATGACAGCTATCGTCCAAAAATATACTGAAGTAAGGCTGCCAAGAGGACTTGAAAGCGGGGCAGAATTGCAGGAAACCGATTTCAGGAGGTAGACTGGAATTGCATTGAAAGCATAGGAAAAGAGGCAGAACGTCCACAATGATGCACTTGGCCAAAAAGGGCGTATGCGTTTTTTCCTGAATATATTCAGGAAAAAACGCATACGCCCTTTTTGGCCAACCAAGCAAGCTTGCAAAGGAAATCTGCACTACAATGAAGTCTCACTTCCCCCCGGTCAAAAGGGCCATCTGAAAAAAGTGTAAAATCCAGAAAGGCAGGACAGGCCATGGAGAACTGGGAACCTTGTTATGCTGAAGGGCGGGATGTAAATTGCCAACAGACACTTGGGAGAAGTGTATGGTGTTTCCTGAAACATCTAAAAAACAAAGCAACAGAGCCTAGGGCACTGCCACTTATGGTCCTATAGCTTAGGGAAATTAAAATCAAAAAGACACAGCCACCCCAAAGTTTGGGACGCCTCTGTTTACAAGAACCTCATTTACCGTACAAGTTCAATATCACAGAAAGTGAAAAATGGATAAAGAACTTGTGTTACTTACGTACAATGCAGTATCACTCAGCAATGAAATCTATGTCATCAGGCCCGTGGCAGCATAATGAGTGGATTCAGGTACGATGATTCTAACTGAAATAAGTCACACAGAAAAAGAAACATCATAAGATACCACTAATACACAGAATGTAAACCTGGCTACACAGGAACTGAATTCCAAAACAGAACAGGGTCTCAAATTTAGAAAACCAACTTATGCTTGCTTAAGGGTAAAGGTGAGTTGGGGTGCTGCATAAAACCAGAGATTGAAATGAGCACAGATAAAGTTCCTTAAGTCAAATATGGAATAGACAAGAGCTACTCCTTGCTCAACGAAATGGACTCAACACCGCATATTAAACGCCTAAAAATGTACCTGACTAGTAAGTATCGTAAAACCTATGGATTGCTATGTCTCCAAAAGAGAATCAAGCGTGTGTACAGGGAAATAAACGCAGCAGTGATAGGATTGGAGAGGTTCGGTGAGCAAATGAAGACCCTTTGAAGTCATATTGCATGGTACCCATTCCACGGGTCTCAACTCTCCAGGTTTAAGGTATTCTTCCTTCAGCTAAAACATGCATGTGGAACCCAAGTATGATCAACCATGTGAACGGGAGAGGTGTTCAAATATGTCTCAGTTTTCCTCCCCTGGTACTCGGGTGCAACATTCCAGACGCTTTACTAACACTCTCCCCACTTGGAGAGTCAGCGCCTTTAACCTCCTGTTTGGCTCAGTTTGCAATTTCTGCAGAAGATGAACAGGAATAGCGAAAACCAATGAGAGGCTAGCTGGAGGTTTCTGGACGGGCAAATTTAACTCTCATTTCCCACCAGGAAGAGGAAATAACCAAAGGCTCAGTGTGCCGTGCCAGAAACAGATTAGGGCCTGAAGCCATCCTGCGGTGTTGCGGCCAGCTCAAAAGAAAGCGAGTTTAAGAAAGGAGCTCAGGGGCACTGTAATTCACAAACCTGCAGAGTTATAAATGACAGCTATCGTCAAAAAATAGACTGAAGTAAGGCTGCCAAGAGGACTTGAAAGCGGGGCAGAATTGCAGGAAACCGATTTCAGGAGGTAGACTGGAATTGCATTGAAAGCATAGGAAAAGAGGCAGAACGTCCACAATGATGCACTTGGCCAAAAAGGGCGTATGCGTTTTTTCCTGAATATATTCAGGAAAAAACGCATACGCCCTTTTTGGCCAACCAAGCAAGCTTGCAACGGAAATCTGCACTACAATGAAGTCTCACTTCCCCCCGGTCAAAAGGGCCATCTGAAAAAAGTGTAAAATCCAGAAAGGCAGGACAGGCCATGGAGAACTGGGAGCCTTGTTATGCTGATGGGCGGGATGTAAATTGCCAACAACCACTAGGGAGAAGTGTATGGTGTTTCCTGAAACATCTAAAAAACAAAGCAACAGAGCCTAGGGCACTTCCACTTATGGTCCTATAGCTTAGGGAATTTAAAATCAAAAAGACACAGCCACCCCAAAGTTTGGAACGGCTCTGTTTACAAGAACCTCGTTTACAGTACAAGTTCAACATCGCAGAAAGTGAAAAATGGATAAAAAAGTTGTGGTATTTACTTACAAAGCAATATCACTCAGCAATGAAATCTGTGTCATCAGGCCCTTAGCAGCACAATGAGTGGATTCAGGTATGATGATTCTAACTGAAATAAGTCACACAGAAAAAGAAACATCATAAGATATCAGTAATACACGGAATGTAAACTTGGCTACACAGGAACTGCATTCCAAAACAGAACAGGGTCTCAAATTTAGAAAACCAACTTATGCTTGCTTAAGGGGAAAGGTGAGTTGGGGTGCTGCATAAAACCAGAGATTGAAATGAGCACAGATAAAGTTCCTTAAGCCAAATATGGAATAGACAAGAGCTACTCCTTGCTCAACGAAATGGACTCAACACCCCATATTAAACGCCTAAGAATGTACCTGACTAGTAAGTATCTTAAAACCTATGGGTTGCTATGTCTCCAAAAGAGAATCAAGCGTGTGTACAGGGGCATAAACGCAGCAGTGATAGGATTGGAGAGGTTCGGTGAGCAAATGAAGACCCTTTGAAGTCATATTGCATGGTACCCATTCCACGGGTCTCAACTCTCCAGGTTTAAGGTATTCTTCCTTCAGCTAAAACATGCATGTGGAACCCAGAGTATGATCAACCATGTGAACGGGAGACGTGTTCAAATATGTCTCAGTTTTCCTCCCCTGGTACTCGGGTGCAACATTCCAGACGCTTTACTAACACTCTCCCCACTTGGAGAGTCAGTCCCTTTAACCTCCTGTTTGGCCCAGTTTGCAATTTCTGCGGAAGATGAACAGGAATAGTGAGAACCAATGAGAGACTAGCTGGAGGTGTCTGAACGGGCAAATTTAACTCTCATTTCCCACCAGGAAGAGGAATTAACCAAAGGCTCAGCGTGCCATGCCAGAACCAGATTAGGGCCTGAAGCCATCCTGCGGTGTTGCGGCCAGCTCAAAAGAAACCGAGTTGAAGAAAGGAGCTCAGGGGCACTGTAATTCACAAACCTGCAGAGTTATAAATGACAGCTATCGTCCAAAAATATACTGAAGTAAGGCTGCCAAGAGGACTTGAAAGCGGGGCAGAATTGCAGGAAACCGATTTCAGGAGGTAGACTGGAATTGCATTGAAAGCATAGGAAAAGAGGCAGAACGTCCACAATGATGCACTTGGCCAAAAAGGGCGTATGCGTTTTTTCCTGAATATATTCAGGAAAAAACGCATACGCCCTTTTTGGCCAACCAAGCAAGCTTGCAAAGGAAATCTGCACTACAATGAAGTCTCACTTCCCCCCGGTCAAAAGGGCCATCTGAAAAAAGTGTAAAATCCAGAAAGGCAGGACAGGCCATGGAGAACTGGGAACCTTGTTATGCTGAAGGGCGGGATGTAAATTGCCAACAGACACTTGGGAGAAGTGTATGGTGTTTCCTGAAACATCTAAAAAACAAAGCAACAGAGCCTAGGGCACTGCCACTTATGGTCCTATAGCTTAGGGAAATTAAAATAAAAAAGACACAGCCACCCCAAAGTTTGGGACGCCTCTGTTTACAAGAACCTCATTTACCGTACAAGTTCAATATCACAGAAAGTGAAAAATGGATAAAGAACTTGTGTTACTTACGTACAATGCAGTATCACTCAGCAATGAAATCTATGTCATCAGGCCCGGAGCAGCATAATGAGTGGATTCAGGTACGATGATTCTAACTGAAATAAGTCACACAGAAAAAGAAACATCATAAGATACCACTAATACACAGAATGTAAACCTGGCTACACAGGAACTGAATTCCAAAACAGAACAGGGTCTCAAATTTAGAAAAGCAACTTATGCTTGCTTAAGGGTAAAGGTGAGTTGGGGTGCTGCATAAAACCAGAGATTGAAATGAGCACAGATAAAGTTCCTTAAGTCAAATATGGAATAGACAAGAGCTACTCCTTGCTCAACGAAATGGACTCAACACCGCATATTAAACGCCTAAAAATGTACCTGACTAGTAAGTATCGTAAAACCTATGGATTGCTATGTCTCCAAAAGAGAATCAAGCGTGTGTACAGGGAAATAAACGCAGCAGTGATAGGATTGGAGAGGTTCGGTGAGCAAATGAAGACCCTTTGAAGTCATATTGCATGGTACCCATTCCACGGGTCTCAACTCTCCAGGTTTAAGGTATTCTTCCTTCAGCTAAAACATGCATGTGGAACCCAAGTATGATCAACCATGTGAACGGGAGAGGTGTTCAAATATGTCTCAGTTTTCCTCCCCTGGTACTCGGGTGCAACATTCCAGACGCTTTACTAACACTCTCCCCACTTGGAGAGTCAGCGCCTTTAACCTCCTGTTTGGCTCAGTTTGCAATTTCTGCGGAAGATGAACAGGAATAGCGAAAACCAATGAGAGGCTAGCTGGAGGTTTCTGGACGGGCAAATTTAACTCTCATTTCCCACCAGGAAGAGGAAATAACCAAAGGCTCAGTGTGCCATGCCAGAACCAGATTAGGGCCTGAAGCCATCCTGCGGTGTTGCGGCCAGCTCAAAAGAAAGCGAGTTTAAGAAAGGAGCTCAGGGGCACTGTAATTCACAAACCTGCAGAGTTATAAATGACAGCTATCGTCAAAAAATAGACTGAAGTAAGGCTGCCAAGAGGACTTGAAAGCGGGGCAGAATTGCAGGAAACCGATTTCAGGAGGTAGACTGGAATTGCATTGAAAGCATAGGAAAAGAGGCAGAACGTCCACAATGATGCACTTGGCCAAAAAGGGCGTATGCGTTTTTTCCTGAATATATTCAGGAAAAAACGCATACGCCCTTTTTGGCCAACCAAGCAAGCTTGCAACGGAAATCTGCACTACAATGAAGTCTCACTTCCCCCCGGTCAAAAGGGCCATCTGAAAAAAGTGTAAAATCCAGAAAGGTAGGACACGCCATGGAGAACTGGGAGCCTTGTTATGCTGATGGGCGGGATGTAAATTGCCAACAACCACTCGGGAGAAGTGTATGGTGTTTCCTGAAACATTTAAAAAACAAAGCAACAGAGCCTAGGGCACTTCCACTTATGGTCCTATAGCTTAGAGAATTTAAAATCAAAAAGACACAGCCACCCCAAATTTTCGAACGGCTCTGTTTACAAGAACCTCGTTTACAGTACAAGTTCAACATCGCAGAAAGTGAAAAATGGATAAAGAAGTTGTGGTATTTACTTACAAAGCAATATCACTCAGCAATGAAATCTGTGTCATCAGGCCCTTAGCAGCACAATGAGTGGATTCAGGTATGATGATTCTAACTGAAATAAGTCACACAGAAAAAGAAACATCATAAGATATCAGTAATACACGGAATGTAAACTTGGCTACACAGGAACTGAATTACAGAACAGAACAGGGTCTCAAATTTAGAAAACCAACTTATGCTTGCTTAAGGGGAAAGGTGAGTTGGGGTGCTGCATAAAACCAGAGATTGAAATGAGCACAGATAAAGTTCCTTAAGCCAAATATGGAATAGACAAGAGCTACTCCTTGCTCAACGAAATGGACTCAACACCGCATATTAAACGCCTAAGAATGTACCTGACTTGTAAGTATCTTAAAACCTATGGATTGCTATGTCTCCAAAAGAGAATCAAGCATGTGTACAGGGGCATAAACGCAGCAGTGATAGGATTGGAGAGGTTCGGTGAGCAAATGAAGACCCTTTGAAGTCATATTTCATGGTACCCATTCCACGGGTTTCAACTACCCAGGTTTAAGGTATTCTTCCTTCAGCTAAAACATGCATGTGGAACCTAGAGTATGATCAACCATGTGATCGGGAGACGTGTTCAAATATGTCTCAGTTTTCGTACGCTGGTACTCGGGTGCAACATTCCAGACGCTTTACTAACACTCTCCCCACTTGGAGAGTCAGTCCCTTTAACCTCCTGTTTGGCCCAGTTTGCAATTTCTGCGGAAGATGAACAGGAATAGCGAGAACCAATTGAGACTAGCTGGAGGTGTCTGGACGGGCAAATTTAACTCTCATTTCCTACCAGGAAGAGGAATTAACCAAAGGCTCAGCGTGCCATGCCAGAACCAGATTAGGGCCTGAAGCCATCCTGCGGTGTTGCGGCCAGCTCAAAAGAAACCGAGTTGAAGAAAGGAGCTCAGGGGCACTGTAATTCACAAACCTGCAGAGTTATAAATGACAGCTATCGTCCAAAAATAGACTGAAGTAAGGCTGCCAAGAGGACTTGAAAGCGGGGCAGAATTGCAGGAAACCGATTTCAGGAGGTAGACTGGAATTGCATTGAAAGCATAGGAAAAGAGGCAGAACGTCCACAATGATGCACTTGGCCAAAAAGGGCGTATGCGTTTTTTCCTGAATATATTCAGGAAAAAACGCATACGCCCTTTTTGGCCAACCAAGCAAGCTTGCAAAGGAAATCTGCACTACAATGAAGTCTCACTTCCCCCCGGTCAAAAGGGCCATCTGAAAAAAGTGTAAAATCCAGAAAGGCAGGACAGGCCATGGAGAACTGGGAGCCTTGTTATGCTGATGGGCGGGATGTAAATTGCCAACAACCACTCGGGAGAAGTGTATGGTGTTTCCTGAAACATCTAAAAAACAAAGCAACAGAACCTAGGGCACTTCCACTTATGGTCCTATAGCTTAGGGAAATTAAAATCAAAAAGACACAGCCACCCCAAAGTTTGGGACGCCTCTGTTTACAAGAACCTCGTTTACAGTACAAGTTCAACATCGCAGAAAGTGAAAAATGGATAAAGAAGTTGTGGTATTTACTTACAAAGCAATATCACTCAGCAATGAAATCTGTGTCATCAGGCCCTTAGCAGCACAATGAGTGGATTCAGGTATGATGATTCTAACTGAAATAAGTCACACAGAAAAAGAAACATCATAAGATATCAGTAATACACGGAATGTAAACTTGGCTACACAGGAACTGAATTACAGAACAGAACAGGGTCTCAAATTTAGAAAACCAACTTATGCTTGCTTAAGGGTAAAGGTGAGTTGGGGTGCTGCATAAAACCAGAGATTGAAATGAGCACAGATAAAGTTCCTTAAGCCAAATATGGAATAGACAAGAGCTACTCCTTGCTCAACGAAACGGACTCAACACCGCATATTAAACGCCTAAGAATGTACCTGACTTGTAAGTATCTTAAAACTTATGGATTGCTATGTCTCCGAAAGAGAATCAAGCATTTGAACAGGGGCATAAACGCAGCAGTGATAGGATTGGAGAGGTTCAGTGAGCAAATGAAGACCCTCTGAAGTCATATTGCATGGTACCCATTCCAAGGGTTTCAACTACCGAGGTTTAAGGTATTCTTCCTTCAGCTAAAACATGCATGTGGAACCTAGAGTATGATCAACCATGTGATCGGGAGACGTGTTCAAATATGTCTCAGTTTTCGTACCCTGGTACTCGGGTGCAATATTCCAGACGCTTTACTAACACTCTCCCTACTTGGAGAGTCAGTGCCTTTAACCTCCTGTTTGGCCCAGTTTGCAATTTCTGCGGAAGATGAACAGGAATAGCGAGAACCAATGAGAGACTAGCTGGAGGTGTCTGGACGGGCAAATTTAACTCTCATTTCCCACCAGGAAGAGGAATTAACCAAAGGCTCAGCGTTCCGTGCTGGAACCAGATTAGAGCCTGAAGCCATCCTGCGGTGTTGCGGCCAGCTCAAAAGAAAGCGAGTTGAAGAAAGGAGCTCAGGGGCACTGTAATTCACAAACCTGCAGAGTTATAAATGACAGCTATCGTCCAAAAATAGACTGAAGTAAGGCTGCCAAGAGGACTTGAAAGTGGGGCAGAATTGCAGGAAACCGATTTCAGGAGGTAGCCTGGAATTGCATTGAAAGCATAGGAAAAGAGGCAGAACGTCCACAATGATGCACTTGGCCAAAAAGGGCGTATGCGTTTTTTCCTGAATATATTCAGGAAAAAACGCATACGCCCTTTTTGGCCAACCAAGCAAGCTTGCAAAGGAAATCTGCACTACAATGAAGTCTCACTTCCCCCCGGTCAAAAGGGCCATTTGAAAAAAGTGTAAAATCCAGAAAGGTAGGACAGGCCATGGAGAACTGGGAGCCTTGTTATGCTGATGGGCGGGATGTAAATTGCCAACAGACACTCGGGAGAAGTGTATGGTGTTTCCTGAAACATCTAAAAAACAAAGCAACAGAGCGTAGGGCACTTCCACTTATGGTCCTATAGCTTAGGGAAATTAAAATCAAAAAGACACAGCCACCCCAAAGTTTGGAACGGCTCTGTTTACAAGAACCTCTTTTACAGTACAAGTTCAACATCGCAGAAAGTGAAAAATGGATAAAGAACTTGTGGTACTTACGTACAATGCAGTATCACTCAGCAATGAAATCTATGTCATCAGGCCCGTAGCAGCATAATGAGTATATTCAGGTACGATGATTCTAACTGAAATAAGTCACACAGAAAAAGAAACATCATATGATATCACTAATACACGGAATGTAAACTTGGCTACACAGGAACTGAATTCCAAAACAGAACAGGTTCTCAAATTTAGAAAACCAACTTATGCTTGCTTAAGGGGAAAGGTGAGTTGGGGTGCTGCATAAAACCAGAGATTGAAATGAGCACAGATAAAGTTCCTTAAGCCAAATATGGAATAGACAAGAGCTACTCCTTGCTCAACGAAATGGACTCAACACCGCATATTAAACGCCTAAGAATGTACCTGACTAGTAAGTATCTTAAAACCTATGGATTGCTATGTCTCCGAAAGAGAATCAAGCATGTGTACAGGGGCATAAACGCAGCAGTGATAGGATTGGAGAGGTTCGGTGAGCAAATGAAGACCCTTTGAAGTCATATTGCATGGGACCCATTCCACGGGTTTCAACTACCCAGGTTTTAGGTATTCTTCCTTCAGCTAAAACATGCATGTGGAACCCAGAGTATGATCAACCATGTGATCGGGAGACGTGTTCAAATATGTCTCAGTTTTCCTCCCCTGGTACTCGGGTGCAACATTCCAGACGCTTTACTAACACTCTCCCCACTTGGAGAGTCAGCGCCTTTAACCTCCTGTTTGGCACAGTTTGCAATTTCTGCGGAAGATGAACAGGAATATCGAGAACCAATGAGAGGCTAGCTGGAGGTGTCTGGACGGGCAAATTTAACTCTCATTTCCCAACAGGAAGAGGAAATAACCAAAGGCTCAGCGTGCCGTACCGGAACCAGATTAGGACCTGAAGCCATCCTGCGGTGTTGCGGCCAGCTCAAAAGAAACCGAGTTGAAGAAAGGAGCTCAGGGGCACTGTAATTCACAAACCTGCAGAGTTATAAATGACAGCTATCGTCCAAAAATAGACTGAAGTAAGGCTGCCAAGAGGACTTGAAAGCGGGGCAGAATTGCAGGAAACCGATTTCAGGAGGTAGACTGGAATTGCATTGAAAGCATAGGAAAAGAGGCAGAACGTCCACAATGATGCACTTGGCCAAAAAGTGCGTATGCGTTTTTTCCTGAATATATTCAGGAAAAAACGCATACGCCCTTTTTGGCCAACCAAGCAAGCTTGCAAAGGAAATCTGCACTACAATGAAGTCTCACTTCCCCCCGGTCAAAAGGGCCATCTGAAAAAAGTGTAAAATCCAGAAAGGCAGGACAGGCCATGGAGAACTGGGAGCCTTGTTATGCTGATGAGCGGGATGTAAATTGCCAACAACCACTCTGGAGAAGTGTATGGTGTTTCCTGGAACATCTAAGAAACAAAGCAACAGAACCTAGGGCACTTCCACTTATGGTCCTATAGCTTAGGGAAATTAAAATCAAAAAGACACAGCCACCCCAAAGTTTGGAACGGCTCTGTTTACAAAAACCTCGTTTACAGTACAAGTTCAACATCGCAGAAAGTGAAAAATGGATAAAGAAGTTGTGGTATTTACTTACAAAGCAATATCACTCAGCAATGAACTCTGTGTCATCAGACCCTTATCAGCACAATGAGTGGATTCAGGTATGATGATTCTAACTGAAATAAGTCACACAGAAAAAGAAACATCATAAGATATCAGTAATACACGGAATGGAAACTTGGCTACACAGGAACTGAATTACAGAACAGAACAGGGTCTCAAATTTAGAAAACCAACTTATTCTTGCTTAAGGGTAAAGGTGAGTTGGGGTGCTGCATAAAACCAGAGATTGAAATGAGCACAGATAAAGTTCCTTAAGCCAAATATGGAATAGACAAGAGCTACTCCTTGCTCAACGAAATGGACTCAACACCCCATATTAAACGCCTAAGAATGTACCTGACTAGTAAGTATCTTAAAACCTATGGATTGCTATGTCTCCGAAAGAGAATCAAGCATGTGTACAGGGGCATAAACGCAGCAGTGATAGGATTGGAGAGGTTCGGTGAGCAAATGAAGACCCTTTGAAGTCATATTGCATGGTACCCATTCCACGGGTTTCAACTACCCAGGTTTAAGGTATTCTTCCTTCAGCTAAAACATGTATGTGGAACCCAAGTATGATCAACCATGTGAACGGGAGACGTGTTCAAATATGTCTCAGTTTTCCTCCCCTGGTACTCGGGTGCAACATTCCAGACGCTTTACTAACACTCTCCCCACTTAGACAGTCAGTCCCTTTAACCTCCTGTTTGGCCCAGTTTGCAATTTCTGCGGAAGATGAACAGGAATAGCGAGAACCAATGAGAGGCTAGCTGGAGGTGTTTGGACGGGCAAATTTAACTCTCATTTCCCACCAGGAAGAGGAATTAACCAAAGGCTCAGCATGCCGGGCCGGAACCAGATTAGGGCCTGAAGCCATCCTGCGGTGTTGCGGCCAGCTCACAATAAAGCGAGTTGAAGAAAGGAGCTCAGGGGCACTGTAATTCAGAAACCTGCAGAGTTATAAATGACAGCTATCGTCCAAAAATAGACTGAAGTAAGGCTGCCAAGAGGACTTGAAAGCGGGGCAGAATTGCAGGAAACCGATTTCAGGAGGTAGACTGGAATTGCATTGAAAGCATAGGAAAAGAGGCAGAACGTCCACAATGATGCACTTGGCCAAAAAGGGCGTATGCGTTTTTTCCTGAATATATTCAGGAAAAAACGCATACGCCCTTTTTGGCCAACCAAGCAAGCTTGCAAAGGAAATCTGCACTACAATGAAGTCTCACTTCCCCCTGGTCAAAAGGGCCATCTGAAAAAAGTGTAAAATCCAGAAAGGCAGGACAGGTCATGGAGAACTGGGAGCCTTGTTATGCTGATGGGCGGGATGTAAATTGCCAAGAACCACTTGGGAGAAGTGTATGGTGTTTCCTGAAACAACTAAAAAACAAAGCAACAGAACCTAGGGCACTTCCACTTATGGTCCTATAGCTTAGGGAAATTAAAACCAAAAAGACACAGCCACCCCAAAGTTTGGGACGCCTCTGTTTACAAGAACCTCGTTTACAGTACAAGTTCAACATTGCAGAAAGTGAAAAATGGATAAAGAAATTGTGGTATTTACTTACAACGCAGTATCACTCAGCAATGAAATCTATGTCATCAGGCCCGTAGCAGCACAATGAGTGGATTCAGGTATGATGATTCTAACTGAAATAAGTCACACAGAAAAAGAAACATCATAAGATATCACTAATACACGGAATGTAAACTTGGCTACACAGGAACTGCATTCCAAAACAGAACAGGGTCTCAAATTTAGAAAACCAACTTATGCTTGCTTAAGGGTAAAGGTGAGTTGGGGTGCTGCATAAAACCAGAGATTGAAATGAGCACAGATAAAGTTCCTTAAGTCAAATATGGAATAGACAAGAGCTACTCCTTGCTCAACGAAATGGACTCAACACCGCATATTAAACGCCTAAGAATGTACCTGACTAGTAAGTATCGTAAAACCTATGGATTGCTATGTCTCCGAAAGAGAATCAAGCATGTGTACAGGGGCATAAACGCAGCAGTGATAGGATTGGAGAGGTTCGGTGAGCAAATGAACACCCTTTGAAGTCAGATTGCATGGTACCCATTCCACGGGTTTCAACTACCCAGGTTTAAGGTATTCTTCCTTCAGCTAAAACATGCATGTGGAACCTAGAGTATGATCAACCATGTGATCGGGAGACGTGTTCAAATATGTCTCAGTTTTCATACCCTGGTACTCGGGTGCAACATTCCAGACGCTTTACTAACACTCTCCCGACTTGGAGAGTCAGTGTCTTTAACCTCCTGTTTGGCCCAGTTTGCAATTTCTGCGGAAGATGAACAGGAATAGCGAGAACCAATGAGAGACTAGCTGGAGGTGTCTGGACGGGCAAATTTAACTCTCATTTCCCACCAGGAAGAGGAATTAACCAAAGGCTCAGCGTGCCGTGCCGGAACCAGATTAGGGCCTGAAGCCATCCTGCGGTGTTGCGGCCAGCTCACAAGAAAGCGAGTTGAAGAAAGGAGCTCAGGGGCACTGTAATTCACAAACCTGCAGAGTTATAAATGACAGCTATCGTCCAAAAATAGACTGAAGTAAGGCTGCCAAGAGGACTTGAAAGCGGGGCAGAATTGCAGGAAACCGATTTCAGTAGGTAGACTGGAATTGCATTGAAAGCATAGGAAAAGAGGCAGAACGTCCACAATGATGCACTTGGCCAAAAAGGGCGTATGCGTTTTTTCCTGAATATATTCCTGAAGACCCTTTGGTAGTTGAAATATATTTCCTGAATATATTTCCTGAATATATTTCCTGAATATATTCAGGAAAAAACGCATACGCCCTTTTTGGCCAACCAAGCAAGCTTGCAAAGGAAATCTGCACTACAATGAAGTCTCACTTCCCCCCGGTCAAAAGGGCCATCTGAAAAAAGTGTAAAATCCAGAAAGGCAGGACAGGCCATGGAGAACTGGGAGCCTTGTTATGCTGATGGGCGGGATGTAAATTGCCAACAACCACTCGGGAGAAGTGTATGGTGTTTCCTGAAACATCTAAAAAACAAAGCAAGAGAACCTAGGGCACTTCCACTTATGGTCCTATAGCTTAGGGAAATTAAAATCAAAAAGACACAGCCACCCCAAAGTTTGGGACGCCTCTGTTTACAAGAACCTCGTTTACAGTACAAGTTCAACATCGCAGAAAGTGAAAAATGGATAAAGAAGTTGTGGTATTTACTTACAAAGCAATATCACTCAGCAATGAAATCTGTGTCATCAGGCCCTTAGCAGCACAATGAGTGGATTCAGGTATGATGATTCTAACTGAAATAAGTCACACAGAAAAAGAAACATCATAAGATATCAGTAATACACGGAATGTAAACTTGGCTACACAGGAACTGAATTACAGAACAGGACAGGGTCTCAAATTTAGAAAACCAACTTATGCTTGCTTAAGGGGAAAGGTGAGTTGGGGTGCTGCATAAAACCAGAGATTGAAATGAGCACAGATAAAGTTCCTTAAGCCAAATATGGAATAGACAAGAGCTACTCCTTGCTCAACGAAATGGACTCAACACCGCATATTAAACGCCTAAGAATGTACCTGACTAGTAAGTATCTTAAAACCTATGGATTGCTATGTCTCCGAAAGAGAATCAAGCATGTGTACAGGGGCATAAACGCAGCAGTGATAGGATTGGAGAGGTTCGGTGAGCAAATGAAGACCCTTTGAAGTCATATTGCATGGGACCCATTCCACGGGTTTCAACTACCCAGGTTTTAGGTATTCTTCCTTCAGCTAAAACATGCATGTGGAACCCAGAGTATGATCAACCATGTGATCGGGAGACGTGTTCAAATATGTCTCAGTTTTCCTCCCCTGGTACTCGGGTGCAACATTCCAGACGCTTTACTAACACTCTCCCGACTTGGAGAGTCAGTGTCTTTAACCTTCTGTTTGGCCCAGTTTGCAATTTCTGCGGAAGATGAACAGGAATAGCGAGAACCAATGAGAGACTAGCTGGAGGTGTCTGGACGGGGAAATTTAACTCTCATTTCCCACCAGGAAGAGGAATTAACCAAAGGCTCAGCGTGCCGTGCCGGAACCAGATTAGGGCCTGAAGCCATCCTGCGGTGTTGCGGCCAGCTCACAAGAAACCGAGTTGAAGAAAGGAGCTCAGGGGCACTGTAATTCACAAACCTGCAGAGTTATAAATGACAGCTATCGTCCAAAAATAGACTGAAGTAAGGCTGCCAAGAGGACTTGAAAGCGGGGCAGAATTGCAGGAAACCGATTTCAGGAGGTAGACTGGAATTGCACTGAAAGCATAGGAAAAGAGGCAGAACGTCCACAATGATGCACTTGGCCAAAAAGGGCGTATGCGTTTTTTCCTGAATATATTCAGGAAAAAACGCATACGCCCTTTTTGGCCAACCAAGCAAACTAGCAAAGGAAATCTGCACTACAATGAAGTCTCACTTCCCCCCGGTCAAAAGGGCCATCTGAAAAAAGTGTAAAATCCAGAAAGGCAGGACAGGCCATGGAGGACTGGGAGCCTTGTTATGCGGAAGGGCGAGATGTAAATTCCCAACAGACACTTGGGAGAATTGTATGGTGTTTCCTGAAACATCTAAAAAACAAAGCAACAGAGCCTAGGGCACTTCTACTTATGGTCCTATAGCTTAGGGAAATTAAAATCCAAAAGACAGAGCCACCCCAAAGTTTGGGACGCCTCTGTTTAGAAGAACTATGTTTACCGTACAAGTTCAATATCACAGAAAGTGAAAAATGGATAAAGAACTTGTGGTACTTACGTACAATGCAGTATCACTCAGCAATGAAATCTATGTCATCAGGCCTGTAGCAGCATAATGAGTGGATTCAGGTACGATGATTCTAACTGAAATAAGTCACACAGAAAAAGAAACATCATAAGATATCACTAATACACGGAATGGAAACTTGGCTACACAGGAACTGAATTACAGAACAGAACAGGGTCTCAAATTTAGAAAACCAACTTATGCTTGCTTAAGGGGAAAGGTGAGTTGGGGTGCTGCATAAAACCAGAGATTGAAATGAGCACAGATAAAGTTCCTTAAGCCAAATATGGAATAGACAAGAGCTACTCCTTGCTCAACGAAATGGACTCAACACCGCATATTAAACGCCTAAGAATGTACCTGACTAGTAAGTATCTTAAAACCTATAGATTGCTATGTCTCCGAAAGAGAATCAAGCATGTGTACAGGGGCATAAACGCAGCAGTGATAGGATTGGAGAGGTTCGGTGAGCAAATGAAGACCCTTTGAAGTCATATTGCATGGTACCCATTCCACGGGTTTCAACTACCCAGGTTTTAGGTATTCTTCCTTCAGCTAAAACATGCATGTGGAACCCAGAGTATGATCAACCATGTGATTGGGAGACGTGTTCAAATATGTCTCAGTTTTCCTCCCCTGGTACTCGGGTGCAACATTCCAGACGCTTTACTAACACTCTCCCCACTTGGAGAGTCAGCGCCTTTAACCTCCTGTTTGGCCCAGTTTGCAATTTCTGTGGAAGATAAACAGGAATAGCGAGAACCAATGAGAGGCTAGCTGGAGGTGTCTGGACGGGCAAATTTAACTCTCATTTCCCACCAGGAAGAGGAAATAACCAAAGGCTCAGCGTGCCGTACCGGAACCAGATTAGGGCCTGAAGCCATCCTGCGGTGTTGCGGCCAGCTCAAAAGAAAGCGAGTTGAAGAAAGGAGCTCAGGGGCACTGTAATTCACAAACCTGCAGAGTTATAAATGACAGCTATCCTCCAAAAATAGACTGAAGTAAGGCTGCCAAGAGGACTTGAAAGCGGGGCAGAATTGAAGGAAACCGATTTCAGGAGGTAGACTGGAATTGCATTGAAAGCATAGGAAAAGAGGCAGAACGTCCACAATGATGCACTTGGCCAAAAAGGGCGTATGCGTTTTTTCCTGAATATATTCAGGAAAAAACGCATACGCCCTTTTTGGCCAACCAAGCAAGCTTGCAAAGGAAATCTGCAGTACAATGAAGTCTCACTTCCCCCCGGTCAAAAGGGCCATCTGAAAAAAGTGTAAAATCCAGAAAGGCAGGACAGGCCATGGAGAACTGGGAGCCTTGTTATGGTGATGGGCGGGATGTAAATTGCCAACAACCACTCCGGAGAAGTGTATGGTGTTTCCTGAAACATCTAAAAAACAAAGCAAGAGAACCTAGGGCACTTCCACTTATGGTCCTATAGCTTAGGGAAATTAAAATCAAAAAGACACAGCCACCCCAAAGTTTCGAACGGCTCTGTTTACAAGAACCTCGTTTACAGTACAAGTTCAACATCGCAGAAAGTGAAAAATGGATAAAGAAGTTGTGGTATTTACTTACAAAGCAATATCACTCAGCAATGAAATCTGTGTCATCAGGCCCGTAGCAGCACAATGAGTGGATTCAGGTATGATGATTCTAACTGAAATAAGTCACACAGAAAAAGAAACATCATAAGATATCAGTAATACACGGAATGGAAACTTGGCTACACAGGAACTGAATTACAGAACAGAACAGGGTCTCAAATTTAGAAAACCAACTTATGCTTGCTTAAGGGGAAAGGTGAGTTGGGGTGCTGCATAAAACCAGAGATTGAAATGAGCACAGATAAAGTTCCTTAAGCCAAATATGGAATAGACAAGACCTACTCCTTGCTCAACGAAATGGACTCAACACCGCATATTAAACGCCTAAGAATGTACCTGACTAGTAAGTATCTTAAAACCTATGGATTGCTATGTCTCCGAAAGAGAATCAAGCATGTGTACAGGGGCATAAACGCAGCAGTGATAGGATTGGAGAGGTTCGGTGAGCAAATGAAGACCCTTTGAAGTCATATTGCATGGTACCCATTCCACAGGTTTCAACTACCCAGGTTATAGGTATTCTTCCTTCAGCTAAAACATGCATGTGGAACCCAGAGTATGATCAACCATGTGATCGGGAGACGTGTTCAAATATGTCTCAGTTTTCCTCCCCTGGTACTCGGGTGCAACATTCCAGACGCTTTACTAACACTCTCCCGACTTGGAGAGTCAGCGCCTTTAACCTCCTGTTTGGCACAGTTTGCAATTTCTGCGGAAGATGAACAGGAATAGGGAGAACCAATGAGAGGCTAGCTGCAGGTGTCTGGACGGGCAAATTTAACTCTCATTTCCCAACAGGAAGAGGAAATAACCAAAGGCTCAGCGTGCCGTACCGGAACCAGATTAGGGCCTGAAGCCATCCTGCGGTGTTGCGGCCAGCTCAAAAGAAACCGAGTTGAAGAAAGGAGCTCAGGGGCACTGTAATTCACAAACCTGCAGAGTTATAAATGACAGCTATCGTCCAAAAATAGACTGAAGTAAGGCTGCCAAGAGGACTTGAAAGCGGGGCAGAATTGCAGGAAACCGATTTCAGGAGGTAGACTGGAATTGCATTGAAAGCATAGGAAAAGAGGCAGAACGTCCACAATGATGCACTTGGCCAAAAAGGGCGTATGCGTTTTTTCCTGAATATATTCAGGAAAAAACGCATACGCCCTTTTTGGCCAACCAAGCAAGCTTGCAAAGGAAATCTGCACTACAATGAAGTCTCACTTCCCCCCGGTCAAAAGAGCCATCTGAAAAAAGTGTAAAATCCAGAAAGGCAGGACAGGCCATGGAGAACTGGGAGCCTTGTTATGCTGATGGGCGGGATGTAAATTGCCAACAACCACTCCGGAGAAGTGTATGGTGTTTCCTGAAACATCTAAAAAACAAAGCAACAGAACCTAGGGCACTTCCACTTATGGTCCTATAGCTTAGGGAAATTAAAATCAAAAAGACACAGCCACCCCAAAGTTTCGAACGGCTCTGTTTACAAGAACCTCGTTTACAGTACAAGTTCAACATCGCAGAAAGTGAAAAATGGATAAAGAAGTTGTGGTATTTACTTACAAAGCAATATCACTCAGCAATGAAATCTGTGTCATCAGGCCCTTAGCAGCACAATGAGTGGATTCAGGTATGATGATTCTAACTGAAATAAGTCACACAGAAAAAGAAACATCATAAGATATCAGTAATACACGGAATGGAAACTTGGCTACACAGGAACTGAATTACAGAACAGAACAGGGTCTCAAATTTAGAAAACCAACTTATTCTTGCTTAAGGGTAAAGGTGAGTTGGGGTGCTGCATAAAACCAGAGATTGAAATGAGCACAGATAAAGTTCCTTAAGCCAAATATGGAATAGACAAGAGCTACTCCTTGCTCAACGAAATGGACTCAACACCCCATATTAAACGCCTAAGAATGTACCTGACTAGTAAGTATCTTAAAACCTATGGATTGCTATGTCTCCAAAAGAGAATCAAGCATGTGTACAGGGGCATAAACGCAGCAGTGATAGGATTGGAGAGGTTCGGTGAGCAAATGAAGACCCTTTGAAGTCATATTGCATGGTACCCATTCCACGGGTTTCAACTACCGAGGTTTAAGGTATTCTTCCTTCAGCTAAAACATGTATGTGGAACCCAAGTATGATCAACCATGTGAACGGGAGACGTGTTCAAATATGTCTCAGTTTTCCTCCCCTGGTACTCGGGTGCAACATTCCAGACGCTTTACTAACACTCTCCCCACTTAGACAGTCAGTCCCTTTAACCTCCTGTTTGGCCCAGTTTGCAATTTCTGCGGAAGATGAACAGGAATAGCGAGAACCAATGAGAGGCTAGCTGGAGGTGTTTGGACGGGCAAATTTAACTCTCATTTCCCACCAGGAAGAGGAATTAACCAAAGGCTCAGCATGCCGGGCCGGAACCAGATTAGGGCCTGAAGCCATCCTGCGGTGTTGCGGCCAGCTCACAAGAAAGCGAGTTGAAGAAAGGAGCTCAGGGGCACTGTAATTCACAAACCTGCAGAGTTATAAATGACAGCTATCGTCCAAAAATAGACTGAAGTAAGGCTGCCAAGAGGACTTGAAAGCGGGGCAGAATTGCAGGAAACCGATTTCAGGAGGTAGACTGGAATTGCATTGAAAGCATAGGAAAAGAGGCAGAACGTCCACAATGATGCACTTGGCCAAAAAGGGTGTATGCGTTTTTTCCTGAGTATATTCAGGAAAAAACGCATACGCCCTTTTTGGCCAACCAAGCAAACTTGCAAAGGAAATCTGCACTACAATGAAGTCTCACTTCCCCCCGGTCAAAAGGGCCATCTGAAAAAAGTGTAAAATCCAGAAAGGCAGGACAGGCCATGGAGAACAGGGACCCTTTTTATGGTGATGGGCGGGATGTAAATAGCCAACAGCCACTCGGGAGAAGTGTATGGTGTTTCCTGAAACATCTAAAAAGCAAAGCAACAGAGCCCAGGGCACTTCCACTTATGGTCCTATAGATTAGGGAAATTAAAATCAAAAAGACACAGCCACCCCAAAGTTTGGGACGCCTCTGTTTACAAGAACCTCGTTTACCGTACAAGTTCAATATCACAGAAAGTGAAAAATGGAGAAAGAACTTGTTGTACTTACGTACAATGCAGTATCACTCAGCAATGAAATCTATGTCATCAGGCCCATAGCAGCATAATGAGTGGATTCAGGTACGATGATTCTAACTGAAATAAGTCACACAGAAATAGAAACATCATAAGATATCAGTAATACATGGAATGTAAACTTGGCTACACAGGAACTGAATTACAGAACAGAACAGGGCATCAAATTTAGAAAACCAACTTATTCTTGCTTAAGGGAAAAGGTGAGTTGGGGTGCTGCATAAAACCAGAGATTGAAATGAGCACAGATAAAGTTCCTTAAGCCAAATATGGAATAGACAAGAGCTACTCCTTTCTCAACGAAATGGACTCAACACCGCATATTAAATGCCTAAGAATGTACCTGACTAGTAAGTATCTTAAAACCTATGGATTGCTATGTCTCCGAAAGAGAATCAAGCATGTGTACAGGGGCATAAACGCAGCAGTGATAGGATTGGAGAGGTTCGGTGAGCAAATGAAGACCCTTTGAAGTCATATTGCATGGTATCCATTCCACGGGTTTCAACTACCCAGGTTTAAGGTATTCTTCCTTCAGCTAAAACATGAATGTGGAACCTAGAGTATGATCAACCATGTGAACAGGAGACGTGTTCAAATATGTCTCAGTTTTCGTACCCTGGTACTCGGGTGCAACATTCCAGACGCTTTACTAAAACTCTCCCGACTTGGAGACTCAGTCCCTTTAACCACCTGTTTGGCCCAGTTTGCAATTTCTGCGGAAAATGAACAGGAATAGCGAGAACCAATGAGAGACTAGCTGGAGGTGTCTGGACGGGCAAATTTAACTCTCATTTCCCACCAGGAAGAGGAATTAACCAAAGGCTCAGCGTGCTGTGCCGGAACCAGATTAGGACCTGAAGCCATCTTGCGGTGTTGCGGCCAGCTCAAAAGAAAGCGAGTTGAAGAAAGGAGCTCAGGGGCACTGTAATTCACAAACCTGCAGAGTTATAAATGACAGCTATCGTCCAAAAATATACTGAAGTATAGCTGCCAAGGGGACTTGAAAGCGGGGCAGAATTGCAGGATACCGATTTCAGGAGGTAGACTGGAATTGCAGTGAAAGCATAGGAAAAGAGGCAGAACGTCCACAATGATGCACTTGGCCAGAAAGGGCATATGCGTTTTTTCCTGAATATATTCAGGAAAAAACGCATATACCCTTTTTGGCCAACCAAGCAAGCTTGCAAAGGAAATCTGCACTACAATGAAGTCTCACTTCCCCCCGGTCAAAAGGGCCATCTGAAAAAAGTGTAAAATCCAGAAAGGCAGGACAGGCCACGGAGAACTGGGAGCCTTGTTATGCTGATGGGCGGGATGTAAATTGCCAACAGACACTCGGGAGAAGTGTATGGTGTTTCCTGAAACATCTAAAAAACAAAGCAACAGAGCCTAGGGCACTTCCACTTATGGTCCTATAGCTTAGGGAAATTAAAATCAAAAAGACACAGCCACCCCAAAGTTTGGGACGCCTCTGTTTACAAGAACCTCGTTTACCGTACAAGTTCAATATCACAGAAAGTGAAAAATGGAGAAAGAACTTGTGGTACTTATGTACAATGCAGTATCACTCAGCAATGAAATCTATGTCATCAGGCCCATAGCAGCATAATGAGTGGATTCAGCTACGATGATTCTAACTGAAATAAGTCACACAGAAATAGAAACATCATAAGATATCAGTAATACATGGAATGTAAACTTGGCTACACAGGAACTGAATTACAGAACAGAACAGGGCATCAAATTTAGAAAACCAACTTATTCTTGCTTAAGGGAAAAGGTGAGTTGGGGTGCTGCATAAAACCAGAGATTGAAATGAGCACAGATAAAGTTCCTTAAGCCAAATATGGAATAGACAAGAGCTACTCCTTGCTCAACGAAATGGACTCAACACCCCATATTAAATGCCTAAGAATGTAACTGACTAGTAAGTATCTTAAAACCTATGGATTGCTATGTCTCCGAAAGAGAATCAAGCATGTGTACAGGGGCATAAACGCAGCAGTGATAGCATTGGAGAGGTTCGGTGAGCAAATGAAGACCCTTTGAAGTCATATTGCATGGTATCCATTCCACGGGTTTCAACTACCCAGGTTTAAGGTATTCTTCCTTCAGCTAAAACATGAATGTGGAACCTAGAGTATGATCAACCATGTGAACGGGAGACGTGTTCAAATATGTCTCAGTTTTCGTACCCTGGTACTCGGGTGCAACATTCCAGACGCTTTACTAAAACTCTCCCGACTTGGAGACTCAGTCCCTTTAACCACCTGTTTGGCCCAGTTTGCAATTTCTGCGGAAAATGAACAGGAATAGCGAGAACCAATGAGAGACTAGCTGGAGGTGTCTGGACGGGCAAATTTAACTCTCATTTCCCACCAGGAAGAGGAATTAACCAAAGGCTCAGCGTGCTGTGCCGGAACCAGATTAGGACCTGAAGCCATCTTGCGGTGTTGCGGCCAGCTCAAAAGAAAGCGAGTTGAAGAAAGGAGCTCAGGGGCACTGTAATTCACAAACCTGCAGAGTTATAAATGACAGCTATCGTCCAAAAATATACTGAAGTATAGCTGCCAAGAGGACTTGAAAGCGGGGCAGAATTGCAGGATACCGATTTCAGGAGGTAGACTGGAATTGCAGTGAAAGCATAGGAATAGAGGCAGAACGTCCACAATGATGCACTTGGCCAAAAAGGGCGTATGCGTTTTTTCCTGAATATATTCAGGAAAAAACGCATACGCACTTTTTGGCCAACCAAGCAAGCTTGCAAAGGAAATCTGCACTACAATGAAGTCTCACTTCCCCCCGGTCAAAAGGGCCATCTGAAAAAAGTGTAAAATCCAGAAAGGCAGGACAGGCCATGGAGAACTGGGAGCCTTGTTATGCTTATGAGCGGGATGTAAATTGCCAACAGACACTCGGGAGAAGTGTATGGTGTTTCCTGAAACATCTAAAATACAAAGCAACAGAGCCTAGGGCACTTCCACTTATGGTCCTATAGCTTAGGGAAATTAAAATCAAAAAGATACAGCCACCCCAATGTTTGGGACGCCTCTGTTTACAAGAATCTCGTTTACCATACAAGTTCAATATCACAGAAACTGAAAAATGGATAAAGATCTTGTGGTACTTACGTACAATGCAGTATCACTCAGCAATGAAATCTATGTCAGCAGGCCCTTAGCAGCATAATGAGTGGATTCAGGTACGATGATTCTAACTGAAATAAGTCACACAGAAAAAGAAACATCATAAGATATCACTAATACACGGAATGTAAACTTGGCTACACAGGACCTGAATTCCAAAACAGAACAGGGTCTCAAATTGAGAAAACCAACTTATGCTTGCTTAAGGGGAAAGGTGAGTTGGGGTGCTGCATAAAACCAGAGATTGAAATGAGCACAGATAAAGTTCCTTAAGCCAAATATGGAATTGACAAGAGCTACTCCTTGGTCTACGAAATGGACTCAACACCCCATATTAAACGCCTAAGAATGTACCTGACTAGTAAGTATCTGAAAACCTATGGATTGCTATGTCTTCAAAAGAGAATCAAGCGTGTGTACAGGGGCATAAACGCAGCAGTGATAGGATTGGAGAGGTTCGGTGAGAAAATGAAGACCCTTTGAAGTCATATTGCATGGTACCCATTCCACGGGTTTCAACTCTCCAGGTTTAGGGTATTCTTCCTTCAGCTAAAACATGCATGTGGAACCTAGAGTATGATCAACCATGTGATCGGGAGTCGTGTTCAAATATGTCTCAGTTTTCCTCCCCTGGTACTCGGGTGCAACATTCCAGATGCTTTACTAACACTCTCTCGACTTGGAGAGTCACTCCCTTTAACCTCCTGTTTGGCCCAGTTTGCAATTTCTGCGGATGATGAACAGGAATAGGGAGAACCAATGAGAGACTAGCTGGAGGTGTCTGGACGGGCAAATTGAACTGTCATTTCCCACCAGGAAGAGGAATTAACCAAAGGCTCAGCATGCCGTTCCGGAACCAAATTAGGGCCTGAAACCATCCTGCGGTGTTACGGCAGCTCACAAGAAAGCGAGTTGAAGAAAGGAGCTCAGGGGCACTGTAATTCACAAACCTACAGAGTTATAAATTACACCAATCGTCCAAAAATATATTGAAGTAAGGGTGCCAAGAGGACTTGAAAGCTGGGCAGAATTGCAGGAAACCGATTTCAGGAGGTAGACTGGAATTGCATTGAAAGCATAGGAAAAGAGGCAGAGCGTCCACAATGATGCACTTGGCCAAAAAGGGTGTATGCGTTTTTTCCTGAATATATTCAGGAAAAAACGCATACGCCCTTTTTGGCCTACTAAGCAAGCTTGCAAACGAAATCTGCACCACAATGAAGTCTCACTTCCCCGCGGTCAAACGGGCCATCTGAAAAATTTGTAAAATCCAGAAAGGCAGGACAGGCCATGGAGAACTGGGAGCCTTGTTATGCTGATGGGCGGGATGTAAGTTGCCAACAGACACTCAGGAGAAGTGTATGGTGTTTCCTGAAACATCTAAAAAACAAAGCAACAGAGCCTAGGGCACTTCCACTTATGGTCCTATAGCTTAGGGAAATTAAAATCAAAAAGATACAGCCACCCCAATGTATGGGACGCCTCTGTTTACAAGAACCTTGTTTACCGTACAAGTTCAACATCGCAGAAAGTGAAAAATGGATAAAGAAGTTGTGGTATTTACTTACAAAGCAATATCACTCAGCAATGAAATCTATGTCATCAGGCCCTTAGCAGCACAATGAGTGGATTCAAGTATGATGATTCTAACTAAAATAAGTCACACAGAAAAGAAACATCATAAGATATCAGTAATACACGGAATGTAAACTTGGCTACACAGGAACTGAATTTCAAAACAGAACAGGGTCTCAAATTTAGAAAAACAACTTATGCTTGCTTAAGGGGAAAGGTGAGTTGGGGTGCTGCATGACACCAGAGATTGAAATGAGCACAGATAAAGTTCCTTAAGCCAAATATGGAATATACAAGAGCTACTCCTTCCTCAACGAAATGGACTCAACACCGCATATTAAACGCCTAAGAATGTACCTGACTAGTAAGTATCTTAAAACCTATGGATTGCTATGTCTCCGAAAGAGAATCAAGCGTGTGTACAGGGGCATAAACGCAGCAGTGATAGGATTGGAGAGGTTCGGTGAGCAAATGGAGACCCTTTGAAGTCATATTGTATGGTAGCCATTCCACGGGTCTCAACTCTCCAGGTTTAAGGTATTCTTCCTTCAGCTAAAACATGCATGTGGAACCCAGAGTATGATCAACCGTGTGAACGGGAGACGTGTTCAAATATGTCTCAGTTTTCCTCCCCTGGTACTCGGGTGCAACATTCCAGACACTTTACTAACACTCTCCCCACTTGGAGAGTCAGCGCCTTTAACCTCCTGTTTGGCCCAGTTTGCAAATTCTGCGGAAGATGAACAGGAATAGGGAGAACCAATGAGAGACTAGCTGGAGGTGTCTGGACGGGCAAATTCAACTCTCATTTCCCACCAGAAAGAGGAAATAACCAAAGGCTCAGCGTGCCGTGCCGGAACCAGATTGGGCCTGAAGCCCTCCTGCGGTGTTGCGGCCAGCTCACAAGAAAGCAAGTTGAAGAAAGGAGCTCAGGGGCACTGTAATTCACAAACCTGCAGACTTATAAATGACAGCTATCGTCCAAAAATATACTGAAGTAAGGCTGCCAAGAGGACTTGAAAGCGGGGCAGAATTGCAGGAAACCGATTTCAGGAGGTAGACTGGAATTGCATTGAAAGCATAGGAAAAGAGGCAGAACGTCCACAATGATGCACTTGGCCAAAAAGGGTGTATGCGTTTTTTCCTGAGTATATTCAGGAAAAACCGCATACGCCCTTTTTGGCCAACCAAGCAAACTTGCAAAGGAAATCTGCACTACAATGAAGTCTCACTTCCCCCCGGTCAAAAGGGCCATCTGAAAAAAGTGTAAAATCCAGAAAGGCAGGACAGGCCATGGAGAACAGGGACCCTTTTTATGGTGATGGGCGGGATGTAAATAGCCAACAGCCACTCGGGAGAAGTGTATGGTGTTTCCTGAAACATCTAAAAAGCAAAGCAACAGAGCCCAGGGCACTTCCACTTATGGTCCTATAGATTAGGGAAATTAAAATCAAAAAGACACAGCCACCCCAAAGTTTGGGACGCCTCTGTTTACAAGAACCTCGTTTACCGTACAAGTTCAATATCACAGAAAGTGAAAAATGGAGAAAGAACTTGTTGTACTTACGTACAATGCAGTATCACTCAGCAATGAAATCTATGTCATCAGGCCCATAGCAGCATAATGAGTGGATTCAGGTACGATGATTCTAACTGAAATAAGTCACACAGAAATAGAAACATCATAAGATATCAGTAATACATGGAATGTAAACTTGGCTACACAGGAACTGAATTACAGAACAGAACAGGGCATCAAATTTAGAAAACCAACTTATTCTTGCTTAAGGGAAAAGGTGAGTTGGGGTGCTGCATAAAACCAGAGATTGAAATGAGCACAGATAAAGTTCCTTAAGCCAAATATGGAATAGACAAGAGCTACTCCTTTCTCAACGAAATGGACTCAACACCGCATATTAAATGCCTAAGAATGTACCTGACTAGTAAGTATCTTAAAACCTATGGATTGCTATGTCTCCGAAAGAGAATCAAGCATGTGTACAGGGGCATAAACGCAGCAGTGATAGGATTGGAGAGGTTCGGTGAGCAAATGAAGACCCTTTGAAGTCATATTGCATGGTATCCATTCCACGGGTTTCAACTACCCAGGTTTAAGGTATTCTTCCTTCAGCTAAAACATGAATGTGGAACCTAGAGTATGATCAACCATGTGAACAGGAGACGTGTTCAAATATGTCTCAGTTTTCGTACCCTGGTACTCGGGTGCAACATTCCAGACGCTTTACTAAAACTCTCCCGACTTGGAGACTCAGTCCCTTTAACCACCTGTTTGGCCCAGTTTGCAATTTCTGCGGAAAATGAACAGGAATAGCGAGAACCAATGAGAGACTAGCTGGAGGTGTCTGGACGGGCAAATTTAACTCTCATTTCCCACCAGGAAGAGGAATTAACCAAAGGCTCAGCGTGCTGTGCCGGAACCAGATTAGGACCTGAAGCCATCTTGCGGTGTTGCGGCCAGCTCAAAAGAAAGCGAGTTGAAGAAAGGAGCTCAGGGGCACTGTAATTCACAAACCTGCAGAGTTATAAATGACAGCTATCGTCCAAAAATATACTGAAGTATAGCTGCCAAGGGGACTTGAAAGCGGGGCAGAATTGCAGGATACCGATTTCAGGAGGTAGACTGGAATTGCAGTGAAAGCATAGGAAAAGAGGCAGAACGTCCACAATGATGCACTTGGCCAAAAAGGGCGTATGCGTTTTTTCCTGAATATATTCAGGAAAAAACGCATACGCACTTTTTGGCCAACCAAGCAAGCTTGCAAAGGAAATCTGCACTACAATGAAGTCTCACTTCCCCCCGGTCAAAAGGGCCATCTGAAAAAAGTGTAAAATCCAGAAAGGCAGGACAGGCCATGGAGAACTGGGAGCCTTGTTATGCTTATGAGCGGGATGTAAATTGCCAACAGACACTCGGGAGAAGTGTATGGTGTTTCCTGAAACATCTAAAATACAAAGCAACAGAGCCTAGGGCACTTCCACTTATGGTCCTATAGCTTAGGGAAATTAAAATCAAAAAGATACAGCCACCCCAATGTTTGGGACGCCTCTGTTTACAAGAATCTCGTTTACCATACAAGTTCAATATCACAGAACGTGAAAAATGGATAAAGATCTTGTGGTACTTACGTACAATGCAGTATCACTCAGCAATGAAATCTATGTCATCAGGCCCTTAGCAGCATAATGAGTGGATTCAGGTACGATGATTCTAACTGAAATAAGTCACACAGAAAAAGAAACATCATAAGATATCACTAATACACGGAATGTAAACTTGGCTACACAGGACCTGAATTCCAAAACAGAACAGGGTCTCAAATTGAGAAAACCAACTTATGCTTGCTTAAGGGGAAAGGTGAGTTGGGGTGCTGCATAAAACCAGAGATTGAAATGAGCACAGATAAAGTTCTTTAAGCCAAATATGGAATCGACAAGAGCTACTCCTTGGTCTACGAAATGGACTCAACACCCCATATTAAACGCCTAAGAATGTACCTGACTAGTAAGTATCTGAAAACCTATGGATTGCTATGTCTTCAAAAGAGAATGAAGCGTGTGTACAGGGGCATAAACGCAGCAGTGATAGGATTGGAGAGGTTCGGTGAGCAAATGAAGACCCTTTGAAGTCATATTGCATGGTACCCATTCCACGGGTTTCAACTCTCCAGGTTTAGGGTATTCTTCCTTCAGCTAAAACATGCATGTGGAACCTAGAGTATGATCAACCATGTGATCGGGAGTCGTGTTCAAATATGTCTCAGTTTTCCTCCCCTGGTACTCGGGTGCAACATTCCAGATGCTTTACTAACACTCTCTCGACTTGGAGAGTCACTCCCTTTAACCTCCTGTTTGGCCCAGTTTGCAATTTCTGCGGATGATGAACAGGAATAGGGAGAACCAATGAGAGACTAGCTGGAGGTGTCTGGACGGGCAAATTGAACTGTCATTTCCCACCAGGAAGAGGAATTAACCAAAGGCTCAGCATGCCGTTCCGGAACCAAATTAGGGCCTGAAACCATCCTGCGGTGTTACGGCAGCTCACAAGAAAGCGAGTTGAAGAAAGGAGCTCAGGGGCACTGTAATTCACAAACCTACAGAGTTATAAATTACACCAATCGTCCAAAAATATATTGAAGTAAGGGTGCCAAGAGGACTTGAAAGCTGGGCAGAATTGCAGGAAACCGATTTCAGGAGGTAGACTGGAATTGCATTGAAAGCATAGGAAAAGAGGCAGAGCGTCCACAATGATGCACTTGGCCAAAAAGGGTGTATGCGTTTTTTCCTGAATATATTCAGGAAAAAACGCATACGCCCTTTTTGGCCTACTAAGCAAGCTTGCAAACGAAATCTGCACCACAATGAAGTCTCACTTCCCCGCGGTCAAACGGGCCATCTGAAAAATTTGTAAAATCCAGAAAGGCAGGACAGGCCATGGAGAACTGGGAGCCTTGTTATGCTGATGGGCGGGATGTAAGTTGCCAACAGACACTCAGGAGAAGTGTATGGTGTTTCCTGAAACATCTAAAAAACAAAGCAACAGAGCCTAGGGCACTTCCACTTATGGTCCTATAGCTTAGGGAAATTAAAATCAAAAAGATACAGCCACCCCAATGTTTGGGACGCCTCTGTTTACAAGAACCTCGTTTACCGTACAAGTTCAACATCGCAGAAAGTGAAAAATGGATAAAGAAGTTGTGGTATTTACTTACAAAGCAATATCACTCAGCAATGAAATCTATGTCATCAGGCCCTTAGCAGCACAATGAGTGGATTCAAGTATGATGATTCTAACTAAAATAAGTCACACAGAAAAGAAACATCATAAGATATCAGTAATACACGGAATGTAAACTTGGCTACACAGGAACTGAATTTCAAAACAGAACAGGGTCTCAAATTTAGAAAAACAACTTATGCTTGCTTAAGGGGAAAGGTGAGTTGGGTTTCTGCATGACACCAGAGATTGAAATGAGCACAGATAAAGTTCCTTAAGCCAAATATGGAATATACAAGAGCTACTCCTTCCTCAACGAAATGGACTCAACACCGCATATTAAACGCCTAAGAATGTACCTGACTAGTAAGTATCTTAAAACCTATGGATTGCTATGTCTCCGAAAGAGAATCAAGCGTGTGTACAGGGGCATAAACGCAGCAGTGATAGGATTGGAGAGGTTCGGTGAGCAAATGGAGACCCTTTGAAGTCATATTGTATGGTAGCCATTCCACGGGTCTCAACTCTCCAGGTTTAAGGTATTCTTCCTTCAGCTAAAACATGCATGTGGAACCCAGAGTATGATCAACCGTGTGAACGGGAGACGTGTTCAAATATGTCTCAGTTTTCCTCCCCTGGTACTCGGGTGCAACATTCCAGACGCTTTACTAACACTCTCCCCACTTGGAGAGTCAGCGCCTTTAACCTCCTGTTTGGCCCAGTTTGCAATTTCTGCGGAAGATGAACAGGAATAGGGAGAACCAATGAGAGACTAGCTGGAGGTGTCTGGACGGGCAAATTCAACTCTCATTTCCCACCAGAAAGAGGAAATAACCAAAGGCTCAGCGTGCCGTGCCGGAACCAGATTGGGCCTGAAGCCCTCCTGCGGTGTTGCGGCCAGCTCACAAGAAAGCAAGTTGAAGAAAGGAGCTCAGGGGCACTGTAATTCACAAACCTGCAGACTTATAAATGACAGCTATCGTCCAAAAATATACTGAAGTAAGGCTGCCAAGAGGACTTGAAAGCGGGGCAGAATTGCAGGAAACCGATTTCAGGAGGTAGACTGGAATTGCATTGAAAGCATAGGAAAAGAGGCAGAACGTCCACAATGATGCACTTGGCCAAAAAGGGTGTATGCGTTTTTTCCTGAGTATATTCAGGAAAAAACGCATACGCCCTTTTTGGCCAACCAAGCAAACTTGCAAAGGAAATCTGCACTACAATGAAGTCTCACTTCCCCCCGGTCAAAAGGGCCATCTGAAAAAAGTGTAAAATCCAGAAAGGCAGGACAGGCCATGGAGAACAGGGACCCTTGTTATGGTGATGGGCGGGATGTAAATAGCCAACAGCCACTCGGGAGAAGTGTATGGTGTTTCCTGAAACATCTAAAAAGCAAAGCAACAGAGCCCAGGGCACTTCCACTTATGGTCCTATAGATTAGGGAAATTAAAATCAAAAAGACACAGCCACCCCAATGTTTGGGACGCCTCTGTTTACAAGAACTTCGTTTACCGTACAAGTTCAATATCACAGAAAGTGAAAAATGGATAAAGAACTTGTGGTACTTACGTACAATGCAGTATCACTCAGCAATGAAATCTATGTCATCAGGCCCGTAGCAGCATAATGAGTGGATTCAGGTACGATGATTCTAACTGAAATAAGTCACACAGAAAAAGAAACATCATAAGATATCACTAATACACGGAATGTAAACTTGGCTACACAGGACCTGAATTCCAAAACAGAACAGGGTCTCAAATTGAGAAAACCAACTTATGTTTGCTTAAGGGGAAAGGTGAGTTGGGGTGCTGCATAAAACCAGAGATTGAAATGAGCACAGATAAATTTCCTTAAGCCAAATATGGAATAGACAAGAGCTACTCCTTGCTCAACGAAATGGAAACAACACCCCATATTAAACGCCTAAGAATGTACCTGACTAGTAAGTATCTTAAAACCTATGGATTGCTATGTCTCCGAAAGAGAATCAAGCGTGTGTACAGGGGCATAAACGCAGCAGTGATAGGATTGGAGAGGTTCGGTGAGCAAATGAAGACCCTTTGAAGTCATGTTGCATGGTACCCATTCCACGGGTCTCAACTCTCCAGGTTTAAGGTATTCTTCCTTCAGCTAAAACATGCATGTGGAACCCAGAGTATGATGAACCGTGTGAACGGGAGACGTGTTCAAATATGTCTCAGTTTTCCTCCCCTTTTACTCGGGTGCAACATCCAGACGCTTTACTAACACTCTCCCCACTTGGAGAGTCAGCGCCTTTAACCTCCTATTTGGCCCAGTTTGCAATTTCTGCGGAAGATGAACAGGAATAGCGAGAACCAATGAGAGACTAGCTGGAGGTGTCTGGACGGGCAAATTTAACTCTCATTTCCCACCAGGAAGAGGAAATAACCAAAGGCTCAGCGTGCCGTGCCAGAACCAGATTAGGGCCTGAAGCCATCCTGGGGTGTTGCGGCCAGGTCACAAGAAAGCGAGTTGAAGAAAGGAGCTCAGGGGCACTGTAATTCACAAACCTGCAGAGTTATAAATGACAGCTATCGTCCAAAAATATACTGAAGTAAGGCTGCCAAGAGGACTTGAAAGCGGGGCAGAATTGCAGGAAACCGATTTCAGGAGGTAGACTGGAATTGCATTGAAAGTATAGGAAAAGAGGCAGAACGTCCACAATGATGCACTTGGCCAAAAAGGGCATATGCCTTTTTTCCTGAATATATTCAGGAAAAAACGCATACGCCCTTTTTGGCCAACCAAGCAAGCTTGCAAACGAAATCTGCACTACAATGAAGTCTCACTTCCCTCCGGTCAAAAGGGCCATCTGAAAAAAGTGTAAAATCCAGAAAGGCAGGACAGGCCATGGAGAACTGGGAGCCTTGTTATGCTGATGGGCGGGATGTAAATTGCCAACAGACACTCGGGAGAAGTGTATGGTGTTTCCTGAAACATCTAAAAAACAAAGCAACAGAGCCTAGGGCACTTCCACTTATGGTCCTATAGCTTAGGGAAATTAAAATCAAAAAGACACAGCCACCCCAAAGTTTGGGACGCCTCTGTTTACAAGAACCTCGTTTACAGTACAAGTTCAACATCGCAGAAAGTGAAAAATGGATAAAGAAGTTGTGGTATTTACTTACAAAGCAATATCACTCAGCAATGAAATCTATGTCATCAGGCCCGTAGCAGCATAATGAGTGGATTCAGGTATGATGATTCTAACTGAAATAAGTCACACAGAAAAAGAAACATCATAAGATATCAGTAATACACGGAATGTAAACTTGGCTGCACAGGAACTGAATTCCGAAACAGAACAGGGTCTCAAATTTAGAAAACCAACTTATGATTGCTTAAGGGTAAAGGTGAGTTGGGGTGCTGCATAAAACCAGAGATTGAAATGAGCACAGATAAATTTCCTTAAGCCAAATATGGAATAGACAAGAGCTACTCCTTGCTCAACGAAATGGACTCAACACACCATATTAAACGCCTAAGAATGTACCTGACTAGTAAGTATCTTAAAACCTATGGATTGCTATGTCTCCAAAAGAGAATCAAGCGTGTGTACAGGGGCATAAATGCAGCAGTGATAGGATTGGAGAGGTTCGGTGAGCAAATGAAGACCCTTTGAAATCATATTGCATGGTACCCATTCCACGGGTCTCAACTCTCCAGGTTTAAGGTATTCTTCCTTCAGCTAAAACATGCATGTGGAACCCAGAGTATGATCAACCGTGTGAACGGGAGACGTGTTCAAATATGTCTCAGTTTTCCTCCCCTGGTACTCGGGTGCAACATTCCAGACGCTTTACTAACACTCTCCCCACTTGGAGAGTCAGCGCCTTTAACCTCCTGTTTGGCCCAGTTTGCAATTTCTGCGGAAGATGAACAGGAATAGGGAGAACCAATGAGAGACTAGCTGGAGGTGTCTGGACGGGCAAATTTAACTCTCATTTCCCACCAGGAAGAGGAAATAACCAAAGCCTCAGCGTGCCGTGCCGGAACCAGATTAGGGCCTGAAGCCATCCTGCGGTGTTGCGGCCAGCTCAAAAGAAAGCGAGTTGAAGAAAGGAGCTCAGGGGCACTGTAATTCACAAACCTGCAGAGTTATAAATGACAGCTATCGTCCAAAAATATACTGAAGTAAGGCTGCCAAGAGGACTTGAAAGCGGGGCAGAATTGCAGGAAACCGATTTCAGGAGGTAGACTGGAATTGCATTGAAAGTATAGGAAAAGAGGCAGAACGTCCACAATGATGCACTTGGCCAAAAAGGGCGTATGCGTTTTTTCCTGAATATATTCAGGAAAAAACGCATACGCCCTTTTTGGCCAACCAAGCAAGCTTGCAAAGGAAATCTGCACTACAATGAAGTCTCACTTCCCCCCGGTCAAAAGGGCCATCTGAAGAAAGTGTAAAATCCAGAAAGGCAGGACAGGCCATGGAGAACTGGGAGCCTTGTTATGCTGATGGGCGGGATGTAAATTGCCAACAGCCACTCGGGAGAAGTGTATGGTGTTTCCTGAAACATCTAAAAAGCAAAGCAACAGAGCCCAGGGCACTTCCACTTATGGTCCTATAGATTAGGGAAATTAAAATCAAAAAGACACAGCCACCCCAATGTTTGGTACGCCTCTGTTTACAAGAACTTCGTTTACCGTACAAGTTCAATATCACAGAAAGTGAAAAATGGGTAAAGAACTTGTGGTACTTACGTACAATGCAGTATCACTCAGCAATGAAATCTATGTCATCAGGACCGTAGCAGCATAATGAGTGGATTCAGGTACGATGATTCTAACTGAAATAAGTCACACAGAAAAAGAAACATCATAAGATATCACTAATACACGGAATGTAAACTTGGCTACACAGGACCTGAATTCCAAAACAGAACAGTGTCTCAAATTGAGAAAACCAACTTATGTTTGCTTAAGGGGAAAGGTGAGTTGGGGTGCTGCATAAAACCAGAGATTGAAATGAGCACAGATAAATTTCCTTAAGCCAAATATGGAATAGACAAGAGCTACGCCTTGCTCAACGAAATGGACACAACACCCCATATTAAACGCCTAAGAATGTACCTGACTAGTAAGTATCTTAAAACCTATGGATTGCTATGTCTCCGAAAGAGAATCAAGCGTGTGTACAGGGGCATAAACGCAGCAGTGATAGGATTGGAGAGGTTCGGTGAGCAAATGAAGACCCTTTGAAGTCATGTTGCATGGTACCCATTCCACGGGTCTCAACTCTCCAGGTTTAAGGTATTCTTCCTTCAGCTAAAACATGCATGTGGAACCCAGAGTATGATGAACCGTGTGAACGGGAGACGTGTTCAAATATGTCTCAGTTTTCCTCCCCTGGTACTCGGGTGTAACATCCAGACGCTTTACTAACACTCTCCCCACTTGGAGAGTCAGCGCCTTTAACCTCCTGTTTGGCCCAGTTTGCAATTTCTGCGGAAGATGAACAGGAATAGCGAGAACCAATGAGAGACTAGCTGGAGGTGTCTGGACGGGCAAATTTAACTCTCATTTCCCACCAGGAAGAGGAAATAACCAAAGGCTCAGCGTGCCGTGCCGGAACCAGATTAGGGCCTGAAGCCATCCTGGGGTGTTGCGGCCAGGTCACAAGAAAGCGAGTTGAAGAAAGGAGCTCAGGGGCACTGTAATTCACAAACCTGCAGAGTTATAAATGACAGCTATCGTCCAAAAATATACTGAAGTAAGGCTGCCAAGAGGACTTGAAAGCGGGGCAGAATTGCAGGAAACCGATTTCAGGAGGTAGACTGGAATTGCATTGAAAGCATAGGAAAAGAGGCAGAACGTCCACAATGATGCACTTGGCCAAAAAGTGCATATGCCTTTTTTCCTGAATATATTCAGGAAAAAACGCATACGCCCTTTTTGGCCAACCAAGCAAGCTTGCAAACGAAATCTGCACTACAATGAAGTCTCACTTCCCTCCGGTCAAAAGGGCCATCTGAAAAAAGTGTAAAATCCAGAAAGGCAGGACAGGCCATGGAGAACTGGGAGCCTTGTTATGCTGATGGGCGGGATGTAAGTTGCCAACAGACACTCGGGAGAAGTGTATGGTGTTTCCTGAAACATCTAAAAAACAAAGCAACAGAGCCTAGGGCACTTCCACTTATGGTCCTATAGCTTAGGGAAATTAAAATCAAAAAGACACAGCCACCCCAAAGTTTGGGACGCCTCTGTTTACAAGAACCTCGTTTACAGTACAAGTTCAACATCGCAGAAAGTGAAAAATGGATAAAGAAGTTGTGGTATTTACTTACAAAGCAATATCACTCAGCAATGAAATCTATGTCATCAGGCCCTTAGCAGTATAATGAGTGGATTCAGGTATGATGATTCTAACTGAAATAAGTCACACAGAAAAAGAAACATCATAAGATATCACTAATACACGGAATGTAAACTTGGCTACACAGGAACTGAATTCCAAAACAGAACAGGGTCTCAAATTTAGAAAACCAACTTATGCTTGCTTAAGGGGAAAGGTGAGTTGGGGTGCTGCATAAAACCAGAGATTGAAATGAGCACAGATAAAGTTCCTTAAGCCAAATATGGAATAGACAAGAGCTACTCCTTGCTCAACGAAATGGACTCAACACCCCATATTAAACGCCTAAGAATGTACCTGACGAGTAAGTATCTTAAAACCTATGGATTGCTATGTCTCCGAAAGAGAATCAAGCGTGTGTACAGGGGCATAAACGCAGCAGTGATAGGATTGGAGAGGTTCAGTGAGCAAATGAAGACCCTTTGAAGTCATATTGCATGGTACCCATTCCACGGGTCTCAACTCTCCAGGTTTAAGGTATTCTTCCTTCAGCTAAAACATGCATGTGGAACCCAGAGTATGATCAACCGTGTGAACGGGAGATGTGTTCAAATATGTCTCAGTTTTCCTCCCCTGGTACTCGGGTGCAACATTCCAGACGCTTTACTAACACTCTCCCCACTTGGAGAGTCAGCGCCTTTAACCTCCTGTTTGGCCCAGTTTGCAATTTCTGCGGAAGATGAACAGGAATAGCGAGAACCATTGAGAGACTAGCTGGAGGTGTCTGGACGGGCAAATTTAACTCTCATTTCCCACCAGGAAGAGGAAATAACCAAAGGCTCAGCGTGCCGTGCCGGAACCAGATTAGGGCCTGAAGCCATCCTGCGGTGTTGCGGCCAGCTCAAAAGAAAGCGAGTTGAAGAAAGGAGCTCAGGGGCACTGTAATTCACAAACCTGCAGAGTTATAAGTGACAGCTATCGTCCAAAAACATACTGAAGTAAGGCTGCCAAGAGGACTTGAAAGCGGGGCAGAATTGCAGGAAACCGATTTCAGGAGGTAGACTGGAATTGCATTGAAAGCATAGGAAAAGAGGCAGAACGTCCACAATGATGCACTTGGCCAAAAAGGGCGTATGCGTTTTTTCCTGAGTATATTCAGGAAAAAACGCATACGCCCTTTTTGGCCAACCAAGCAAACTTGCAAAGGAAATCTGCACTACAATGAAGTCTCACTTCCCCCCGGTCAAAAGGGCCATCTGAAAAAAGTGTAAAATCCAGAAAGGCAGGACAGGCCATGGAGAACAGGGACCCTTGTTATGGTGATGGGCGGGATGTAAATAGCCAACAGCCACTCGGGAGAAGTGTATGGTGTTTCCTGAAACATCTAAAAAGCAAAGCAACAGAGCCCAGGGCACTTCCACTTATGGTCCTATAGATTAGGGAAATTAAAATCAAAAAGACACAGCCACCCCAATGTTTGGGACGCCTCTGTTTACAAGAACTTCGTTTACCGTACAAGTTCAATATCACAGAAAGTGAAAAATGGATAAAGAACTTGTGGTACTTACGTACAATGCAGTATCACTCAGCAATGAAATCTATGTCATCAGGCCCGTAGCAGCATAATGAGTGGATTCAGGTACGATGATTCTAACTGAAATAAGTCACACAGAAAAAGAAACATCATAAGGTATCACTAATACACGGAATGTAAACTTGGCTACACAGGACCTGAATTCCAAAACAGAACAGGGTCTCAAATTGAGAAAACCAACTTCTGTTTGCTTAAGGGGAAAGGTGAGTTGGGGTGCTGCATAAAACCAGAGATTGAAATGAGCACAGATAAATTTCCTTAAGCCAAATATGGAATAGACAAGAGCTACTCCTTGCTCAACGAAATGGACACAACACCCCATATTAAACGCCTAAGAATATACCTGACTAGTAAGTATCTGAAAACCTATGGATTGCTATGTCTCCGAAAGAGAATCAAGCGTGTGTACAGGGGCATAAATGCAGCAGTGATAGGATTGGAGAGGTTCGGTGAGCAAATGAAGACCCTTTGAAGTCATGTTGCATGGTACCCATTCCACGGGTCTCAACTCTCCAGGTTTAAGGTATTCTTCCTTCAGCTAAAACATGCATGTGGAACCCAGAGTATGATGAACCGTGTGAACGGGAGACGTGTTCAAATATGTCTCAGTTTTCCTCCCCTGGTACTCGGGTGCAACATCCAGACGCTTTACTAACACTCTCCCCACTTGGAGAGTCAGCGCCTTTAACCTCCTGTTTGGCCCAGTTTGCAATTTCTGCGGAAGATGAACAGGAATAGCGAGAACCAATGAGAGACTAGCTGGAGGTGTCTGGACGGGCAAATTTAACTCTCATTTCCCACCAGGAAGAGGAATTAACCAAAGGCTCAGCGTGCCATGCCAGAACCAGATTAGGGCCTGAAGCCATCCTGGGGTGTTGCGGCCAGGTCACAAGAAAGCGAGTTGAAGAAAGGAGCTCAGGGGCACTGTAATTCACAAACCTGCAGAGTTATAAATGACAGCTATCGTCCAAAAATATACTGAAGTAAGGCTGCCAAGAGGACTTGAAAGCGGGGCAGAATTGCAGGAAACCGATTTCAGGAGGTAGACTGGAATTGCATTGAAAGCATAGGAAAAGAGGCAGAACGTCCACAATGATGCACTTGGCCAAAAAGGGCATATGCCTTTTTTCCTGAATATATTCAGGAAAAAACGCATACGCCCTTTTTGGCCAACCAAGCAAGCTTGCAAACGAAATCTGCACTACAATGAAGTCTCACTTCCCTCCGGTCAAAAGGGCCATCTGAAAAAAGTGTAAAATCCAGAAAGGCAGGACAGGCCATGGAGAACTGGGAGCCTTGTTATGCTGATGGGCGGGATGTAAATTGCCAACAGACACTCGGGAGAATTGTATGGTGTTTCCTGAAACATCTAAAAAACAAAGCAACAGAGCCTAGGGCACTTCCACTTATGGTCCTATAGCTTAGGGAAATTAAAATCAAAAAGACACAGCCACCCCAAAGTTTGGGACGCCTCTGTTTACAAGAACCTCGTTTACAGTACAAGTTCAACATCGCAGAAAGTGAAAAATGGATAAAGAAGTTGTGGTATTTACTTACAAAGCAATATCACTCAGCAATGAAATCTATGTCATCAGGCCCGTAGCAGCATAATGAGTGGATTCAGGTATGATGATTCTAACTGAAATAAGTCACACAGAAAAAGAAACATCATAAGATATCACTAATACACGGAATGTAAACTTGGCTGCACAGGAACTGAATTCCAAAACAGAACAGGGTCTCAAATTTAGAAAACCAACTTATGATTGCTTAAGGGTAAAGGTGAGATGGGGTGCTGCATAAAACCAGAGATTGAAATGAGCACAGATAAATTTCCTTAAGCCAAATATGGAATAGACAAGAGCTACTCCTTGCTCAACGAAATGGACTCAACACCCCATATTAAACGCCTAAGAATGTACCTGACTAGTAAGTATCTTAAAACCTATGGATTGCTATGTCTCCAAAAGAGAATCAAGCGTGTGTACAGGGGCATAAATGCAGCAGTGATAGGATTGGAGAGGTTCGGTGAGCAAATGAAGACCCTTTGAAATCATATTGCATGGTACCCATTCCACGGGTCTCAACTCTCCAGGTTTAAGGTATTCTTCCTTCAGCTAAAACATGCACGTGGAACCCAGAGTATGATCAACCGTGTGAATGGGAGACGTGTTCAAATATGTCTCAGTTTTCCTCCCCTGGTACTCGGGTGCAACATTCCAGACGCTTTACTAACACTCTCCCCACTTGCAGAGTCAGCGCCTTTAACCTCCTGTTTGGCCCAGTTTGCAATTTCTGCGGAAGATGAACAGGAATAGCGAGAACCAATGAGAGACTAGCTGGAGGTGTCTGGACGGGCAAATTTAACTCTCATTTCCCACCAGGAAGAGGAAATAACCAAAGGCTCAGCGTGCCGTGCCGGAACCAGATTAGGGCCTGAATCCATCCTGCGGTGTTGCGGCCAGCTCAAAAGAAAGCGAGTTGAAGAAAGGAGCTCAGGGGCACTGTAATTCACAAACCTGCAGAGTTATAAATGACAGCTATCGTCCAAAAATATACTGAAGTAAGGCTGCCAAGAGGACTTGAAAGCGGGGCAGAATTGCAGGAAACCGATTTCAGGAGGTAGACTGGAATTGCATTGAAAGCATAGGAAAAGAGGCAGAACGTCCACAATGATGCACTTGGCCAAAAAGGGCGTATGCGTTTTTTCCTGAATATATTGAGGAAAAAACGCATACGCGCTTTTTGGCCAACCAAGCAAGCTTGCAAAGGAAATCTGCACTACAATGAAGTCTCACTTCCCCCCGGTCAAAAGGGCCATCTGAAAAAAGTGTAAAATCCAGAAAGGCAGGACAGGCCATGGAGAACTGGGAGCCTTGTTATGCTGATGGGCGGGATGTAAATTGCCAACAGCCACTCGGGAGAAGTGTATGGTGTTTCCTGAAACATCTAAAAAACAAAGCAACAGAGCCTAGGGCACTTCCACTTATGGTCCTATAGCTTAGGGAAATTAAAATCAAAAAGACACAGCCACCCCAAAGTTTGGGACGCCTCTGTTTACAAGAACCTCGTTTACAGTACAAGTTCAACATCGCAGAAAGTGAAAAATGGATAAAGAATTTGTGGTTTTTACTTACAAAGCAATATCACTCAGCAATGAAATCTATGTCATCAGGCCCTTAGCAGCACAATGAGTGTATTCAGGTATGATGATTCTAACTGAAATAAGTCACACAAAAAAAGAAACATCATAAGATATCACTAATACATGGAATGTAAACTTGGCTACAAAGGAACTGAATTCCAAAACAGAACAGGGTCTCAAATGTAGAAAACCAACTTATGCTTGCTTAAGGGGAAAGGTGAGTTGGGGTGCTGCATAAAACCAGAGATTGAAATGAGCACAGATAAAGTTCCTTAAGCCAAATATGGAATAGACAAGAGCTACTCCTTGCTCAACGAAATGGACTCAACACCCCATATTAAACGCCTAAGAATGTACCTGACTAGTAAGTATCTTAAAACCTATGGATTGCTATGTCTCCGAAAGAGAATCAAGCGTGTGTACAGGGGCATAAACGCAGCAGTGATAGGATTGGAGAGGTTCAGTGAGCAAATGAAGACCCTTTGAAGTCATATTGTATGGTACCCATTACACGTGTCTCAACTCTCCAGGTTTAAGGTATTCTTCCTTCAGCTAAAACTTGCATGTGGAACCTAGAGTATGATCATCCATGTGAACGGGAGACGTGTTCAAATATGTCTCAGTTTTCGTACCCTTGTACTCGGGTGCAACATTCCAGACGCTTTACTAACACTCTCCCCACTTGGAGAGTCAGCGCCTTTAACCTCCTGTTTGGCCCAGTTTGCAATTTCTGCGGAAGATGAACAGGAATAGCGAGAACCAATGAGAGACTAGCTGGAGGTGTCTGGACGGGCAAATTTAACTCTCATTTCCCACCAGGAAGAGGAAATAACCAAAGGCTCAGCGTGCCGTGCCAGAATCAGATTAGGGCCTGAAGCCATCCTGCGATGTTGCGGCCAGGTCACAAGAAAGCGAGTTGAAGAAAGGAGCTCAGGGGCACTGTAATTCACAAACCTGCAGAGTTATAAATGACAGCTATCGTCCAAAAATATACTGAAGTAAGGCTGCCAAGAGGACTTGAAAGCAGGGCAGAATTGCAGGAAACCGATTTCAGGAGGTAGACTGGAATTGCATTGAAAGCATAGGAAAAGAGGCAGAACGTCCACAATGATGCACTTGGCCAAAAAGGGCGTATGCGTTTTTTCCTGAATATATTCAGGAAAAAATGCATACGCCCTTTTTGGCCAACCAAGCAAGCTTGCAAAGGAAATCTGCACTACAATGAAGTCTCACTTCCCCCTGGTCAAAAGGGCCATCTGAAAATGTGTAAAATCCAGAAAGGCAGGACAGGCCATGGAGAACTGGGAGCCTTGTTATGCTGATGGGCGGGATGTAAATTGCCAACAGACACTTGGGAGAAGTGTATGGTGTTTCCTGAAACATCTAAAAAACAAAGCAACAGAGCCTAGGGCACTTCCACTTATGGTCCTATAGCTTAGGGAAATTAAAATCAAAAAGACACAGCCACCCCAAAGTTTGGGACGCCTCTGTTTACAAGAACCTCGTTTACCATACAAGTTCAACATCGCAGAAAGTGAAAAATGGATAAAGAAGTTGTGGTATTTACTTACAAAGCAATATCACTCAGCAATGAAATCTATGTCATCAGGCCCTTAGCAGCACAATGAGTGGATTCAGGTACGATGATTCTAACTGAAATAAGTCACACAGAAAAAGAAACATCATAAGATATCACTAATACACGGAATGTAAACTTGGCTACAAAGGAACTGAATTCCAAAACAGAACAGGGTCTCAAATGTAGAAAACCAACTTATGCTTGCTTAAGGGGAAAGGTGAGTTGGGGTGCTGCATAAAACCAGAGATTGAAATGAGCACAGATAAAGTTCCTTAAGCCAAATATGGAATAGACAAGAGCTACTCCTTGCTCAACGAAATGGACTCAACACCCCATATTAAACGCCTAAGAATGTACCTGACTAGTAAGTATCTTAAAACCTATGGATTGCTATGTCTCCAAAAGAGAAGCAAGCGTGTGTACAGGGGCATAAACGCAGCAGTGATAGGATTGGAGAGGTTCGGTGAGCAAATGAAGACCCTTTGAAGTCATATTGCATGGTACCCACTACACGGGTCTCAACTCTCCAGGTTTAAGGTATTCTTCCTTCAGCTAAAACATGCATGTGGATCCCAGAGTATGATCAACCGTGTGAACGGGAGACGTGTTCAAATATGTCTCAGTTTTCTTCCCCTGGTACTCGGGTGCAACATTCGAGACGCTTTACTAACACTCTCCCCACTTGGAGAGTCAGCGCCTTTAACCTCCTGTTTGGCCCAGTTTGCAATTTCTGCGGAAGATGAACAGGAATAGCGAGAACCAATGAGAGACTAGCTGGAGGTGTCTGGACGGGCAAATTTAACTCTCATTTCCCACCAGGAAGAGGAAATAACCAAAGGCTCAGCGTGCCGTGCCAGAACCAGATTAGGGCCTGAAGCCATCCTGCGGTGTTGCGGCCAGCTCACAAGCAAGCGAGTTGAAGAAAGGAGCTCAGGGGCACTGTAATTCACAAACCTGCAGAGTTATAAATGACAGCTATCGTCCAAAAATATACTGAAGTAAGGCTGCCAAGAGGACTTGAAAGCGGGGCAGAATTGCAGGAAACCGATTTCAGGAGGTAGACTGGAATTGCATTGAAAGCATAGGAAAAGAGGCAGAACGTCCACAATGATGCACTTGGCCAAAAAGGGCGTATGCGTTTTTTCCTGAATATATTCAGGAGAAAACGCATACGCCCTTTTTGGCCAACCAAGCAAGCTTGCAAAGGAAATCTGCACTACAATGAAGTCTGACTTCCCCCCGGTCAAAAGGGCCATCTGAAAAAAGTGTAAAATCCAGAAAGGCAGGACAGGCCATGGAGAACTGGGAGCCTTGTTATGGTGATGGGCGGGATGTAAATTGCCAACAGACACTCGGGAGAAGTGTATGGTGTTTCCTGAAACATCTAAAAAACAAAGCAACAGAGCCTAGGGCACTTCCACATATGGTCCTATAGCTTAGGGAAATTAAAATCAAAAAGACACAGCCACCCCAAAGTTTGGGACGCCTCTGTTTACAAGAACCTCGTTTACAGTACAAGTTCAACATCGCAGAAAGTGAAAAATGGATAAAGAAGTTGTGGTATTTACTTACAAAGCAATATCACTCAGCAATGAAATCTATGTCATCAGGCCCCTAGCAGCACAATGAGTGGATTCAGGTACGATGATTCTAACTGAAATAAGTCACACAGAAAAAGAAACATCATAAGATATCACTAATACACGGAATGTAAACTTGGCTACACAGGAACTGAATTACACAACAGAACAGGGTCTCAAATTTAGAAAACCAACTTATGCTTGCTTAAGGGGAAAGGTGAGTTGGGGTGCTGCATAAAACCAGAGATTGAAATGAGCACAGATAAAGTTCCTTAAGCCAAATATGGAATAGACAAGAGCTACTCCTTGCTCAACGAAATGGACTCCACACCCCATATTAAACACCTAAGAATGTACCTGACTAGTAAGTAACTAAAAACCTATGGATTGCTATGTCTCCAAAAGAGAATCAAGCATGTGTACAGGGGCATAAACGCAGCAGTGATAGGATTGGAGAGGTTCGGTGAGCAAATGAAGACCCTTTGAAGTCATATTGCATGGTACCCATTATTCGGGTCTCAACTCTCCAGGTTTAAGGTATTCTTCCTTCAGCTAAAAGATGCATGTGGAACCCAGAATATGATCAACCGTGTGAACGGGAGACGTGTTCAAATATGTCTCAGTTTTCCTCCCCTGGTACTCGGGTGCAACATTCCAGACACTTTACTAACACTCTCCCCACTTGGAGAGTCAGCGCCTTTAACCTCCTGTTTGGCCCAGTTTGCAATTTCTGCAGAAGATTAACAGGAATAGGGAGAACCAATGAGAGACTAGCTGGAGGTGTCTGGACGGGCAAATTTAACTCTCATTTCCCACCAGGAAGAGGAAATAACCAAAGGCTCAGCGTGCCGTGCCGGAACCAGATTAGGGCCTGAAGCCATCCTGCGGTGTTGCGGCCAGCTCAAAAGAAAGCGAGTTGAAGAAAGGAGCTCAGGGGCACTGTAATTCACAAACCTGCAGAGTTATAAATGACAGCTATCGTCCAAAAATATACTGAAGTAAGGCTGCCAAGAGGATTTGAAAGCGGGGCAGAATTGCAGGAAACCGATTTCAGGAGTTAGACTGGAATTGCATTGAAAGCATAGGAAAAGAGGCAGAACGTCCACAATGATGCACTTGGCCAAAAAGGGCGTATGCGTTTTTTCCTGAATATATTCAGGAGAAAACGCATACGCCCTTTTTGGCCAACCAAGCAAGCTTGCCAAGGAAATCTGCACTACAATGAAGTCTCACTTCCCCACGGTCAAAAGGGCCATCTGAATAAAGTGTAAAATCCAGAAAGGCAGGACAGGCCATGGAGTACTGGGAGCCTTGTTATGCTGATGGGCGGGATGTAAATTGCCAACAGACACTCGGGAGAAGTGTATGGTGTTTCCTGAAACATCTAAAAAACAAAGCAACAGAGCCTAGGGCACTTCCACTTATGGTCATAGAGCTTAGGGAAATTAAAATCAAAAAGACACAGCCACCCCAAAGTTTGAGACGCCTCTGTTTACAAAACCTCGTTTACGGTACAAGTTCAATATAGCAGAAAGTGACAAATGGATAAAGAACTTCTTGTACTTACGTACAATGCAGTATCACTCAGCAATGAAATCTATGTCATCAGGCCCGTAGCAGCATAATGAGTGCATTCAGGTACGATGATTCTAACTGAAATAAGTCACACAGAAAAAGAAACATCATAAGATATCACTAATACCCGGAATGTAAACTTGGCTACACAGGAACTGAATTCCAAAACAGAACAGGGTCTCAAATTTAGAAAACCAACTTATGCTTGCTTAAGGGGAAAGGTGAGTTGGGGTGCTGCATAAAACCAGAGATTAAAATGAGCACAGATAAAGTTCCTTAAGCCAAATATGGAATAGACAAGAGCTACTCCTTGCTCAACGAATCGGACTCAACACCGCATATTAAACGCCTAAGAATGTACCTGACTAGTAAGTATCTTAAAACCTATGGATTGCTATGTCTCCGAAAGAGAATCAAGCGTGTGTACAGGGGCATAAACGCAGCAGTGATAGGATTGGAGAGGTTCGGTGAGCAAATGAAGACCCTTTGAAGTCATATTGCATGGTACCCATTACACGGGTCTCAACTCTCCAGGTTTAAGGTATTCTTCCTTCAGCTAAAACATGCATGTGGAACCCAGAGTATGATCAACCGTGTGAACGGGAGACGTGTTCAAATATGTCTCAGTTTTCCTCCCCTGGTACTCGGGTGCAACATTCGAGACGCTTTACTAACACTCTCCCCACTTGGAGAGTCAGCGCCTTTAACCTCCTGTTTGGCCCAGTTTGCAATTTCTGCGGAAGATGAACAGGAATAGGGAGAACCAATGAGAGACTAGCTGGAGGTGTCTGGACGGGCAAATTTAACTCTCATTTCCCACCAGGAAGAGGAAATAACCAAAGGCTCAGCGTGCCGTGCCAGAACCAGATTAGGGCCTGAAGCCATCCTGCGGTGTTGCGGCCAGCTCACAAGCAAGCGAGTTGAAGAAAGGAGCTCAGGGACACTGTAATTCACAAACCTGCAGAGTTATAAATGACAGCTATCGTCCAAAAATATACTGAAGTAAGGCTGCCAAGAGGACTTGAAAGCGGGGCAGAATTGCAGGAAACCGATTTCAGGAGGTAGACTGGAATTGCATTGAAAGCATAGGAAAAGAGGCAGAACGTCCACAATGATGCACTTGGCCAAAAAGGGCGTATGCGTTTTTTCCTGAATATATTCAGGAGAAAACGCATACGCCCTTTTTGGCCAACCAAGCAAGCTTGCAAAGGAAATCTGCACTACAATGAAGTCTGACTTCCCCCCGGTCAAAAGGGCCATCTGAAAAAAGTGTAAAATCCAGAAAGGCAGGACAGGCCATGGAGAACTGGGAGCCTTGTTATGCTGATGGGCGGGATGTAAATTGCCAACAGACACTCGGGACAAGTGTATGGTGTTTCCTGAAACATCTAAAAAACAAAGCAACAGAGCCTAGGGCACTTCCACTTATGGTCCTATAGCTTAGGGAAATTAAAATCAAAAAGACACAGCCACCCCAAAGTTTGGGACGCCTCTGTTTACAAGAACCTCGTTTACCGTACAAGTTCAATATCACAGAAAGTGAAAAATGGATAAAGAAGTTGTGGTATTTACTTACAAAGCAATATCACTCAGCAATGAAATCTATGTCATCAGGCCCCTAGCAGCACAATGAGTGGATTCAGGTACGATGATTCTAACTGAAATAAGTCACACAGAAAAAGAAACATCATAAGATATCACTAATACACGGAATGTAAACTTGGCTACACAGGAACTGAATTCCAAAACAGAACAGGGTCTCAAATTTAGAAAACCAACTTATGCTTGCTTAAGGGGAAAGGTGAGTTGGGGTGCTGCATAAAAGCAGAGATTGAAATGAGCACAGATAAAGTTCCTTAAGCCAAATATGGAATAGACAAGAGCTACTCCTTGCTCAACGAAATGGACTCCACACCCCATATTAAACGCCTAAGAATGTACCTGACTAGTAAGTATCTTAAAACCTATGGATTGCTATGTCTCCAAAAGAGAATCAAGCGTGTGTACAGGGGCATAAACGCAGCAGTGATAGGATTGGAGAGGTTCGGTGAGCAAATGAAGACCCTTTGAAGTCATATTGCATGGTACCCATTACACGCGTTTCAACTACCCAGTTTTATGGTATTCTTCCTTCAGCTAAAACATGCATGTGGAACCTAGAGTATGATCAACCATGTGATCGGGAGACGTGTTCAAATATGTCTCAGTTTTCGTACCCTGGTACTCGGGTGCAACATTCCAGACGCTTTACTAACACTCTCCCGACTTGGAGAGTCAGTCCCTTTAACCTCCTGTTTGGCCCAGTTTGCAATTTCTGCGGAAGGTGAACAGGAATAGGGAGAACCAATGAGAAACGAGCTGGAGGTGTCTGGTCGGGCAAATTTAACTCTCATTTCCCACCAGGAAGAGGAATTAACCAAAGGCTCAGCGTGCCGTGCCGGAACCAGATTAGGGCCTGAAGCCATCCTGCGGTGTTGCGGCCAGGTCACAAGAAAGCGAGTTGAAGAAAGGAGCTCAGGGGCACTGTAATTCACAAACCTGCAGAGTTATAAATGACAGCTATCGTCCAAAAATAGACTGAAGTAAGGCTGCCAAGAGGACTTGAAAGCGGGGCAGAATTGCAGGAAACCGATTTCAGGAGGTAGACTGGAATTGCATTGAAAGCATAGGAAAAGAGGCAGAACGTCCACAATGATGCACTTGGCCAAAAAGGGCGTATGCGTTTTTCCCTGAATATATTCAGGAAATAACGCATACGCCCTTTTTGGCCAACCAAGCAAGCTTGCCAAGGAAATCTGCACTACAATGAAGTCTCACTTCCCCCCGGTCAAAAGGGCCATCTGAATAAAGTGTAAAATCCAGAAAGGCAGGACAGGCCATGGAGAACTGGGAGCCTTGTTATGCTGATGGGCGGGATGTAAATTGCCAACAGACACTCGGGAGAAGTGTATGGTGTTTCCTGAAACATCTAAAAAACAAAGCAACAGAGCCTAGGGCACTTCCACTTATGGTCCTATAGCTTAGGGAAATTAAAATCAAAAAGACACAGCCACCCCAAAGTTTGGGACGCCTCTGTTTACAAGAACCTCGTTTACAGTACAAGTTCAACATCGCAGAAAGTGAAAAATGGATAAAGAAGTTGTGGTACTCATGTACAATGCAGTATCACTCAGCAATGAAATCTATGTCATCAGGCCCGTAGCAGCATAACGAGTGGATTCAGGTACGATGATTCTAACTGAAATAAGTCACACAGAGACAGAAACATCATAATATATCACTAACACACGGAATGTAAACCTGGCTACACAAGAACTGAATTCCAAAACAGAACAGGGTCTCAAATTTAGGAAACCAACTTATGCTTGCTTAAGGGGAAAGGTGAGTTGGGGTGCTGCATAAAACCAGAGATTGAAATGAGCACAGATAAAGTTCCTTAAGCCAAATATGGAATAGACAAGAGCTACTCCTTGCTCAACGAAATGGACTCAACACCCCATATTAAACGCCTAAGAATGTACCTGACTAGTAAGTATCTTAAAACCTATGGATTGCTATGTCTCCAAAAGAGAATCAACCATGTGTACAGGGGCATAAACGCAGCAGTGATAGGATTGGAGAGGTTCGGTGAGCAAATGAAGACGCTTTGAAGTCATATTGCATGGTACCCATCCACCGGGTCTCAACTCTCCAGGTTTAAGGTATTCTTCCTTCAGCTAAAACATGCATGTGGAACCCAGAGTATGATCAACCGTGTGAATGGGAGACGTGTTCAAATATGTCTCCATTCTCGTCCCCAGGTACTCGGGTGCAACATTCCAGACGCTTTACTAACACTCTCCCCACTTGGAGAGTCAGTCCCTTTAACCTCCTGTTTGGCCCAGTTTGCAATTTCTGCGGAAGATGAACAGGAAAAGCGAGAACCAATGAGAGACTAGCTGGAGGTGTCTGGACGGGCAAATTGAACTCACATTTCCCACCAGGAAGAGAAATTAACCAAAGGTTCAGCGTGCCGTGCCGGACACAGATTAGGGCCTGAAGCCATCTTGCGGTGTTGCGGCCAGCTCACAAGAAAGCGAGTTGAAGAAAGGAGCTCAGGGGCACTGTAATTCACAAACCTGCAGAGTTATAAATGACAGCTATCGTTCAAAAATATACTGAAGTAAGGCTGCAAGAGGACTTGAAAACGGGGCAGAATTGCAGGAAACCGATTTCAGGAGGTAGACTGGAATTGCATTGAAAGCATAGGAAAAGAGGCAGAACGTCCACAATGATGCACTTGGCCAAAAAGGGCGTATGCGTTTTTTCCTGAATATATTCAGGAAAAAACGCATACGCCCTTTTTGGCCAACCAAGCAAGCTTGCAAAGGAAATCTGCACTACAATGAAGTCTCACTTCCCCCCAGTCAAAAGGGCCATCTTAAAAAAGTGTAAAATCCAGAAAGGCAGGACAGGCCATGGAGAACTGGGAGCCTTGTTATGTTGATTGGCTGGATGTAAATTGCCAACAGACACTCGGGAGAAGTGTATGGTGTTTCCTGAAACATCTAAGAAACAAAGCAGCAGAGCCTAGGGCACTTCCACTTATGGTCCTATAGCTTAGGGAAATTTAAATCAAAAAGACACAGCCACCCCAAAGTTTGGGACGGCTCTGTTTACAAGAACCTCGTTTACGGTACAAGTTCAGTATCGCAGAAAGTGAGAAATGGATAAAGAAGTTGTGGTACTTATGTACAATGCAATATCCCTCAGCAATGAAATCTATGCCTTCAGGCCCGTAGCAGCATAATGAGTGGATTCATGTATGATGATTCTAACTGAAATAAGTCACACAGAAAAAGAAACATCATAAGATATCACTAATACATGGAATGTAAAATTGGCTACACAGGAACTGGATTACAATACAGAACAGGGACTCAAATTTAGAAAACCAACTTATGCTTGCTTAAGGGGAAAGGTGAGTTGGGGTGCTACATAAAACCAGAGATTGAAATGAGCACAGATAAATTTCCTTAAGCCAAATATGTAATAGACAAGAGCTAATCCTTGCTCAACGAAATGGACTCAACACCCCATATTAAACACCTAAGAATGTACCTGACTAGTAAGTATCTTAAAACCTATGGATTGCTGTGTCTCTGAAAGAGAATCAAGCATGTGTACAGGGGCATAAACGCAGCAGTGATAGGATTGGAGAGGTTCGGTGAGCAAATGAAGACCCTTTGAAGTCATATTGCATGGTACCCATTCCACGGGTCTCAACTCTCCAGGTTTCAGGGATTCTTCCTTCAGCTAAAACATGCATGTGGAACCCAGAGTATGATCAACCGTGTGAACGGGAGACGTGTTCAAATATGTCTCAGTTTTCCTCCCCTGGTACTCGGGTGCAACATTCCAGACGCTTTACTAACACTCTCCCCACTTGGAGAGTCAGCGCCTTTAACCTCCAGTTTGGCCCAGTTTGCAATTTCTGCGGAAGATGAACAGGAATAGGGAGAACCAATGAGAGACTAGCTGGAGGTGTCTGGACGGGCAAATTCAACTCTCATTTCCCACCAGAAAGAGGAAATAACCAAAGGCTCAGCGTGTCATGCCGGAACCAGATTGGGCCTGAAGCCCTCCTGCGGTGTTGCGGCCAGCTCACAAGAAAGCAAGTTGAAGAAAGGAGCTCAGGGGCACTGTAATTCACAAACCTGCAGAGTTATAAATGACAGCTATCGTCCAAAAATAGACTGAAGTAAGGCTGCCAAGAGGACTTGAAAGCGGGGCAGAATTGCAGGAAACCGATTTCAGGAGGTAGACTGGAATTGCATTGAAAGCATAGGAAAAGAGGCAGAACGTCCACAATGATGCACTTGGCCAAAAAGGGCGTATGCGTTTTTTCCTGAGTATATTCAGGAAAAAACGCATACGCCCTTTTTGGCCAACCAAGCAAACTTGCAAAGGAAATCTGCACTACAATGAAGTCTCACTTCCCCCCGGTCAAAAGGGCCATCTGAAAAAAGTGTAAAATCCAGAAAGGCAGGACAGGCCATGGAGAACAGGGACCCTTGTTATGGTGATGGGCGGGATGTAAATAGCCAACAGCCACTCTGGAGAAGTGTATGGTGTTTCCTGAAACATCTAAAAAGCAAAGCAACAGAGCCCAGGGCACTTCCACTTATGGTCCTATAGATTAGGGAAATTAAAATCAAAAAGACACAGCCACCCCAATGTTTGGGACGCCTCTGTTTACAAGAACTTCGTTTACCGTACAAGTTCAATATCACAGAAAGTGAAAAATGGATAAAGAACTTGTGGTACTTACGTACAATGCAGTATCACTCAGCAATGAAATCTATGTCATCAGGCCCGTAGCAGCATAATGAGTGGATTGAGGTACGATGATTCTAACTGAAATAAGTCACACAGAAAAAGAAACATCATAAGGTATCACTAATACACGGAATGTAAACTTGGCTACACAGGACCTGAATTCCAAAACAGAACAGGGTCTCAAATTGAGAAAACCAACTTCTGTTTGCTTAAGGGGAAAGGTGAGTTGGGGTGCTGCATAAAACCAGAGATTGAAATGAGCACAGATAAATTTCCTTAAGCCAAATATGGAATAGACAAGAGCTACTCCTTGCTCAACGAAATGGACACAACACCCCATATTAAACGCCTAAGAATATACCTGACTAGTAAGTATCTGAAAACCTATGGATTGCTATGTCTCCGAAAGAGAATCAAGCGTGTGTACAGGGGCATAAACGCAGCAGTGATAGGATTGGAGAGGTTCGGTGAGCAAATGAAGACCCTTTGAAGTCATGTTGCATGGTACCCATTCCACGGGTCTCAACTCTCCAGGTTTAAGGTATTCTTCCTTCAGCTAAAACATGCATGTGGAACCCAGAGTATGATGAACCGTGTGAACGGGAGACGTGTTCAAATATGTCTCAGTTTTCCTACCCTGGTACTCGGGTGCAACATCCAGACGCTTTACTAACACTCTCCCCACTTGGAGAGTCAGCGCCTTTAACCTCCTGTTTGGCCCAGTTTGCAATTTCTGCGGAAGATGAACAGGAATAGCGAGAACCAATGAGAGACTAGCTGGAGGTGTCTGGACGGGCAAATTTAACTCTCATTTCCCACCAGGAAGAGGAATTAACCAAAGGCTCAGCGTGCCGTGCCAGAACCAGATTAGGGCCTGAAGCCATCCTGGGGTGTTGCGGCCAGGTCACAAGAAAGCGAGTTGAAGAAAGGAGCTCAGGGGCACTGTAATTCACAAACCTGCAGAGTTATAAATGACAGCTATCGTCCAAAAATATACTGAAGTAAGGCTGCCAAGAGGACTTGAAAGCGGGGCAGAATTGCAGGAAACCGATTTCAGCAGGTAGACTGGAATTGCATTGAAAGCATAGGAAAAGAGGCAGAACGTCCACAATGATGCACTTGGCCAAAAAGGGCATATGCCTTTTTTCCTGAATATATTCAGGAAAAAACGCATACGCCCTTTTTGGCCAACCAAGCAAGCTTGCAAACGAAATCTGCACTACAATGAAGTCTCACTTCCCTCCGGTCAAAAGGGCCATCTGAAAAAAGTGTAAAATCCAGAAAGGCAGGACAGGCCATGGAGAACTGGGAGCCTTGTTATGCTGATGGGCGGGATGTAAATTGCCAACAGACACTCGGGAGAATTGTATGGTGTTTCCTGAAACATCTAAAAAACAAAGCAACAGAGCCTAGGGCACTTCCACTTATGGTCCTATAGCTTAGGGAAATTAAAATCAAAAAGACACAGCCACCCCAAAGTTTGGGACGCCTCTCTTTACAAGAACCTCGTTTACAGTACAAGTTCAACATCGCAGAAAGTGAAAAATGGATAAAGAAGTTGTGGTATTTACTTACAAAGCAATATCACTCAGCAATGAAATCTATGTCATCAGGCCCGTAGCAGCATAATGAGTGGATTCAGGTATGATGATTCTAACTGAAATAAGTCACACAGAAAAAGAAACATCATAAGATATCACTAATACACGGAATGTAAACTTGGCTGCACAGGAACTGAATTCCAAAACAGAACAGGGTCTCAAATTTAGAAAACCAACTTATGATTGCTTAAGGGTAAAGGTGAGATGGGGTGCTGCATAAAACCAGAGATTGAAATGAGCACAGATAAATTTCCTTAAGCCAAATATGGAATAGACAAGAGCTACTCCTTGCTCAACGAAATGGACTCAACACCCCATATTAAACGCCTAAGAATGTACCTGACTAGTAAGTATCTTAAAACCTATGGATTGCTATGTCTCCAAAAGAGAATCAAGCGTGTGTACAGGGGCATAAATGCAGCAGTGATAGGATTGGAGAGGTTCGGTGAGCAAATGAAGACGCTTTGAAATCATATTGCATGGTACCCATTCCACGGGTCTCAACTCTCCAGGTTTAAGGTATTCTTCCTTCAGCTAAAACATGCACGTGGAACCCAGAGTATGATCAACCGTGTGAATGGGAGACGTGTTCAAATATGTCTCAGTTTTCCTCCCCTGGTACTCGGGTGCAACATTCCAGACGCTTTACTAACACTCTCCCCACTTGGAGAGTCAGCGCCTTTAACCTCCTGTTTGGCCCAGTTTGCAATTTCTGCGGAAGATGAACAGGAATAGCGAGAACCAATGAGAGACTAGCTGGAGGTGTCTGGACGGGCAAATTTAACTCTCATTTCCCACCAGGAAGAGGAAATAACCAAAGGCTCAGCGTGCCGTGCCGGAACCAGATTAGGGCCTGAAGCCATCCTGCGGTGTTGCGGCCAGCTCAAAAGAAAGCGAGTTGAAGAAAGGAGCTCAGGGGCACTGTAATTCACAAACCTGCAGAGTTATAAATGACAGCTATCGTCCAAAAATATACTGAAGTAAGGCTGCCAAGAGGACTTGAAAGCGGGGCAGAATTGCAGGAAACCGATTTCAGGAGGTAGCCTGGAATTGCATTGAAAGCATAGGAAAAGAGGCAGAACGTCCACAATGATGCACTTGGCCAAAAAGGGCGTATGCGTTTTTTCCTGAATATATTGAGGAAAAAACGCATACGCGCTTTTTGGCCAACCAAGCAAGCTTGCAAAGGAAATCTGCACTACAATGAAGTCTCACTTCCCCCCGGTCAAAAGGGCCATCTGAAAAAAGTGTAAAATCCAGAAAGGCAGGACAGGCCATGGAGAACTGGGAGCCTTGTTATGCTGATGGGCGGGATGTAAATTGCCAACAGCAACTCGGGAGAAGTGTATGGTGTTTCCTGAAACATCTAAAAAACAAAGCAACAGAGCCTAGGGCACTTCCACTTATGGTCCTATAGCTTAGGGAAATCAAAATCAAAAAGACACAGCCACCCCAAAGTTTGGGACGCCTCTGTTTACAAGAACCTCGTTTACAGTACAAGTTCAACATCGCAGAAAGTGAAAAATGGATAAAGAATTTGTGGTATTTACTTACAAAGCAATATCACTCAGCAATGAAATCTATGTCATCAGGCCCTTAGCAGCACAATGAGTGTATTCAGGTATGATGATTCTAACTGAAATAAGTCACACAAAAAAAGAAACATCATAAGATATCACTAATACATGGAATGTAAACTTGGCTACAAAGGAACTGAATTCCAAAACAGAACAGGGTCTCAAATGTAGAAAACCAACTTATGCTTGCTTAAGGGGAAAGGTGAGTTGGGGTGCTGCATAAAACCAGAGATTGAAATGAGCACAGATAAAGTTCCTTAAGCCAAATATGGAATAGACAAGAGCTACTCCTTGCTCAACGAAATGGACTCAACACCCCATATTAAACGCCTAAGAATGTACCTGACTAGTAAGTATCTTAAAACCTATGGATTGCTATGTCTCCGAAAGAGAATCAAGCGTGTGTACAGGGGCATAAACGCAGCAGTGATAGGATTGGAGAGGTTCAGTGAGCAAATGAAGACCCTTTGAAGTCATATTGTATGGTACCCATTACACGTGTCTCAACTCTCCAGGTTTAAGGTATTCTTCCTTCAGCTAAAACTTGCATGTGGAACCTAGAGTATGATCATCCATGTGAACGGGAGACGTGTTCAAATATGTCTCAGTTTTCGTACCCTTGTACTCGGGTGCAACATTCCAGACGCTTTACTAACACTCTCCCCACTTGGAGAGTCAGCGCCTTTAACCTCCTGTTTGGCCCAGTTTGCAATTTCTGCGGAAGATGAACAGGAATAGCGAGAACAAATGAGAGACTAGCTGGAGGTGTCTGGACGGGCAAATTTAACTCTCATTTCCCACCAGGAAGAGGAAATAACCAAAGGCTCAGCGTGCCGTGCCAGAATCAGATTAGGGCCTGAAGCCATCCTGCGATGTTGCGGCCAGGTCACAAGAAAGCGAGTTGAAGAAAGGAGCTCAGGGGCACTGTAATTCACAAACCTGCAGAGTTATAAATGACAGCTATCGTCCAAAAATATACTGAAGTAAGGCTGCCAAGAGGACTTGAAAGCAGGGCAGAATTGCAGGAAACCGATTTCAGGAGGTAGACTGGAATTGCATTGAAAGCATAGGAAAAGAGGCAGAACGTCCACAATGATGCACTTGGCCAAAAAGGGCGTATGCGTTTTTTCCTGAATATATTCAGGAAAAAATGCATACGCCCTTTTTGGCCAACCAAGCAAGCTTGCAAAGGAAATCTGCACTACAATGAAGTCTCACTTCCCCCTGGTCAAAAGGGCCATCTGAAAATGTGTAAAATCCAGAAAGGCAGGACAGGCCATGGAGAACTGGGAGCCTTGTTATGCTGATGGGCGGGATGTAAATTGCCAACAGACACTTGGGAGAAGTGTATGGTGTTTCCTGAAACATCTAAAAAACAAAGCAACAGAGCCTAGGGCACTTCCACTTATGGTCCTATAGCTTAGGGAAATTAAAATCAAAAAGACACAGCCACCCCAAAGTTTGGGACGCCTCTGTTTACAAGAACCTCGTTTACCGTACAAGTTCAACATCGCAGAAAGTGAAAAATGGATAAAGAAGTTGTGGTATTTACTTACAAAGCAATATCACTCAGCAATGAAATCTATGTCATCAGGCCCTTAGCAGCACAATGAGTGGATTCAGGTATGATGATTCTAACTGAAATAAGTCACACAGAAAAAGAAACATCATAAGATATCACTAATACACGGAATGTAAACTTGGCTACACAGGAACTGAATTCCAAAACAGAACAGGGTCTCAAATTTAGAAAACCAACTTATGCTTGCTTAAGGGGAAAGGTGAGTTGGGGTGCTGCATAAAACCAGAGATTAAAATGAGCACAGATAAAGTTCCTTAAGCCAAATATGGAATAGACAAGAGCTACTCCTTGCTCAACGAATCGGACTCAACACCGCATATTAAACGCCTAAGAATGTACCTGACTAGTAAGTATCTTAAAACCTATGGATTGCTATGTCTCCGAAAGAGAATCAAGCGTGTGTACAGGGGCATAAACGCAGCAGTGATAGGATTGGAGAGGTTCCGTGAGCAAATGAAGACCCTTTGAAGTCATATTGCATGGTACCCATTACACGGGTCTCAACTCTCCAGGTTTAAGGTATTCTTCCTTCAGCTAAAACATGCATGTGGAACCCAGAGTATGATCAACCGTGTGAACGGGAGACGTGTTCAAATATGTCTCAGTTTTCCTCCCCTGGTACTCGGGTGCAACATTCGAGACGCTTTACTAACACTCTCCCCACTTGGAGAGTCAGCGCCTTTAACCTCCTGTTTGGCCCAGTTTGCAATTTCTGCGGAAGATGAACAGGAATAGCGAGAACCAATGAGAGACTAGCTGGAGGTGTCTGGACGGGCAAATTTAACTCTCATTTCCCACCAGGAAGAGGAAATAACCAAAGGCTCAGCGTGCCGTGCCAGAACCAGATTAGGGCCTGAAGCCATCCTGCGGTGTTGCGGCCAGCTCACAAGCAAGCGAGTTGAAGAAAGGAGCTCAGGGGCACTGTAATTCACAAACCTGCAGAGTTATAAATGACAGCTATCGTCCAAAAATATACTGAAGTAAGGCTGCCAAGAGGACTTGAAAGCGGGGCAGAATTGCAGGAAACCGATTTCAGCAGGTAGACTGGAATTGCATTGAAAGCATAGGAAAAGAGGCAGAACGTCCACAATGATGCACTTGGCCAAAAAGGGCATATGCCTTTTTTCCTGAATATATTCAGGAAAAAACGCATACGCCCTTTTTGGCCAACCAAGCAAGCTTGCAAACGAAATCTGCACTACAATGAAGTCTCACTTCCCTCCGGTCAAAAGGGCCATCTGAAAAAAGTGTAAAATCCAGAAAGGCAGGACAGGCCATGGAGAACTGGGAGCCTTGTTATGCTGATGGGCGGGATGTAAATTGCCAACAGACACTCGGGAGAATTGTATGGTGTTTCCTGAAACATCTAAAAAACAAAGCAACAGAGCCTAGGGCACTTCCACTTATGGTCCTATAGCTTAGGGAAATTAAAATCAAAAAGACACAGCCACCCCAAAGTTTGGGACGCCTCTCTTTACAAGAACCTCGTTTACAGTACAAGTTCAACATCGCAGAAAGTGAAAAATGGATAAAGAAGTTGTGGTATTTACTTACAAAGCAATATCACTCAGCAATGAAATCTATGTCATCAGGCCCGTAGCAGCATAATGAGTGGATTCAGGTATGATGATTCTAACTGAAATAAGTCACACAGAAAAAGAAACATCATAAGATATCACTAATACACGGAATGTAAACTTGGCTGCACAGGAACTGAATTCCAAAACAGAACAGGGTCTCAAATTTAGAAAACCAACTTATGATTGCTTAAGGGTAAAGGTGAGATGGGGTGCTGCATAAAACCAGAGATTGAAATGAGCACAGATAAATTTCCTTAAGCCAAATATGGAATAGACAAGAGCTACTCCTTGCTCAACGAAATGGACTCAACACCCCATATTAAACGCCTAAGAATGTACCTGACTAGTAAGTATCTTAAAACCTATGGATTGCTATGTCTCCAAAAGAGAATCAAGCGTGTGTACAGGGGCATAAATGCAGCAGTGATAGGATTGGAGAGGTTCGGTGAGCAAATGAAGACGCTTTGAAATCATATTGCATGGTACCCATTCCACGGGTCTCAACTCTCCAGGTTTAAGGTATTCTTCCTTCAGCTAAAACATGCACGTGGAACCCAGAGTATGATCAACCGTGTGAATGGGAGACGTGTTCAAATATGTCTCAGTTTTCCTCCCCTGGTACTCGGGTGCAACATTCCAGACGCTTTACTAACACTCTCCCCACTTGGAGAGTCAGCGCCTTTAACCTCCTGTTTGGCCCAGTTTGCAATTTCTGCGGAAGATGAACAGGAATAGCGAGAACCAATGAGAGACTAGCTGGAGGTGTCTGGACGGGCAAATTTAACTCTCATTTCCCACCAGGAAGAGGAAATAACCAAAGGCTCAGCGTGCCGTGCCGGAACCAGATTAGGGCCTGAAGCCATCCTGCGGTGTTGCGGCCAGCTCAAAAGAAAGCGAGTTGAAGAAAGGAGCTCAGGGGCACTGTAATTCACAAACCTGCAGAGTTATAAATGACAGCTATCGTCCAAAAATATACTGAAGTAAGGCTGCCAAGAGGACTTGAAAGCGGGGCAGAATTGCAGGAAACCGATTTCAGGAGGTAGCCTGGAATTGCATTGAAAGCATAGGAAAAGAGGCAGAACGTCCACAATGATGCACTTGGCCAAAAAGGGCGTATGCGTTTTTTCCTGAATATATTGAGGAAAAAACGCATACGCGCTTTTTGGCCAACCAAGCAAGCTTGCAAAGGAAATCTGCACTACAATGAAGTCTCACTTCCCCCCGGTCAAAAGGGCCATCTGAAAAAAGTGTAAAATCCAGAAAGGCAGGACAGGCCATGGAGAACTGGGAGCCTTGTTATGCTGATGGGCGGGATGTAAATTGCCAACAGCAACTCGGGAGAAGTGTATGGTGTTTCCTGAAACATCTAAAAAACAAAGCAACAGAGCCTAGGGCACTTCCACTTATGGTCCTATAGCTTAGGGAAATCAAAATCAAAAAGACACAGCCACCCCAAAGTTTGGGACGCCTCTGTTTACAAGAACCTCGTTTACAGTACAAGTTCAACATCGCAGAAAGTGAAAAATGGATAAAGAATTTGTGGTATTTACTTACAAAGCAATATCACTCAGCAATGAAATCTATGTCATCAGGCCCTTAGCAGCACAATGAGTGTATTCAGGTATGATGATTCTAACTGAAATAAGTCACACAAAAAAAGAAACATCATAAGATATCACTAATACATGGAATGTAAACTTGGCTACAAAGGAACTGAATTCCAAAACAGAACAGGGTCTCAAATGTAGAAAACCAACTTATGCTTGCTTAAGGGGAAAGGTGAGTTGGGGTGCTGCATAAAACCAGAGATTGAAATGAGCACAGATAAAGTTCCTTAAGCCAAATATGGAATAGAGAAGAGCTACTCCTTGCTCAACGAAATGGACTCAACACCCCATATTAAACGCCTAAGAATGTACCTGACTAGTAAGTATCTTAAAACCTATGGATTGCTATGTCTCCGAAAGAGAATCAAGCGTGTGTACAGGGGCATAAACGCAGCAGTGATAGGATTGGAGAGGTTCAGTGAGCAAATGAAGACCCTTTGAAGTCATATTGTATGGTACCCATTACACGTGTCTCAACTCTCCAGGTTTAAGGTATTCTTCCTTCAGCTAAAACTTGCATGTGGAACCTAGAGTATGATCATCCATGTGAACGGGAGACGTGTTCAAATATGTCTCAGTTTTCGTACCCTTGTACTCGGGTGCAACATTCCAGACGCTTTACTAACACTCTCCCCACTTGGAGAGTCAGCGCCTTTAACCTCCTGTTTGGCCCAGTTTGCAATTTCTGCGGAAGATGAACAGGAATAGCGAGAACAAATGAGAGACTAGCTGGAGGTGTCTGGACGGGCAAATTTAACTCTCATTTCCCACCAGGAAGAGGAAATAACCAAAGGCTCAGCGTGCCGTGCCAGAATCAGATTAGGGCCTGAAGCCATCCTGCGATGTTGCGGCCAGGTCACAAGAAAGCGAGTTGAAGAAAGGAGCTCAGGGGCACTGTAATTCACAAACCTGCAGAGTTATAAATGACAGCTATCGTCCAAAAATATACTGAAGTAAGGCTGCCAAGAGGACTTGAAAGCAGGGCAGAATTGCAGGAAACCGATTTCAGGAGGTAGACTGGAATTGCATTGAAAGCATAGGAAAAGAGGCAGAACGTCCACAATGATGCACTTGGCCAAAAAGGGCGTATGCGTTTTTTCCTGAATATATTCAGGAAAAAATGCATACGCCCTTTTTGGCCAACCAAGCAAGCTTGCAAAGGAAATCTGCACTACAATGAAGTCTCACTTCCCCCTGGTCAAAAGGGCCATCTGAAAATGTGTAAAATCCAGAAAGGCAGGACAGGCCATGGAGAACTGGGAGCCTTGTTATGCTGATGGGCGGGATGTAAATTGCCAACAGACACTTGGGAGAAGTGTATGGTGTTTCCTGAAACATCTAAAAAACAAAGCAACAGAGCCTAGGGCACTTCCACTTATGGTCCTATAGCTTAGGGAAATTAAAATCAAAAAGACACAGCCACCCCAAAGTTTGGGACGCCTCTGTTTACAAGAACCTCGTTTACCGTACAAGTTCAACATCGCAGAAAGTGAAAAATGGATAAAGAAGTTGTGGTATTTACTTACAAAGCAATATCACTCAGCAATGAAATCTATGTCATCAGGCCCTTAGCAGCACAATGAGTGGATTCAGGTATGATGATTCTAACTGAAATAAGTCACACAGAAAAAGAAACATCATAAGATATCACTAATACACGGAATGTAAACTTGGCTACACAGGAACTGAATTCCAAAACAGAACAGGGTCTCAAATTTAGAAAACCAACTTATGCTTGCTTAAGGGGAAAGGTGAGTTGGGGTGCTGCATAAAACCAGAGATTAAAATGAGCACAGATAAAGTTCCTTAAGCCAAATATGGAATAGACAAGAGCTACTCCTTGCTCAACGAATCGGACTCAACACCGCATATTAAACGCCTAAGAATGTACCTGACTAGTAAGTATCTTAAAACCTATGGATTGCTATGTCTCCGAAAGAGAATCAAGCGTGTGTACAGGGGCATAAACGCAGCAGTGATAGGATTGGAGAGGTTCCGTGAGCAAATGAAGACCCTTTGAAGTCATATTGCATGGTACCCATTACACGGGTCTCAACTCTCCAGGTTTAAGGTATTCTTCCTTCAGCTAAAACATGCATGTGGAACCCAGAGTATGATCAACCGTGTGAACGGGAGACGTGTTCAAATATGTCTCAGTTTTCCTCCCCTGGTACTCGGGTGCAACATTCGAGACGCTTTACTAACACTCTCCCCACTTGGAGAGTCAGCGCCTTTAACCTCCTGTTTGGCCCAGTTTGCAATTTCTGCGGAAGATGAACAGGAATAGCGAGAACCAATGAGAGACTAGCTGGAGGTGTCTGGACGGGCAAATTTAACTCTCATTTCCCACCAGGAAGAGGAAATAACCAAAGGCTCAGCGTGCCGTGCCAGAACCAGATTAGGGCCTGAAGCCATCCTGCGGTGTTGCGGCCAGCTCACAAGCAAGCGAGTTGAAGAAAGGAGCTCAGGGGCACTGTAATTCACAAACCTGCAGAGTTATAAATGACAGCTATCGTCCAAAAATATACTGAAGTAAGGCTGCCAAGAGGACTTGAAAGCGGGGCAGAATTGCAGGAAACCGATTTCAGGAGGTAGACTGGAATTGCATTGAAAGCATAGGAAAAGAGGCAGAACGTCCACAATGATGCACTTGGCCAAAAAGGGCGTATGCGTTTTTTCCTGAATATATTCAGGAGAAAACGCATACGCCCTTTTTGGCCAACCAAGCAAGCTTGCAAAGGAAATCTGCACTACAATGAAGTCTGACTTCCCCCCGGTCAAAAGGGCCATCTGAATAAAGTGTAAAATCCAGAAAGGCAGGACAGGCCATGGAGAACTGGGAGCCTTGTTATGCTGATGGGCGGGATGTAAATTGCCAACAGACACTCGGGAGAAGTGTATGGTGTTTCCTGAAACATCTAAAAAACAAAGCAACAGAGCCTAGGGCACTTCCACTTATGGTCCTATAGCTTAGGAAAATTAAAATCAAAAAGACACAGCCACCCCAAAGTTTGGGAGGCCTCTGTTTACAAGAACCTCGTTTACAGTACAAGTTCAACATCGCAGAAAGTGAAAAATGGATAAAGAAGTTGTGGTATTTACTTACAAAGCAATATCACTCAGCAATGAAATCTATGTCATCAGGCCCCTAGCAGCACAATGAGTGGATTCAGGTACGATGATTCTAACTGAAATAAGTCACACAGAAAAAGAAACATCATAAGATATCACTAATACACGGAATGTAAACTTGGCTACACAGGAACTGAATTACACAACAGAACAGGGTCTCAAATTTAGAAAACCAACTTATGCTTGCTTAAGGGGAAAGGTGAGTTGGGGTGCTGCATAAAAGCAGAGATTGAAATGAGCACAGATAAAGTTCCTTAAGCCAAATATGGAATAGACAAGAGCTACTCCTTGCTCAACGAAATGGACTCCACACCCCATATTAAACGCCTAAGAATGTACCTGACTAGTAAGTATCTTAAAACCTATGGATTGCTATGTCTCCAAAAGAGAATCAAGCATGTGTACAGGGGCATAAACGCAGCAGTGATAGGATTGGAGAGGTTCGGTGAGCAAATGAAGACCCTTTGAAGTCATATTGCATGGTACCCATTACACGGGTCTCAACTCTCCAGGTTTAAGGTATTCTTCCTTCAGCTAAAAGATGCATGTGGAACCCAGAATATGATCAACCGTGTGAACGGGAGACGTGTTCAAATATGTCTCAGTTTTCCTCCCCTGGTACTCGGGTGCAACATTCCAGACACTTTACTAACACTCTCCCCACTTGGAGAGTCAGCGCCTTTAACCTCCTGTTTGGCCCAGTTTGCAATTTCTGCGGAAGATGAACAGGAATAGGGAGAACCAATGAGAGACTAGCTGGAGGTGTCTGGACGGGCAAATTTAACTCTCATTTCCCACCAGGAAGAGGAAATAACCAAAGGCTCAGCGTGCCGTGCCGGAACCAGATTAGGGCCTGAAGCCATCCTGCGGTGTTGCGGCCAGCTCACAAGCAAGCGAGTTGAAGAAAGGAGCTCAGGGGCACTGTAATTCACAAACCTGCAGAGTTATAAATGACAGCTATCATCCAAAAATATACTGAAGTAAGGCTGCCAAGAGGACTTGAAAGCGGGGCAGAATTGCAGGAAACCGATTTCAGGAGGTAGACTGGAATTGCATTGAAAGCATAGGAAAAGAGGCAGAACGTCCACAATGATGCACTTGGCCAAAAAGGGCGTATGCGTTTTTTCCTGAATATATTCAGGAGAAAACGCATACGCACTTTTTGGCCAACCAAGCAAGCTTGCAAAGGAAATCTGCACTACAATGAAGTCTGACTTCCCCCCGGTCAAAAGGGCCATCTGAAAAAAGTGTAAAATCCAGAAAGGCAGGACAGGCCATGGAGAACTGGGAGCCTTGTTATGCTGATGGGCGGGATGTAAATTGCCAACAGACACTCGGGAGAAGTGTATGGTGTTTCCTGAAACATCTAAAAAACAAAGCAACAGAGCCTAGGGCACTTCCACTTATGGTCCTATAGCTTAGGGAAATTAAAATCAAAAAGACACAGCCACCCCAAAGTTTGGGACGCCTCTGTTTACAAGAACCTCGTTTACAGTACAAGTTCAACATCGCAGAAAGTGAAAAATGGATAAAGAAGTTGTGGTATTTACTTACAAAGCAATATCACTCAGCAATGAAATCTATGTCATCAGGCCCCTAGCAGCACAATGAGTGGATTCAGGTACGATGATTCTAACTGAAATAAGTCACACAGAAAAAGAAACATCATAAGATATCACTAATACACGGAATGTAAACTTGGCTACACAGGAACTGAATTACACAACAGAACAGGGTCTCAAATTTAGAAAACCAACTTATGCTTGCTTAAGGGGAAAGGTGAGTTGGGGTGCTGCATAAAACCAGAGATTGAAATGAGCACAGATAAAGTTCCTTAAGCCAAATATGGAATAGACAAGAGCTACTCCTTGCTCAACGAAATGGACTCCACACCCCATATTAAACACCTAAGAATGTACCTGACTAGTAAGTAACTTAAAACCTATGGATTGCTATGTCTCCAAAAGAGAATCAAGCGTGTGTACAGGGGCATAAACGCAGCAGTGATAGGATTGGAGAGGTTCGGTGAGCAAATGAAGACCCTTTGAAGTCATATTGCATGGTACCCATTATTCGGGTCTCAACTCTCCAGGTTTAAGGTATTCTTCCTTCAGCTAAAAGATGCATGTGGAACCCAGAGTATTCTCAACCGTGTGAACGGGAGACGTGTTCAAATATGTCTCAGTTTTCGTACCCTGGTACTCGGGTGCAACATTCCAGACGCTTTACTAACACTCTCCCGACTTGGAGAGTCAGTCCCTTTAACCTCCTGTTTGGGCCAGTTGGCAATTTCTGCGGAAGATGAACAGGAATAGGGAGAACCAATGAGAGACTAGCTGGAGGTGTCTGGACGGGCAAATTTAACTCTCATTTCCCACCAGGAAGAGGAATTAACCAACGGCTCAGCGTACCGTGCCGGAACCAGATTACGGCCTGAAGCCATCCTGCGGTGTTGCGGCCAGCTCACAAGAAAGCGAGTTGAAGAAAGGAGCTCTGAGGCACTGTAATTCACAAACCTGCAGAGTTATAAATGACAGCTATCGTCCAAAAATATACTGAAGTAAGGCTGCCAAGAGGCCTTGAAAGCGGGGCAAAATTGCAGGAAACCGATTTCAGGAGGTAGACTGGAATTGCATTGAAAGCATAGGAAAAGAGGCAGAACGTCCACAATGATGCACTTGGCCAAAAAGGGCGTATGCGTTTTTCCCTGAATATATTCAGGAAATAACGCATACGCCCTTTTTGGCCAACCAAGCAAGCTTGCAAAGGAAATCTGCACTACAATGAAGTCTCACTTCCCCCTGCTCAAAAGGGACATCTGAGAAAAGTGTAAAATCCAGAAAGGCAGGACAGGCCATGGAGAATGGGACCCTTGTTATGCTGATGGGCGGGATGTAAATTGCCAACAGACACTGGGGAGAAGTGTATGGTGTTTCCTGAAACATTTAAAAAACAAAGCAACAGAGCCTAGGGCACTTCCACTTATGGTCCTATAGTTTAGGGAAATTAAAATCAAAAAGACACAGCCACCCCAAAGTTTGGATCCGCTCTGTTTACAAAAACCTCGTTTACAGTACAAGTTCAACATCGCAGAAAGTGAAAAATGGATAAAGAAGTTGTGGTATTTACTTACAATGCAGTATCACTCAGCAATGAAATCTATGTCATCAGGCCCGTAGCAGCATAATGAGTGGATTCAGGTATGATGATTCTAACTGAAATAAGTCACACAGAAAAAGAAACATCATAAGATATCTCTAATACATGGAATGTAAACTTGGCTACACAGGAACTGAATTACACAACAGAACAGGGTCTCAAATTTAGAAAACCAACTTATGCTTGCTTAAGGGGAAAGGTGAGTTGGGGTGCTGCATAAAACCAGAGATTGAAATGAGCACAGATAAAGTTCCTTAAGCCAAATATGGAATAGACAAGAGCTACTCCTTGCTCAACGAAATGGACTCAACACCCCATATTAAACGCCTAAGAATGTACCTGACTAGTAAGTATCTTAAAACCTATGGATTGCTATGTCTCCGAAAGAGAATCAAGCATGTGTACAGGGGCATAAACGCAGCAGTGATAGGATTGGAGAGGTTCAGTGAGCAAATGAAGACCCTTTGAAGTCATATTGTATGGTACCCATTACACGTGTCTCAACTCTCCAGGTTTAAGGTATTCTTCCTTCAGCTAAAACTTGCATGTGGAACCTAGAGTATGATCATCCATGTGAACGGGAGACATGTTCAAATATGTCTCAGTTTTCGTACCCTTGTACTCGGGTGCAACATTCCAGACGCTTTACTAACACTCTCCCCACTTGGAGAGTCAGCGCCTTTAACCTCCTGTTTGGCCCAGTTTGCAATTTCTGCGGAAGATGAACAGGAATAGGGAGAACCAATGAGAGACTAGCTGGAGGTGTCTGGACGGGCAAATTTAACTCTCATTTCCCACCAGGAAGAGGAAATAACCAAAGGCTCAGCGTGCCGTGCCAGAATCAGATTAGGGCCTGAAGCCATCCTGCGATGTTGCGGCCAGGTCACAAGAAAGCGAGTTGAAGAAAGGAGCTCAGGGGCACTGTAATTCACAAACCTGCAGAGTTATAAATGACAGCTATCGTCCAAAAATATACTGAAGTAAGGCTGCCAAGAGGACTTGAAAGCGGGGCAGAATTGCAGGAAACCGATTTCAGGAGGTAGACTGGAATTGCATTGAAAGCATAGGAAAAGAGGCAGAACGTCCACAATGATGCACTTGGCCAAAAAGGGCGTATGCGTTTTTTCCTGAATATATTCAGGAAAAAACGCATACGCCCTTTTTGGCCAACCAAGCAAGCTTGCAAAGGAAATCTGCACTACAATGAAGTCTCACTTCCCCCCGGTCAAAAGGGCCATCTGAAAATGTGTAAAATCCAGAAAGGCAGGACAGGTCATGGAGAACTGGGAGCCTTGTTATGCTGATGGGCGGGATGTAAATTGCCAACAGACACTTGGGAGAAGTGTATGGTGTTTCCTGAAACATCTAAAAAACAAAGCAACAGAGCCTAGGGCACTTCCACTTATGGTCCTATAGCTTAGGGAAATTAAAATCAAAAAGACACAGCCACCCCAAAGTTTGGGACGCCTCTGTTTACAAGAACCTCGTTTACAGTACAAGTTCAACATCGCAGAAAGTGAAAAATGGATAAAGAAGTTGTGGTATTTACTTACAAAGCAATATCACTCAGCAATGAAATCTATGTCATCAGGCCCTTAGCAGCACAATGAGTGGATTCAGGTATGATGATTCTAACTGAAATAAGTCACACAGAAAAAGAAACATCATAAGATATCACTAATACACGGAATGTAAACTTGGCTACAGAGGAACTGAATTCCAAAACAGAACAGGGTCTCAAATGTAGAAAACCAACATATGCTTGCTTAAGGGGAAAGGTGAGTTGGGGTGCAGCATAAAACCAGAGATTGAAATGAGCACAGATAAAGTTCCTTAAGCCAAATATGGAATAGACAAGAGCTACTCCTTGCTCAACGAAATGGACTCAACACCCCATATTAAACGCCTAAGAATGTACCTGACTAGTAAGTATCTTAAAACCTATGGATTGCTATGTCTCTAAAAGAGAAGCAAGCGTGTGTACAGGGGCATAAACGCAGCAGTGATAGGATTGGAGAGGTTCGGTGAGCAAATGAAGACCCTTTGAAGTCATATTGCATGGTACCCACTACACGGGTCTCAACTCTCCAGGTTTAAGGTATTCTTCCTTCAGCTAAAACATGCATGTGGATCCCAGAGTATGATCAACCGTGTGAACGGGAGACGTGTTCAAATATGTCTCAGTTTTCCTCCCCTGGTACTCGGGTGCAACATTCCAGACGCTTTACTAACACTCTCCCGACTTGGAGAGTCAGTCCCTTTAACCTCCTGTTTGGACCAGTTTGCAATTTCTGCGGAAGATGAACAGGAATAGGGAGAACCAATGAGAGACTAGCTGGAGGTGTCTGGACGGGCAAATTTAACTCTCATTTCCCACCAGGAAGAGGAAATAACCAAAGGTTCAGCGTGCCGTGCCGGAACCAGATTAGGGCCTGAAGCCATCCTGCGGTGTTGCGGCCAGGTCACAAGAAAGCGAGTTGAAGAAAGGAACTCAGGGGCACTGTAATTCACAAACCTGCAGAGTTATAAATGACAGCTATCGTCCAAAAATATACTGAAGTAAGGCTGCCAAGAGGACTTGAAAGCAGGGCAGAATTGCAGGAAACCGATTTCAGGAGGTAGACTGGAATTGCATTGAAAGCATAGGAAAAGAGGCAGAACGTCCACAATGATGCACTTGGCCAAAAAGGGCGTATGCGTTTTTTCCTGAATATATTCAGGAAAAAACGCATACGCCCTTTTTGGCCAACCAAGCAAGCTTGCAAAGGAAATCTGCACTACAATGAAGTCTGACTTCCCCCCGGTCAAAAGGGCCATCTGAAAAAAGTGTAAAATCCAGAAAGGCAGGACAGGCCATGGAGAACTGGGAGCCTTGTTATGCTGATGGGCGGGATGTAAATTGCCAACAGACACTCGGGAGAAGTGTATGGTGTTTCCTGAAACATCTAAAAAACAAAGCAACAGAGCCTAGGGCACTTCCACTTATGGTCCTATAGCTTAGGGAAATTAAAATCAAAAAGACACAGCCACCCCAAAGTTTGGGACGCCTCTGTTTACAAGAACCTCGTTTACCGTACAAGTTCAATATCACAGAAAGTGAAAAATGGATAAAGAAGTTGTGGTATTTACTTACAAAGCAATATCACTCAGCAATGAAATCTATGTCATCAGGCCCCTAGCAGCACAATGAGTGGATTCAGGTACGATGATTCTAACTGAAATAAGTCACACAGAAAAAGAAACATCATAAGATATCACTAATACACGGAATGTAAACTTGGCTACACAGGAACTGAATTACACAACAGAACAGGGTCTCAAATTTAGAAAACCAACTTATGCTTGCTTAAGGGGAAAGGTGAGTTGGGGTGCTGCATAAAAGCAGAGATTGAAATGAGCACAGATAAAGTTCCTTAAGCCAAATATGGAATAGACAAGAGCTACTCCTTGCTCAACGAAATGGACTCCACACCCCATATTAAACGCCTAAGAATGTACCTGACTAGTAAGTATCTTAAAAGCTATGGATTGCTATGTCTCCAAAAGAGAATCAAGCGTGTGTACAGGGGCATAAACGCAGCAGTGATAGGATTGGAGAGGTTCGGTGAGCAAATGAAGACCCTTTGAAGTCATATTGCATGGTACCCATTACACGCGTTTCAACTACCCAGTTTTATGGTATTCTTCCTTCAGCTAAAACATGCATGTGGAACCTAGAGTATGATCAACCATGTGATCGGGAGACGTGTTCAAATATGTCTCAGTTTTCGTACCCTGGTACTCGGGTGCAACATTCCAGACGCTTTACTAACACTCTCCCGACTTGGAGAGTCAGTCCCTTTAACCTCCTGTTTGGCCCAGTTTGCAATTTCTGCGGAAGGTGAACAGGAATAGGGAGAACCAATGAGAGACGAGCTGGAGGTGTCTGGTCGGGCAAATTTAACTCTCATTTCCCACCAGGAAGAGGAATTAACCAAAGGCTCAGCGTGCCGAGCCGGAACCAGATTAGGGCCTGAAGCCATCATGCGGTGTTGCGGCCAGGTCACAAGAAAGCGAGTTGAAGAAAGGAGCTCAGGGGCACTGTAATTCACAAACCTGCAGAGTTATAAATGACAGCTATCGTCCAAAAATAGACTGAAGTAAGGCTGCCAAGAGGACTTGAAAGCGGGGCAGAATTGCAGGAAACCGATTTCAGGAGGTAGACTGGAATTGCATTGAAAGCATAGGAAAAGAGGCAGAACGTCCACAATGATGCACTTGGCCAAAAAGGGCGTATGCGTTTTTTCCTGAATATATTCAGGAAAAAACGCATACGCCCTTTTTGGCCAACCAAGCAATCTTGCCAAGGAAATCTGCACTACAATGAAGTCTCACTTCCCCCCGGTCAAAAGGGCCATCTGAATAAAGTGTAAATCCAGAAAGGCAGGACAGGCCATGGAGAACTGGGAGCCTTGTTATGCTGATGGGCGGGATGTAAATTGCCAACAGCCACTCGGGAGAAGTGTATGGTGTTTCCTGAAACATCTAAAAAACAAAGCAACAGAGCCTAGGGCACTTCCACTTATGGTCCTATAGCTTAGGGAAATTAAAATCAAAAAGACACAGCCACCCCAAAGTTTGGGACGCCTCTGTTTACAAGAACCTCGTTTACAGTACAAGTTCAACATCGCAGAAAGTGAAAAATGGATAAAGAAGTTGTGGTACTCACGTACAATGCAGTATCACTCAGCAATGAAATCTATGTCATCAGGCCCGTAGCAGCATAATGAGTGGATTCAGGTACGATGATTCTAACTGAAATAAGTCACACAGAGACAGAAACATCATAATATATCACTAACACACGGAATGTAAACCTGGCTACACAAGAACTGAATTCCAAAACAGAACAGGGTCTCAAATTTAGGAAACCAACTTATGCTTGCTTAAGGGGAAAGGTGAGTTGGGGTGCTGCATAAAACCAGAGATTGAAATGAGCACAGATAAAGTTCCTTAAGCCAAATATGGAATAGACAAGAGCTACTCCTTGCTCAACGAAATGGACTCAACACCCCATATTAAACGCCTAAGAATGTACCTGACTAGTAAGTATCTTAAAACCTATGGATTGCTATGTCTCCAAAAGAGAATCAACCATGTGTACAGGGGCATAAACGCAGCAGTGATAGGATTGGAGAGGTTCGGTGAGCAAATGAAGACGCTTTGAAGTCATATTGCATGGTAACCATTACACAGGTCTCAACTCTCCAGGTTTAAGGTATTCTTCCTTCAGCTAAAACATGCATGTGGAACCCAGAGTATGATCAACCGTGTGAACGGGAGACGTGTTGCAATATGTCTCAGTTTTCCTCCCCTGGTACTCGGGTGCAACATTCCAGACGCTTTACTAACACTCTCCCCACTTGGAGAGTCAGCGCCTTTAACCTCCTGTTTGGCCCAGTTTGCAATTTCTGTG